>NC_134792.1:49655053-49725053 GCF_046742065.1 Oratosquilla oratoria | reverse complement strand
ACAATGACTGAGTTTGGTCAAACAAAGACACACAAGAACACAAGAATGAAGGAGACTGCAATAGACCACAAGCCTACACTAGGCAGTTCCATGTCCATGACCACCTGTCATCCCCATCCATAAAGTTGTCTAACCGTTTCTTAAAACAACCGATATTTACTCCTACCTTGTTGTCTCTTGCAGTCTCCTTCATTCTTATGTTCTTATGACTACTGAGGCCCTAAAGCGTAGAGGTATTACTATAATAATACTGTCAGAGGTAAAACAAATAATTTTAATGATAAAGTCTTTCCCTGTCAACCTTGCAGGGTCTTGTGACCTGAAAGAGAAAGAAAAAGAAAGAAAGAAATTCTACTTAATCATTCAACTTTCCTATCTATGACAATGGAATCCTGACAATATCTTACCTCGGACCTTAGCTCTTTCCCTCTTTAGGGTTTGACAGAGTATATGAACACTTGCAAAGGACAAAGAGGAGCAGATAAAGAACTCTGAAACCAGGATAGAGGGGACGTGTGAGATAGAGCCTGAAGAGGAAGAAGATAGCGTTGGAGGAAGCGGATGTACTAGTAAACGGGAAGAGAAAATATATTTGGAGATAAATTGAGCAGCGAGAGAAGGAGGGAGAATAGGAGATCGAATATGAATATAAATCCTTTGGTGTTGACCAAACTTTATTACCTTCAATTGCTGTGGCTGGAAGTTTATTCCAGTCACTGACGACGTAGTTGACGAAGTCGTTTCTACTTACTTGAAGGTTAAACCCACGTCCTGACAGCTTGAAATCACTGCCTTAGTTTTTCTAAATCACCCTGAGTCCCTTTGGTTCGACTGATCACTTGCTTAAGTATCATAAGCAAATTAAAGCTCGATTTGAAAGGTGGAAGCTGAGAATGGACGTCACGAGTGTGGCGGTCTTTTCTGTATAATTTATATTACAGACGAATAAAAAATAATCCCCATCACAGCAGACAGACTATACAAGAAAAGCTTAAAAAATGGACATTCCCTCATTTGAGGAAAGATGAAAAAGAACCGAAATTATTATTGGTTACAAAACATTCAGGATGCAGGGATGACCCGTCATCCAGGAGGTGCCAAGATAAGAGTGAGGGAGGAGGGGGGAGGGGAGTGGAATATATAGGAAATGGAATGGGTGGGAGTGGTTTCTATGCCTTTTTCTTTTTGGATACCCCCCATGTAAGGGGAAAAAGCCTTTGGTATGTGTATGTATGTACAAAACATTGAGAGGAAAGGTCAAGATGTGATTCCATAGTCAGTGTCATTAACATGTCCTGTAAACAGAAGTGGGCCTAGAACGGTACCCTAAGGAACTCCTCTTTGTAACATTTTTGTAGGTAGATTTACCATTCAGAATAAGCCACTCCCTGTGGCTGTTCAGCCATTCTATGATACATTTTACTAAGCTACATTTTAGGCTTTGTAAAGCAGGTATATTTAGTGGTGTCTCGTGCAGGGCAGTATCAAAAACTTTATTCAAATTATAGATACATTCATTCTACACTACTCATTTTGCTGTAGTTCGAGATGTCAACGTTGTAAAGTCTAGAAGATAAGTTGCACGAGAACGTTTACGTCTGAAATCGTGCTGGCTGTCTTTCATTAAAAAAAAATTCTAAGTTATATTTTATGGTCTTTCATAACTGTTTCTACCATTTCTACTATGGATATCCTAAAGTTTTATGCTTTTACTTTTCACCTTCTTTGAATTTAAGAAAAGCGTTTGTTAATTTCATTCTCTTGGTTCCTCTCTGGTCGAGATAGATTTTTTTTTCATAAAGTTTCTATAAGGATAGAGACTTCATTTTTCACTTCCTCCAAAATTCTTGGACGCCAATCGATGGCTCCGAGTGTTTGATTTCGAGTTTTTTCTATACTTCTTCCAATGATTTTTTGGTCATATTTACAAAAGGAAGGGGAGTAGGGGGGGAGAGGGGGGGAGGTAGAGGGGGAAGGAGGAAATGGAGGAGGATGTAAATAAAAGAGGTAAGGGAAAAACGGAGTGGAATGGAAGTTTCAGATGAGAGGTGTGAGAGAAGTATGCTAAAGGAATTCTATATTTTTTTCTAAGAGGGTGAGTAAAACCATCACAATTTTTTTAACCTATCTTCTTTTTTTTGGAGGGGGGGGCGTTGAGTAAAACAATGTTCGAATTCGTAGATAATTTTTTGTTTGTTAATTTTGTTCATTCTCCTCCTACACACACACACAATTATATATATATATATTATATATATATATATATATATATATATATATATATATATATATATATATATATATATATATATATATACATATATTTGGGGAAACACAAATGCTGCATAATTCAGCCACAGGTGAATCAGGGGGGTATAGAAATAGCAATAGTAGATTACAGAAGTGAATGAGAATGCAGGAGACACTGAAGTAAATAGCAGAGGTGGCCGCAAAATGAAAATTAGATAAATAAAATAGAATGTCGATGGGCACAAAAACAGAAACTGGATGATTGAGCAAAAATAATTAATATAAAAAAATGGGAACATAGTAGGCTTATTGAGAGAACCATAAGTAGAAAAAAATAAGAGAGAGAGAGAGAGAGAGAGAGAGAGAGAGAGAGTGAATTGTTAAGCCACTGTCCCCGAACATCCACGTCTTGCGAGATGAAGAAGCAAGGAGGCGGAATTGGAGAAATATGTGCCCGTGATATTAGCTCCTTGCGGGGGGAGGGGGGGGCGGGGGCGGGGGGGTTACTTGGGGTTGAGTAGACGAAACGACGATGGGGATGGTGGTGGTAGTGGTGGTGGTGGTGGAAGCGACGTTGGTGATGTTGGTAACAAGATTCTATTCATTGTATGGCAGCTGGTGACGTTGATGGTACACAGTGTTGTCAGTTGCAGTGCAAAAAGGTATAATCAAGTTACGGCTATTAGGTAGCCCGCAGGCAAGGCACGTTGGCATCAACAGAAATACAGGGGAGAGGGAGAAAGTAACAACAATTCATTGTTATACGTGTGTGACCAGCTTTAACACATATAATAATCAAAACTTTGGAAATAAATAGGAATAAATGTTCCATAAATGTGTGCTAGGAGTTTACTTGCGGTTTTGTGTGTGTGTGTGTGTGTGTGTGTGTGTGTGTGTGTGTGTGTGTGTGTGTGTGTGTGTGTGTGTGTGTGTGTGTGTGTGTGTGTATGCGTGTGTGTGCGCGCGTGTGTGTGCATGTTCCGATTCTTTTATATTCATTTATATTCTATTATATTCTATATTGTATTCTACTTAATTCTATTACAATATATTTATCTCTACTTTATTTTATTCTGTTCTATTCTATTCTTTTTATTTCATTTTAGCTTATATTCTTTCATTATTATATATTTTTTCATTGTTCTATCTTAAGTTATTCCACTTCTTCCTATTTTAGTCATTTTTTTCATTTACCTTCTTTTCATTCTATCTTTGTCCAATTTTCTTTCAGAGGGCCTCATGTTGAACCAAATAATATCCTCCTAATTTTTGTTTCACTTGGTTCCGTTGAGACCATTACACTGTACCCGACATAATATCCCCGGCTTATCCTTCCATCTCAGGACATCTCAACACGAGCATAGAGAGCGGGGAAAGAAAGAAACCAGATGTTCTCCAATCCTCCAACGGCCCATGAGAACCATCCGCGGCCGTATACAACGATCAACTAAACAGCGCGGAGGTAGTTTAGGGGTTTGGATCACCACGACGCGACGCGACGCTAGTTCCCGCGACGCGAGAGGATGAAGGGAAGAAGGGAAGGGAGGAGGGGAAGGGAGGGGGAAGAGAGAGGAGGGAGTCACTAGGGGAGAGGGGTGACACGAGAGGGGGACACAGGGAAAAAAGTCTTGGACAGGAAAAATCTGGAGGGAAGGGAAAAGGGCACGGAGAGAGGCTAGGATTTGCACAACCGTCTATGCTGCCAAGAAGATTTGCAGTGTTGTAAGAGAAAGAGGAAGGAACAGGGTGTACTTTGATACAAGAATTCATATATATATGTGTGTGTGTGTGTGTGTGTGTGTGTGTGTGTGTGTGTGTGCGCGTGTGTGTGTGTGTGCGCGTGTATTTACCTAGTTGTAGCTGTGTTTGTGGGGTCCCGTCTCTCTGCCTTCATTCATCAAACTTTGCCTGGAATTCCTTTGTGACGTTGGTTTGGATTATATTTCCATCCAAATTGTTCAACGGATTTACACCTGTCTGGAAACCTATGCTTCCTAAAATCTTTGAAACAAGTTTGTTTTATCATATTTTTTACATAACTTTTTTCTTTATTCTGTATATATATATATATATTATATATATATATATATAATATATATATATATTTTATATATATATATATATATTATATATATATACATATATATAATATATATCGTATTTTCCAGATGTTTTTTTTTTCTTTTTTACCATTGGTCATATTTTATTACCACAGTTTTGATTGATTTATTTGTTTGTTTATTTGTTTTTTACTTCTCTTTTACTCGTTTTCTACGCATACTTTTTCACACCTATGTTGCAAATTTTCAATTTTTTTTTAGTTTCTGTAGTTTTATCAAAATCCTTCAATTCTATTCTTCAAATTATTTTTTTAATTAATCAAAGTTTCCCTTCAGCTTTCAACCTGTGATACGTTTTTCTTTTTTTTAAGCTAAATACTTTTCCATTGACATGAATGGTATTGACTTTAATCCTTGGATTCCTGACAAATGTGCAAAAATCAATAAAAAAAAAAGAAGAGGTGTGGGTAGTGCATTTAATCAAGCTTGACACTAATACTCTTCACGAACAAATTTTCCCGCCCTTGTACCGGGTGGCTGAGAAATTAAAATCAGATTGTGGGAAATACACTGTATTCGCTGACAACTAATGCGTGTGTATACAACGAGAGCTGGCTCAGCACTGACTCCAAGCCAGTGTTGCCACTTGTCGAGAAAACGTGCATCGCATTATGCGATATCCAATATAATTACAAATATACACAATGATTACACATAATTACAATAAATAATAAAACAACAAACAACAAAACATGACAATTTTATAAAGAGGGGGAAGCATATAATTCCCCAAATAAGCAATACACCAGTACAATGTACGATAATGGTATGATGTACAACATACCACGCTAACACACCCTCACATCATATTTTGTCTTCAAATTTAGGATCTACATAGATATTCAGGGTGAAAAATCAGATATTTTTCTTTAAAAGGACTGTTAAGATTTTGAAGGGAATATTGGATTTCAATCTCTAAATGTCATTCAAAATTTCGAACTTACAAAATAAAAATTATATATTTAGGGTGAAATATCAGTTTTTTTTCTTTGGGAAGGCTGTTAAGATACTCGTATTACATTTTGCACTGAAGATGTAATATACGAAAGCGCTCTGTTTCGTTAGTTTCTTTTTCCATGTGGTCTACTAGGCATATATGTGTGTGTATGTATATATTATTATATATATATATATCATATATATATATATATATATATATATATATATGTATATCGTACATACACACGAAGCATTTCATCTATCAAGCATGCGCTTCGAGTTTCCATCAGTTTATAGTGGCCCATTTAGAAACATATTTCCCTGGCAACTTTACTGTATCTACGGCTGATTGGCTGCTTTTCACACTCCATTACTTTTGAGCTGACTATTGACTCTATCGATCTGCTAAATCCGGGTATCGGACTTATAATGGGGTAGTGGAAAGATTTAATTTGATCAGCCGCGTGCGAGGGAATCACGTGATCCCTCTGCCAAGATTTAGGCACCAAATCCTCTTGAAGGGTCTGTTGCGAGTTACGATCTGGTAACATGATTTGAAGAAGTTGGGCGAGATATTAGGGTGAATATATTTTAGGACGGAATAGTTCGCTAACATAATGTTGTTGTTTTTTTTTCTTCTTTTTTGTCAATAATTTTTACTTTTTCCTCTTCTCCTTGGAACATTCTTTTTTTTTATTAGCATCATCATATATGAAGAAGCAAATGCTTTATCTGCTAGGATAACATAGTAATTATGACGATGTTTTAGTTATGTATATTCTATGATTTTCATTCTTTTTTATTAGTTTTCTCATGGTAATTTTTGCGGAATATTTTGTTTATTACCATCAGATACAGTAGTAACCACTTTAGTTAGAAAGGTAACCTAAAATTATCTTGATTATACTTTAACAGAAAATGATTATTTTGATTTAGCTAACGCTTTTAAAAGTTAGATAAATTTTAGTAGTTTGAGAATAAGTTTAGTTAAATATGGGTCCATTCATTTTATATGGCATATTTTTCTTGTGACGCTACTGCTAACCTTAATGGACAAAAAAAAGAGATGAATACTCGTATGATAAAAACATCTGAGTGCAAATATAAGATAAAGAAGCGGTTGTATCAATGGTAGAGATTGAAAGAATCGTATATCTATGTAAACATATACTTATCTATGTATGTATACAACATAGATATATATATTACACACAGGTATGTATATATGAATGTATGTTTATATGTATCTATGTATGCATACATATATACATATAAATGTTAAAATTTGAAATATTGGCTTCTGCTATAGAGGAAAAATAGCAAGTTACACACGTATATATATATGAATGCATGTTTATATGTATCTATGTATGTATACATATCTACATGTAAATTTTTTAAGTTTGAAATATTGGTTAGTGCTATAGAGGAAAATAGCAAGTGGCACGTTTGTATATCAAAATGTATGTTTATATGTATACATATGTACATGTAAGTATTGTATGTTTAAGTTTGAAATATTGCTTAGTACTACAGAGGAAAATAGCAAGTTACACATTTGTATATCAGAATGTATGTTTATATGTATACATACTGTATGTACATGTAAGTATTGTATGTTAAAGTTTGAAATATTGCTTAGTGATATAGAGGAAAATAGCAAGTTACACACGTATGTACTGTATATATGAATGTACGTTTACATGTATCTATGTATGTATACATATGTACATATAAATATTTTAAGTTTGAAATATTGCTTAGTGCTACAGAGGAAAATAGCAAGTTATACGTTTGTATATCAGAATGTATGTTCATATGTATACATATGTACACGTAAGTATTGTACGTTAAAGTTTGAAATATTGCTTAGTGCTACAGAGGAGAATAAATAGCAAGTTACACGTTTGTATATCAGAATGTATGTTCATATGTATACATATGTACACGTAAGTATTGTACGTTAAAGTTTGAAATATTGCTTAGTGCTACAGAGGAGAATAGCAAGTTACACAAAAGGGGAGGGCCACCAGTCACTGAGTACAGAAGAGCCGGGAGGAAATGGTCTACGAAGACCCCTCTGCCGGAAGAGAGGGTCCAGACGAAGTGTCTGCCTGTTCCCCCAAGCCAATAGGGACTCCAGGAAAAGCCCGAGGCGGGCGAGGGCCGCGGTGACGAAGAATCGGAGGGGGGGCGAATACAGGGGGAAGAGAGCGTTCGAATCCGCGCGCGATAAATAGGTAAATTGCAAACGCCATCCGTTTTTTCCCTCTGCTCTAGGGAAGGGGGTGGGGGGGGGCGAATGTCGAGGGATTAGTCCAGAATTTCGGAAAAGGGTTGGGATGAAATGGAATATGTTCGGTGCTTTCTGGTGGCATGATATATGAATGCAGCTGAGCGGTCTTGCGAGTTTGCATGTAATATTCACACGCTGAATCATTTCAGTTTGGGGACGAACTCTCAGATGAATAAATTTGCACACCATTGGACGTGAATTTTTTTTATGAATCATTGGATTGTAATGGTTGATATGACATTTCGTTTACTTAAATCTTACCCAGGATTTATCAGAAACCTACAAAAATATATTTTGTAATATTTCATTGCTATATATGGGAATTATTATGTAATAAAGGTGAGGTTTTATGAGAAAAAGCAACAGAAAAACGAAAAGGAAGTTTAGGTATTTCCAACATGTTGTGTGTTTGGTTGGGATGTCCGTAATATTTTATGTCCGCACGAAATAATTAAATAAATAAAATAAATAAATATCTGAAAATAAAAATAAGTTGAATTAGAGAAAAATGCGTAAGAAAATCACTCATTGTTTATTCCATAGTCGCCTTTGGTGTCAATGTTGTTGGCACTGGTTTCCAACTATTAATGTTATCATACTTGAAACAACTATATTATTTAAACCGAAACTATTTTCCATCTTCTTATCATCATTTACTTTTCCCAAGAGCGTTTAGACTTGATGGTACTACAGAAGTATAGGATTTTTATTTTTTTCATTTTATCAGTGACATATAATACATTCCTTCACCCTTTTGTATCATCACATGCTTTTACCGGGAATATTTAGACTTACCAGGAGGGGTGCTGTAAGATTTCTTTCTAACTTTTCAATGACAGAGTATGTCGTACCTAATTTAGAATGAGGAGTAACGATTAGGATGGCAGTCTAACAGTTTATTTTAAACCAATTGATGGACAGTTTCATCACCACGCGCTTTTGAAAGAGATGAACTTTTCGTAGCGTTATTGTTAATACGTATGTTACAGAAACGTTTTGTACTAACCCAAGCCGAATTCATTTGTTAATTGAATGTCAACAGCAGGAGCAAAAGATTACCTGGGGTCGTCCAATTAAACCAAAAGCCATCTACGATGTCAGTAATATCTACAGTATCACCAAAGTCAAGAAAATAGATGAGCTATGAGGACATAAAAAACGTGGTAATGCTACCCTTTCCCCGGAATATCTAAAAACTATATTGAATTATTTCAAAGGGTTAATCAAAATCTGAAAGTCCACAACAATGTTAATGATTGTTCTAATACGCCATGAAGGCTAATTTACCTCCTAGCAACAGGCGGACGGTATAGATACAACAGAAACATCTAGTCTTTTCCTTTTGTGATCCTGATCTGCTGCCATCAATACCTACAGACGTTACTCAAGACGTATAGAATTGGGATCCCTCTCAATACAAGGGTGTAAGTACAGCGCTGAGAGAGATAGGCATTAGAATTGAAGTTGGCATTTTGTTGGGGTGGGCACCAGAGCGTAAGTAACTTCCTGAAAGGAACTGGCTCCTGAGGAGAAAGGGAACAGGTATTGGCGCCACAACCAAAAGGAAAAGAAAGGTGAATCGGTATTAAGCCACGTTCTACAGTGTTCAGTGTCTTGGTATCGAATTCCCTTCATGATTGAATTGAATGTAAGATTCTCAGTAAGGTTAGATTATAACTAATAGTCTCTCTGAATGTTTATATCTGCACACCACCAAAATCGTGCACATTTTCCACCAAATTAATCTAAACAGTATCTCAATATAGCAGAAACGAAGTAAAGTCTGAATGAGAGTCTATAGTCACTCCTTATTATTTCTCTTACGAATTATTCTCTTATTTAGTAACACTCAGACTACATCACTGTTGCACTTCCTTATGTTCCTCTCCTTTCATCTTCCATGAACTTTAATCTTATTCATCTTTATGGGCTGGATTCCAACTTCTTTGTTCTTCTAGTTCCCTTAATAGCCCTTCAATTCGATTTAGCTATACTGTCATTTTCCTGCAATTCATTCTCTAGCATTATCTTGTCTTCTTTGAGTTTTCATTGGAACTTTCCAATTATCTAGTTTCTTCTTTTGACTGAAATTCAGTTCATTTATTTCTTTCACCTGAGTTTTTTAACTTCTTAACTGTAAGTTTTGTTCCATTTTTTCTACCAGTGTTCTAAACTTTTGTTTCAATTCTATCAACCATTCCCGATTCTGATAGCTGATACACATTTTCATTATCACTTCTGACATTTCAAAATATGAAAAAAAAAAAAAATCCGTTGTCTGGAGTATTTGACTTCTTGTCATCCTTTATCACGTCCGCCATGTTTACATTAATATGTCACGCACCGGTCTTTCCATTTTTATTTAAAATTTCTCTACTTCTAATATTTTCTTTTATCACCTATCATGTATCGTGTGTGTGTGTGTGTGTGTGTGTGTGTGTGTGTGTGTGTGTGTGTGTGTGTGTGTGTGTGTGTGTGTGTGTGTGTGTGTGTGTGTGTACATTGTCTATAACATCATTTTTAATCTATCACTGGAATCAGAGTTTACCTTTTTTTTTCTAGGAACACTCCTCAAACAAACAAAATTATCTAAGATTAGTTCCAACAAACATATCTAATGTGCAAACATGGTAAAGAGGTTAAACATATATTGACGCTGAGATCTTGGCAAGCGTCCGCCATCAAGGCTTGGAAATGATGATGTCATAAAGGGCATCGCGGCACAAAACTAATGACAGTTCCGGGATGGTAACGACACACGACGCCATAATGGTGAGCCCTTGATGATGGTCGAATTGTTTCTATGGAAGTGACACTAAACGTTCGTTGGGATCTTTGTATGGTTGGTAGGGGGAGAGATCAAGAGAATCACAGTCTCAAAGGGGTTAAGATCATGTAACTAAGATGTTCCTTTATCTTAATAATATTGGTGTACTGATTGGAATTACGTTTAATCTAGTAGCTATGGTGTTCCGTTATTTCAATAAATGATACTGGTGTACTGCTTGGAATTACGGTTAATTTAGTAAAATCATATTCTTCTTCACAATGTTAATTATATTGGCAATGAAGAGGATGAGTATAAAAATAGTGACAGAGCAATAGAGAGAAATATAAGAAAATAACAAAAAAGAAAAGCAAAATTAGAGGCATAGAAAAATATATAGTTCATTAAAACAGGAAGAGGATAAAGAAATTAAAGCTGAGAAGGACAAAATAAAACAAAGAGGTTTAGGTGTGTCATTGACAATAATCTCCAAGCCAGGAGAGAAATGCTCCTATATATCATTAAAACAGGAAAAGGATAAACAAATTAAAGCTGAGAAGGGGAAAAATAAAACCTAGAGGTCATTCATGATCTCCAAGCCTGGAGAAAAACCCTCCTTTCTTTAATCCTGAAGACAAGAAAATCCCAGTTGCTATCCTCATAAGCACGCAACAGCCACCATGGCAATGCCACAACTTTACCTCCCTCCTAACCGCCCAGGAAACGACCAAAGTTGCTGAAACAGCAAAGAAATAAAAGTTATTCCTTTTGGCAGGCATGAGCGGTCAGAAGTAAGCGATGATGGCCGTGTCTCTCGAGTCGACGGTCACTGCATGGCACATTCGACCGTTCCCACATCTCAGCATTACGGGGACGGGATGTCGAACGTCTGCCGGAACACAAATCACGGGAGATTTCCCTCACCACTCCAGATGCATAATGGAAGTTCAACTTGGCAAATGTTTACCCGTCTTCATGCACAAACTGCTTTAATGGCAAAAGCTAAACACAATTATAAACATTTTGAAGACTTATACGTGAAACACTGAGAGTTGATGAATGTACATACAGAAATATAATGCAACAATGTAAATACTCTTTAGACGCATCGTAACAAAAAAAAAAGTTCATCCATATGCTGATTTTTATAGATAATAGAAAATAAAGACTGAATCATTCACAAGTTAAAATGTGTTTTAATCACTTAACCATCTTTTAGCGAAAGTTCTTTAAATGTAATCACAAACATTCATATGTCAATGCGTAAGTATCAATATATAGATGAAAATACGAATCATATACGTAAATGCACGTACACAGGTGTATACACATACAAATACACACACATACACACACACACACACACACACACACAAATACACACACACACACAAACAAACACACACACAAATACACACACATGCACACACACACACACATGCACGCACAAACAAACAAACAAACAAACACACACACACACACACACACACACAGAGACAGAGAGAGAGAGAGAGAGAGAGAGAGAGAGAGAAATATAAGAAAATAAGCCTCTGCATAGATCAGATAGCCTTTCCTAATCGTAAGATATTGAGAGCTACACGTAATTATCAAAACACACTCAGGACTACAGCTAACCTCGTATAACCAGTAGAAGTCGGAACAAGCACAATGAAAGCCAACAACTTGCCAATAATGACATCCGTGTGTACTCTACTACATTTTCCTACGAGAAGTATACAGATACGATTCTACATAACCTCCCAGGAGATGGAGATAAACACAGGGAAGATATGGCAGGACGCTATGGACGAGGATGGAAGGAAGGGAAAAGGGAAAGGGAAAGGGAAAGGGAAGAGGAGAGGAAAGGGAAGGGGGGGATTAGGGTTGAGTTGAGCGGAGGGCAGGAAGAGGGAAAGGGAAGGGAAAGGAAGGGAAGGGGATGGAGGATCGGAGAGAAGAAAGGCGTCAGACTGACGCGGAACATCGAACTCGCGTGAATAGTGTAGTACCGATGGCGCAGCGGACTCATACATTTTGCCGAACTCGCGGAGGGGAGAACGAAGAGAACATGGAAAGGGGAGGAGGGATGATGCGAGGAACACAGCAAAATGAGGGAGGAGTAGGAGGGGGAGGGGAAAGGAAAAATGAAGGTGAGAATCATGATAAGAAAAAGAAAAAGCTACGGATATAAGAAGACAATAAAAAAAGTGGAGCAAGTTTATGCGAAGAAAAGAATGTAAGTAACAAGCTAGAACTTTCTAGACGCCTAAGAAAGGATTTTGTCCCAAAACCATAACGAATGAGGGTCTTCAGTACGATGATAGAGAATTAGCGTGCCTTTCAAGATTATTGTTATTATTTATTATCATGACAAAATAGTACTGAGTACCACGAGCACAGTAATAGAGCACACACATCAAGGGACACCATTGGGTGTTAAATTCAAGTATGTGTGTGTGTGTGTGTGTGTGTGTGTGTGTGTGTGTGTGTGTGTGTTTTACTCTATCTGTCGATATATATATATATATATATATATATATATATATATATATATATATATATGCGGAAAAACCACCAAGGAAAAAGAAAAACTGATGACCAAGCTCTTTCGTCTATTCAGACATCCTCAGGGTACATCCTCAAGGTACATCATGTACCCTGAGGATGTCTGAATAGACGAAAGCGCTTGGTCATCAGTTTTTCTTTTTCCCTGGTGGTTTTTCCGCATATTTAGAATCACGAGTTTATGTGATTTCTCATGCATATATACATATATATGCATGTGAGTTTTTGTGTGTATGTGTCGGTGTATATACGTATATATGTATATATATATACATATTTATACATGTTTGTGTGTGTGTGTGTGTGTGTGTGTGTGTGTGTGTGTGTGTGTGTGTGTGTGTGTGTGTGTGTGTGTGTGTGTGTGTGTGTGTTTGTTTGTTTACGCACGTATATATCCAATTTCTTTGACATCAATGTTACTGGGTACATTGAACACCTCCCAAAGAATACTCGAGACTCAGAAACACATTTTTTGTGCCATCCATCGATGACCCTCTGGCAGCCACACGCGATTACCACGGACCTAATCGGCATCGAGTCGGGACCGAAAAGGAGGGGAGCCGTATGGGTGCCGTTCAAAGGGGGAAAAGAGGGTGATGGTTGCCCAAGCAGAAGTCGAAGGCGTGGCGACGGAAGCAAAGAGTCTCACAAATGGAAACTGAGACTCCAAGAGGAAGGAGAAGGGGCCTGGAATCTGACGTAGATGGATCGACTTCCTATTGCAAGAAAGTGGGACCTCATGATGGCTGGTTAAGTGCTTTGTGTTTTGCTGGGGGGGAAATGGATGTTATGTGTTTTGCCGAGGGGGAAATGGATGTTATGGGTCGCCCGGATGGAAGAGAATCGTGGCCTGTTTATGGAGGTCAAAAAGGATTCTGAAATATTCCCTTTGTTATGTCAGTCCAGAGATATTAACGGAGGGTAATTTGACCAGACAATTGTTTCCTGATTGTAACATATCGCTGCCTGACTTTTTTTTTTATATTTCGTTGATGCCCCTCATTACCAAACCGTTGTTATCATAATAACCATCATTACCGAAGCACGTTAACGTAAGTTCAGTCGTTCTCTATGTCATCTGATTACTGGAACCCTGTATCTACTTCTACAGCAACGAAAGCAATAAATCACTTTGATAGCAAACTAGAGCGTCAAAACGAGGAAATACATCATTAACGGACGTTTGTGTAGCTTAAGCTCTTTGCTGTTCTTGATGATCTGTCACTGAGCTCTTGTACTGATTTTTGGACAATAACATTCGGTGTTGAAAGTAATGTGGTGCCAAATTGATGAATGATGCCGTTTTCAGGGTAATAGTGTGTTCCATTAAAAGCTGAACGATAAAAGAATTTATTATTAGAGCGTAGTACATTTTTTGTATATTCAAAGGAAAATTTATATGTTTCTGATAAAGAGCCAAGTTCGTAAATATGCTTTAGCAATTTCATCATCCATATTCCTACATCCATGTATACTATACAACACACACATTATATATATATATATATATACATACATACATACAGTGACAGAAAAAGAGGTAGATAGAGGGAGGAGGAAGTGAGGGAGAAAGAGAGGTAAAGAGAGAGAGAGAGAGAAACAGATGAATGGTTAAGTAACTAGATACAGATAGATACGTAAGTGCATATATACATGTATACAACTGTACACGTAAACAACTGTGCGTGTTATACAAATATTTACAAACGTGCATAAGTATATACTGTATAAATCTCCCTCTTTGGAGCATCACTAATTCTTTCTTTCTCTGTTTTTCTGTCTGTCTTTCCCCCACTCCCCACCCTTCTCTCTCTCTCTCTCTCCCTCTCTCTCCGTCTCCATTTTTCTACCTCTCCCTTTTCCTCTCTATTTCATTCTCTCCTCTTTCTGTCACACAGACACACACACACGCACGCAAATAAACACTCTCTCTTACACACATACACACTCTCTCTCTCTCTCTCTCTCTCTCACACACACACACACACACACACACACACACACACACACACACACAAAATCTTTCTCTTTATTTCTACAACTCCTAAGAGTTTCCTCTTCTTTGACTCCTGCACTGCTTTCAGTCGGCTCCTTCCTTCCCGCGATTTATCTAATTATTTCCTCTCAGTATTTCTCGACCCAAACACAAGTTTGTTTTCACTTTCCGTGTTCTGTGTTATGCGACCTCATTCTAGATATAATTAGTTTCCTGCCCGCCATGGCGAATATGGACATAACGTTTTCTTTCAAGTTGGGGTTTTTTATTTTCTGCTAAACGAAGCGCGCGACATGGAATTCCTCTTAGTCTTGGGTTTTCCTAAACTGTTATGAAGGATCCCACGAAACCCGGACAAAACGACCGAAATGCCGAAGAAAACTTCGACCGCTTTTGTTTTTTCCCCAAATGTCAGACGATTCGGTTTTATTTACGAGTTTTTTTTTAGATATGATAGAGGCTCACTGGATATATGTATTCTTCTCTGACATAATGTAACCACATCAAGCTGAACAAAACGACCTCAATGCCGAAGAAAATTTCGACCGCTTTTGTTTTTTTCCAAATGTCAGACGATTCTGTTTTATTTACGAGGAGTTTTCAGATATAATGGAGGCTCACTGGATATATGTATCCTCTGACATAATGTAACCACATCAAGCTGAATATAGCTGTGTTATGCATTTGTCGATTTATCTATACATTTATTTGTAAATTATTCAATTAAGTATTTATATCAATACATAGCTAGTTTCTCTCTACTTCATTGCTTGTTTCTATCACTCGATCTGTATCTTTAGACAGCAATCTATTTATCTATGCTTTCATATTCAAATTCATAATTTCACCTTTAAACTAATCTATATTTTTTATTCTCACTTTTCTTTTTTCGTTATGTTATTATACTTACAAGCGTTAGTTGTATACCTATTTTGTTCATAAATATACACTACGTGTTTATAGATTTCACTATATTCATACTCAATCAAGTTACTAAATATATCTATTTTATTTAATTTTCTCTCCTAATTTTATTTGCTTTTCCATTTCATTCGATTTATCATTTTACATATCAATTCCACTATTTATGTATATCTTTATTTTACACTTATGAATTGCCGCTATTTTTTCATTACTTACTCATATAATGATATACATAGACACACGCATATATATATACACATATATACATGTATTCATATATGTATTCACACACACACACACACACACACACACACACACACATACACACCTCTCGTGGGCGGGGAGTTCGGGATGTGTGTGCGTGTAAGGTCATAGCATTACCCGTAGATCGGTCATATACGAGCTCTGACCTCTATTCCGGTAGGGAAATAGATGTAGATCACGAGTCCAACACGTGAGCCAAGACCATGGTGAATCACACACACACACACACACACACACACACACACACACACACACACAAACATATATATATATATATATATATATATATATACTAGCCAAATTACCCGCGCGTAGCTGCGAGTTCGTGAATAATCCCTAACCAAAATATTTTTTCAAATGAAATATAGCTTTAAAAACTGCACCTCCAACGTGTGCGCCCCCCCTCAAGGGTTGGGAAACCCTAGTCTGAAAATACATGCATAAACAAATATATGTACACATTCTTTCGCGTGCGTGACTATGTGCATGTGTGTGTGTGGATTGACAATGAATGTCTATAGCTAAAAGGTGAAGAAATGTATCTCGTTTATCTTCAGAATATATATGGTTATATGGGGTTTATCTGCAAAAACCTAGTAGTTTGTGAATAATTTCCGCCCGCACTAAAATTAAATAAAAATAACCACTATTTCAATATTTGGTAAAATTAAACAATCATTTTACATTTACATGTTTTCTTCTTACAAAAGCTATCATGGTTTGTGGCAACATTAATTTCACAAATATAAATAATATCTATGAACACATACAATGGTTTGTTTAATATTAATTCTTATGTCACAAAAATACTAGGAGACTTACGGGGAGACTACAGTACTGGCGTGTTCCCACACCATAAACCTCTTAACTTTATCCCTTAACCCTATCCAAAATAAAAAAAAATTTAAATTAAATATAGTTATCCAAGTACCTGGAGTGATAGGGTATCAGAATATATATGGTTATGGGGGTCTATCTTCAAAACTCTAGGAGTTCGTGAACAAAAAAGCAGAGGCTACTACTTTATTATAGTGTGTATATATTATATATATATATATATATATATATTATATATATATATATAATACACACATATATATATTACAGTATATATACATATAAGCATACATGAATTTGTATATACATGCACATATATAGTGTGTATGTACATGTATATTATATATGTGTATATATATACATATATATACATTATATTATATATATATATACATACAGTATATATATACATATATATATTATATACATACATATAAGCATACATGAATTTGTATATACATGCACATACATATATAGTATATATGTACATGTATATATATATATATATATATATATATATATATATATATATATATATATATATATATATATATATATATATTATGGATATACAAATATGTTTCTTCAGGTGTATACAAATGTTCTTCTGAATTGTGGATGTGTAACATGGATAAGTCTAGTATAGTCGCAAGAAGAAGGTCCCCATACGAAGAAAACGGATGGCAGGAAGGAAAACAGAGAGAAATGGTTCGGCAAGGGACGCTGGGTCTTTGGGAAGAAAGGAACCAAGCAGTGAGCACAAGTTTGTGACACGCTCCGCACAGTCTGTTCAACGCCTTGGCACTCACACTAAGTCTGAAGCTTAACTTTATTTCGTTTCAGGTAATTCTTTGTGGGCTAAAAATCAACTAATGTGGTCCTGAATTGTAATCCTAGGGTATGGAATGAGCTGAATGTGTGGTCACGGTTAATATGTACTCTAGTCAATTGAAAGATGTAGTTATGCTGTTTGTGCTGTTTTTCTTACTGTACAGTTGTGAGGGATAGACATCGAATGCTGATTTGAAAACTTTTACTGTGGTATCAAGAAAAAAAACTTTCCTTACATAAATCCTATATAAATCCTTGGAAGGAAAATATTTACATAAGGAAAGATTTTTTTTAAAACACCACCGTAAGAATCTTACAGTGGTATTCTTAAAAAAAAATACATAAATCTTTCCCTTCTAAGGCTTTACGCAAGATTTACATAAGGATTTTTTTTAAGAATACCACCGTTATTGACGTCTTTGATAACAAACGCCATCGGAGACTCATGGAATACTGCTGAAATGACTATGCATCAAACCAGAGATTATTCAGTGAGACTTAGTCAAGGTCTGCTAACAGCATAATTCGTCAACGTCAACTCTGGCTATTTGTGGCTCGTATCCTTGGTGTTGACCCCACTTATACGGCTGTCTCGAGAGAAGACAACCCTCCATGAGACACAGAATTCATGGCTTGGCCAAGTCGACGTAAACTACCGAGAGTTAATATAACCGGAATGGATAACGTGGCTGGAAGCTTGTTGATATAAACCGTGGAGATTGGCGACGGGGTGTGAGTGAATCGACATGCCTGCAGCGTATGCTTTCAGTTTGATGATGATGATGATGATGATGACAATGGTGACGATGACGACGACGACGACGACGACGATGATGATCTTTCGTTCGAAAGGAGGACGACGTGTTTATAGAAAACGGGAGGATTGGTGTCTTTCAGTTTGATGATGATGATGATGATGATGATGATGATGATGATGATGATGATGACAATGGTGACGACGACGACGACGAAGACGATGATGATCTTTCGTTCGAAAGGAAGACGACGTGTTTATAGAAAACGGGAGGGTTGGTGTCTTTCAGTTTAATGATGATGACAATGGTGACGATGACGACGACGACGACGACGATGATCTTTCGTTCGAAAGGAAGAGGACGTGTTTATACAAAACGGGAGGATTGGTGTCTTTCAGTTTGATGATGATGATGATGACAATGGTGACGACGACGACGACGATGATCTTTCGTTCGAAAGGAAGACGACGTGTTTATAGAAAACGGGAGGATTGGTATAGAGGAAAGTTGATTTGTGAAGGAAAACATTACGAATAGATGGATGGTGTGGCAGTAAAAGAAGGAACGAGATGAAGAAGAGGGGTGATGCAAACATAGACGAAGATAAAGATGGAGTGATTGTAGGAGAGGATGACTTAATATCAAAGAGAAAGAACGAGGTCATCGGGAACGAGAAGAAGAGGAGGAAGAGGACGAAGAAGAGGAAAGAGGAGAGTTGGAGTAAAAAGTATGAAGAGGAGAAGGAGGAGCATGGCGGCAGGAGACCTTTTGGTCCATAACCAGGTAGCACAAGGTCTGGAAAGAAAAACGTAAGAAGAAAAATGAGAGAAATTGAGAGGAGGGCGGGGTGGAAGAAGAAGAGTTCAAAGGAGGAAATGGAAAAGGAAAAGGGATTTCGAGAAAGAGGAAGAGGAGGAAGGAAAAGAAGTGGAATGGAGAAAGAGAGAGGGAAAAGGAGAGAAGGTGAAGGAGGAGGAAGAGGAAGAGGAAGAGGAGGAAGAAAAGGAAAGCATGACATTAAATATAAGACTACCAATCAAAGGGCAAGGAATACATAAAGTAGGAAAGGGATGGTGGGTAGAGCATTGGGGCAAAGGAGAACAGTGGGAGAGTAATTTTGTATAGTGTGCAGAAGTCGAATGCACAGAAGTATGAAAAGATGATGAATTCTGTAGGGCAAGGAAGGGTCAATGTTCCAATAAAATAAATATAGAACAAAATATGAGAAGTGGAGGGGAGACGATAGAAAAGGTAAAAAAAGGAGAATGGAGGACGAGGAAAGTACTAAGAGGGTTTCGAGGAGAATGAAGAATGAAAGAGAGTGGATATAGGACAACAATACAATGGAGTGACCGAGGGGTAGCGGGAAACGCAATATGGAGGACGGCGTGGAAGAGGCGCGAGGGTGGAGCTGCATTGGAGAAGAAAGAAGTGGACTAAGATGAAGTGGAAGGGAGGTGGAGTGCGCAAAAGAAAAGTTTGGACCTAGAGTCAATAAGCGTGAGCTAGAAAAAATAAATTATTCTCTTTGTGTTACATCAGCGAAAACACTTTCTTGTGAAAGATGTATTTATCTTACGGTCACCATTCACCTTGATACGAATCCGAACGAAGACTATGCACGGGGGGCTCAGTTCCTTGTTAACATAAGAACATAAGAATGAAGGAGACTGCAAGAGACCATAAGGCCTACACTAGGCAGTTCCATGTCCATTACCACCTGTCATTGCAAGTGAGTACACTCAAACCTATGTCTATAGCCAAAACATCTCAACTACTGAACCAGAGGAACTAAGGAAGATAGTGTGAGGAGAGTTTTCAGAAGTAAAATATTGTTATATAAAGACAAATAAAACAAAACTGTTATAAGGTATCAATCGAAAAAGAAATGTTTTTGTTATTTGTGTACAAGACAAATAAAGGAGGATGAAAAACGCGTTCAATATGAGAATGTAGCGACATACATCGTACTTTCTTTTCCTGCTGCCATCACACCGTCAAAGTAAACCACTTGTCCTTTATTCTGGATAAAAGGAGAGCACACGTATTTCACATATGTCATTACCCTCATGAACGTTATTTTTCACTTCTTGCTGAAATATTAACGTGCTTCAGCATCAAAATAACTATGAGAGATAAAACAACATGAAGAAAGGGTTTGTTGGTTCACAGTAGAAGAATAAAATGAGGATTCTAGGAACAGATGAAGAGGAAGGGGTGAAATGAAGGGGAACAGAGAGAGAGAGAGAGAGAGAGAGAGAGAGAGAGAGAGAGAGAGAGGGGGGGGGAAGAAACCGGACGCTGAAGTAGAAAAGCTGAAAAGAGGTGAAGAAGAGGAAGGGGAAGGGTAGGAGCAAGAGAAAGAAGAAAAGAAAAAGAGGAGGAAGAGAAAGTGAAGGAGGGGATCAAGACTAAGAGAGGGAGTGAGGGAGTGAGGGAGTGAGGAGGTGAGGGAGGGAGTGAGTGAGTGAGGGAGTGAGGGAGGGAGTGAGGGAGTGAGTGAGGGAGTGAGTGAGGGAGTGAGTGAGGGAGTGAGGGAGTGAGTGAGGGAGTGAGTGAGGGAGTGAGAGAGGGAGTGAGGGAGGTGAAAAGGGATGGCAGATGTAATTGAGGAAAAGAGTAAACATTGGTGAGTGAAGGGAGGTTTTAATTGTTTGTTTGTTTATTTACCTCATCTATTGACTTACCTATTGCCTGGGTTGCTTCTCCAGGGAATGGAGGTCCGGAGAGGAGAGAGAGAGCGACGGCGTAAAATGGAGTTGAGATGAACCAGTTAGAAGATTTTGCAGGTGACACGGGAGAGGATGGAATGAGGAAACCAACAAACATCACGTAGCAGAGTATAAAAAAAAGAGAGAGAGAGAGAGAGAGAGAGAGAAAACACTGTTTTCAGGTCCTGAAGAAAAGATAACAAAGAAGAGTAACTGAGGAATGCTGTAACGTGCTGCAATGCTTTGGCAAACCACAAAGGATTTTTCTTTTAACTTCTGTTCATTTCTATCAAATTGATCAAATCACCTATAATGACCTATCTGCAGTAAGAATGATTATGCAACGCCCAAGTTGCAGGAAATGACATATCTGTGTTAAGTTTCCTCAGTCTGAATCAAACTACCTGACGACAACCATAACAATGACAGAGACCAATATTGAAAGCAGATGATTAATGTTATTGTCTAGCGTTTTACCACAACATATTATATACAATATATGACAGTGACAATGGATTAATCGCGTCAATGCTAATGGCGACATATACCTTTAATACAGTTGTCTCCCGCTGATTTGCTATAGCTGAACCCTTTGATATCCATAAGGCTACAATCAGTGAAGATATACCATGATTATATTGATTGTAGGACAGAAACAGGAGCATCTATGATAATTGAACGATCACATCATAACCCAAGTGGCAAAGATGATTCGATGTCTGAATAGAATCGCCAATGACGACGATGTCAATCAAATAATTCCGACAGTTGTCCCCGGAATCGAGAGCGACGCGTCGCCTGCGTCCGCGCAAGCCTAGGTTCGAGTCCGAGGACAATTGTCGGAATTATTTGATGTTTTGTGAAATCAGACCTCATGAACAATGTAGTCAAGAGTCTTTGGACACAAGTTTCCCCCAATTGGTCCTTCCTCTTCTTCATCCAACTATAATCACTTCCTTTTCCGTAGCAAGATCTATTACTAGTGCTATGTTCGTGGTTACTTAGTTCTGATATAGGTTTGCTGGGATCACACGATCTTAGAAAAATTATTCAGAAAGTTTGCTGTGTACTGAGCCATATTACACTCGTAGTGTTGATTTTTAAGTCTCCTTTACAAATGTGTCTCATTTTGATAATTTCTTATTGGTAACTAGTTCTTACTTAGCTGTTGATTGTTAGAAATATAACGCTATACTGTACATTGATCATCACTTCCCTCTCGTTAATTATAAGCAACTGGATACATGAATGGAGAACAGAAGAGAGGACGAGATGTAAGGAGGAAATAGCTTTTTGGGATGCGTGGAGATCATCTGGAGGAAATCTGGAGATCAGAGGAAGTCAAGCTGGGGACTTTGGAAGGGTACAACACACTAATATTTTCGGCGAGCAGCGCACACATAGACATACATACGGACACGCAGGTACACACGCGCACATAAATACACACACACTAAAAAAACGCACACACACATACACAGGCACATACACACACACACACACACACGTGCACACGCGCGTACACACACGCACACACACACACACACACGACGCACGCACGCACGAATGCACACGCGCGCGCGCGCACACACGCACAAACATATATATACACATACACAAATATATATACACATACAAACATATATACACATGTTAACCCACTATCGGAGAAATACTAACGGAAAGTACAGAGAAACTGTATATTTCGACTACTCTCTGTAGTCCTCTTCAGCAGAATGCTTACATAAGGTTAAGGTACAAGTATATATATATACTTGTACCTTAACCTTATGTAAGCATTCTGCTGAAGAGGACTACAGAGAGTAGTCGAAATATACAGTTTCTCTGTACTTTCCGTTAGTATTTCTCCGATAGTGGGTTAACAGTGATCTTTTACACATGTGTTATAACATACTAGTTTCCAATATATACACATACACAAAGATATATACACACACACACATATGCATACATGTACACACATACGCATGCACGCAAAAATGCACACCCACGCGCGCGCGCACACACTCACAAAGATACACACACCCGCGCATGCACGTGCGCGTGTGCATACATGAGAAATAAATGCAAGACGAAATAAAAAGTTGGAGAGGCGAAGAGATAAAAACAAATATGGAAATGATGACTGGAAGAAAAAGACTCGAAATGGGACAAGTTGGCTAAGGACGAAAAGTGAAGAAGGAGCTACAAACTTGGAAAGGGAAAATGAAACTGACAAAGGAAGAAAAGAAAAGCAAAGGTCGATTCTGGACAAAAGTATATGAGAGAGAGGGAGAGAGAGAGAGAGAGAGAGAGAGAGAGAGAGAGAGAGTGAGAGAGAATGAAAGACAATGAGAGAGAGAGAGAGAGAGAGAGAGAGAGAGAGAGAGAGGAAGAGAATGAGGGAAAGAGAACGAGAGAGAGAGAGAAGAAAGATAAAGAGAATTCTTGCCTATTTCCTTCTTAAACCTAAATTTGTCAGATTCAAATCTATTGCACTACGAGTCCTGCCCTGCTGTCTTAATATGATGACCTTGCCTGCACCACCCTACTTAAAACCCTTGGCCCATTTGAACACCTCTATTAGATCATCCTGCAATCTTCGTTGACAGAAGAGATTTAAGGAAGACAGTAGGACGGAGTGATAGAAGGTAAAAAGTGACCATTATCTTTTCAAATAGAGGCCAATCTTCAACCATTAAAGAATACTGAGTGACTTAATCCGTAAGAATATCAGTAAATTCAGTAAAGTATTTATTGCATTACTCATGCAGTCAATAATCCAAAAGAAGAGGTGTAGATCAAATACTATGAATAGT
This sequence comes from Oratosquilla oratoria, assembly GCF_046742065.1. NCBI lineage: Eukaryota > Metazoa > Arthropoda > Malacostraca > Stomatopoda > Squillidae > Oratosquilla > Oratosquilla oratoria. Next base: position 49,700,979 of record NC_134792.1, on the reverse strand, counting down.
TTAGAAGTATTTTTTCGGGGTGGGTTGAGCGATATGGAAGTAAATAAAATTGAATAATCATACAATTTAAAGGAAAAATAAATGAAGAAAAAAGGAACTGAAGATGTCAACAAGATAATCTGGTATAGGAAATAAAAAAACAATGGTCAAAGAAAACAAAAAACAACAAATTACACTCGACTGAAGGAAGCCTCAAGTAATAAAAAAAATCCTGGAGAAAGCTCATAAATAATAATAATGATAATAATGATAATAATAATAATAATAATAATAATAATAAAGTAATAATAAAATAATAAAATAATAAAATAAAGATAAAAATAAAAATAATAATAATAATAAGATAAGCGAGAACAGGTACTCAGGACCTAAGTGGTCATAAATGACATGGGTGGGCGAAAAACAGCATCGCAATGTCAGTAACGGTAGAATGCCTTTTGAATCGATTGTATATACAGATACATGGAAGCTTTCATTTTTAATGTTAGAATAACGATATATCAATCTATCTTTAACCTAATATGAAAATTTTTCCCTAAGGACGCGCACCAAAACCTTCAACTTCTGTTTTATTTGGAATCCAGCGCATCGAATAACTGTGTCCAGTGAAATGTAAATAAGTAAATAATAAATAGATAAATAAATAAATAATAAATAGATAAATAGATAAATGAATAATAATTACATAAATAAATAATAAATATATAAAAAATAAATAGGTAAATAATAGATAAAGATAAATAATTTATTATTACTATTATCATTATTTTTATTTGTTTATTTATTTATCTTTATGTTGATCGAGGAATGGAGGTCTTTAGGAGATTGCCCACCAGTTCAAGCCACCGACGCTTCTTCCTTGCCACGTTTGTTTATTTCATCAACAGCCTTTTCACGTCTTAATCGTATATATTCACTCCCACTCTCTTCGTACTTTCTTTTCATAAACATCCTCTTCCCCTTCTCTTCTTATCATTACCTCTTCCCCATCTGTTTCTCTCTCTCAGTCTATTTCCCTCTTCCTCTTCCTCTGTAGTTACCCTCTCTGGTGGCCCTGTCACTCTCAGATGCCAATTTCATTTCCATTCATTCAATCCCTGCTCCCCCCTTTCACTCCTTTTATCCACTCATTCATCATTCATTTAATTTTCTCCCTGCACTAATCCCCTCTCCCGGAAGGCCCTCTACGATCGTTCCTCTAGCTCAATCTTCCACCCCCTTCCGTCCCCTACATGTCTAAGCATTCCCATCCTTCTCCCTTCCCAGTATCTACTTTTCGTTTTCGATTTCTTCCTACCTTCGGTTATTCCCTTTTTTCACCAACATTTACTTATTCTTATCTTTATTTTCATTTTCTTCGTCTTTTCTTTTCTCCTTACTGTCCGTCCATCTTTACATCTAACATTCTTTTCTTCCTTCTTTACTCCCTCCTTTCTTTCCTACTTTCTTCACTTCCCTCCTCCTCCTCTTCCTCTGGTCCTTAATTCTCGCCTTTCTTATGTCCTTCCTTGCTTCCCTACGCATCCCCCATTACTTATTTTCGTTTATTTTTCTTCTCTTCCTGTTTATACTGCCTTTCTTCTCCAGACACCTATTTCTCTCTCTCTCTCTCTCTCTCTCTCTCTCTCTCTCTATGGCTCCCCCAGTACTTATTTTCTTCTCTTTTTCTTCTCTTCCTGTTTATACTGCCTTTCTTCTCCAGACACCTATCTCTCTCTCTCTCTCTCTCTCTAATGTTCCCCCATTACTTATTTTCTTCTCTTTTTCTTCTCTTCCTGTTTATACTGCCTTTCTTCTCCAGACACCTATTTCTCTCTCTCTCTCTCTCTCTCTCTAATGCTCCCCCAGTATTTATTTTCTTCTCTTTTTCTTCTCTTCCTGTTTATACTGCCTTTCTTCTCCAGACACCTATTTCTCTCTCTCTCTCTCTAATGCTCCCCCAGTATATATTTTCTTCTCTTTTTCTTCTCTTCCTGTTTATACTGTCTTCCTTCTCCAAACAACTATATCTCTCTCTCTCTCTAATGCTCTCACATTACTTATTTTCTTCTCTTTTTCTTCTCTCCATTTTTATACTGTCTTTCTTCTCCAGACACCTATTTCTCTCTCTCTCTCTCTAATGCTCCCCCAGTACTTATTTTCTTCTCTTTTTCTCTTCCTGTTTATACTACCTTTCTTCTCCACTTCTCCAGACACCTATTTCTCTCTACCTCTCTCTCTCTCTCTCTCTCTAAGGCTTCGAGTTCCCCTAAGCTAGTTCTCTCTCGGCTCGTTCTTGTCGCGCCTTCCACCTGATTGCATCGCATTTCTGCACTTCAGCGGTCCTATCCACTCCCGTACCAACCCGCCATCCCTTCCACCGAATCAGTTCTTCCATACTTTCCCTTGTTTCAGTCCCATAATCACAAACCATGCCTAAGTCAATTTATTACTATTCACTATTTACCTGTTTGTTTGTTGTTTGACTTTGCCTATGCGTTTATTTATTTTATTTGATACTTACATTATTATATTTTTTATTTATCTATTTATTATTATTATCATTATTACTATTTTTTTTTTTTTTTTTTTTTTGCATCCGACCTACATATGGACCAAAAGGTCTCCTGTCGGCATGCTCCGCCTTTGTAATCCTTTGTAAGTCACGCCGGACCCTGATCAGAGCTTTACTATCTTCTGCAAATATAAATAACAAAACTGGAGTTACTTACTCCCCGAAGGTTAATTTGTATGCAAATAGAAAAAAAGATTTTGGATTGAAATCTGCTGCATCCAAATATACTTGTAGTGTAAACTGAATTGTGTTGAAAAAGAAATCATTACTCAAATCAAACATTCAAGAAGTCTCGGATAAACAAGTTTAATTAACTGAGAAATGACAAAGGATTTTTAACCACTAATCACAATTACATGTCATTATCTCTAAGGATCTCAAATTACATAAGTGTCTTATTTCTACCTCGGAGAAAGCAAATGATACCACGACCTTTTAACTTCAAAAATCCAATTATCATTAATCAACTATATATAGACAATAAGTAGACTCAAATCAAATCATCCTAGTTCCATATGGTTCCTTAGGCTCGTTTGATATCTTGGTATAATTCAAGGATGATACAAAAATGAGCTACCAGATTCATACGAAATAACAAATTATATTAAAGCTACAATATTGGAGCTTATTTTCCTTAAAATCACATAAACTCATGGGAGATTTGATGCACGTCTTTTAAAGGGAATGAACTACATTACATTTCAGAATATTTTCATATTAGTAAACAAACAAGAAATGCTGTCAAGATGTATATTTAATCAAGATACAGAGGGAATAATTTCGTCAACCGCGTGTTCAATTAATTCAACAAGATTAATACAATCGCGACGATGTTTGATACAGTACAGAGACCTGAGATTCAACTGAATAAATATCCATAAAATATGCTAATCTGGCCATCATCACGTTAATTTTTTAGCTTATTTAGTTATTGGTTCTCGTCGTCGTCATCATCGTCGTCATCATCGTCGTCACCATCATCATCATCATTATCATCGTCACCATCATTATCATCATCATCATCGTCACCATCATCATCATCGTCGTCGTCGTCACCATCATCATCATCGTCACCATCATCATCATCGTCACTATCACCATCATCATCGTCGTCGTCACCATCATCATCATCATCACCATCATCATCATTGTCGTCGTCATCGTCACCATCATCATCATCACTATCATCATTGTCACCATCATCATCATCGTCAATAACATCATCATCATTATTGCTATTTTGCATCCAACCTCGCTTTGAACAATTGTAATGTCTTCCTTTCATTTTGCCTTCAGTTTTAACATTTTTTTTTTTTTTTTCACCCCCAAGTAAATCTGTTTTCCTTGGACATCTTCGGCAAGACTCGCCTCTCTAGCACTCCTTTTCATTCCTCTCATTTCCAAGAAATTCCTCATAACTTTTTCTCTTCCCCTCCCTCTCCCCCTTCCCCGTCCTTTCCCCTCCCCTCCCTCCCTTCCATTCATCTCCCCTCTCCTCTACTCCCTATTCACCAATCCCTATACTTCACTCCCATCCCATCTCTTCCCTTCTCGTCCCCAATCCCTCCCTTTCCCTTCCCTTCTTCTCCTTCCCTTCCCTTCTTCCCCTTCCCTTTTAATTTCCTTCCACTTGCTCGCCTTCCTTCCTTTCCCTCTTCCCACTTCCAATCCCCCATTTTTTTTTCTTCCTATCCTCATCCTTTCCCGTCCCTCTCCCCTCCTTCTCTTCCCTTCCTCTTCTCCCCTCCTCTTCCTCTTCTTCCCTCCCTTTACCTTCCCTTGATTCCTAACAACTCCCTACCTCTTCCTCCTCTTACCTTCCCTTTCCTTCTCCTCCCCTCTGTACCCTTCCCCTTTCCTTTATCCTCCCTCCCCCTTTCCTATACCCTTCCTCCTCCCCTCCCTTACCATCCTACTCTCCTCTATCTTCCCTTCCCTCTCCCTCCTCCTCTTCCTCTTCCTCTACCACATACACAGGCCCCTCCCTCGCCTCCCTGTCTCCCTCCCTCCCTCCCCCCCAATCTAATTTGCACCGCATGTGCCCCCCTTTCCCCATCAGCACCCTTCCCATCAGCCCAATTTTCCTATTGCTTTCCTTTGCCTCTCCATCATCTCATCCGGTATCAGAGTTCTTCAACTCTTCCTATTCCTTGTTGTCTTCATTGTTATTTCTTCTCTTCCTCTTCCTATTCCTTGTTGTCTTCATCGTTATTTCTTGTCATCCTCTTCCTATTCCTTGTTGTCTTCATCGTTATTTCTTGCCATCCTCTTCCTATTCCTTGTTGTCATCCTCTTCCTATTCCTTGTTGTCTTCATCGTTATTTCTTGTCATCCTCTTCCTATTCCTTGTTGTCTTCATCGTTATTTCTTGCCATCCTCTTCCTATTCCTTGTTGTCATCCTCTTCCTATTCCTTGTTGTCTTCATCGTTATTTCTTGTCATCCTCTTCCTATTCCTTGTTGTCATCCTCTTCCTATTCCTTGTTGTCTTCATCGTTATTTCTTGTCATCCTCATCCTATTCCTTGTTGTCTTCATCGTTATTTCTTGTCATCCTCTTCCTATTCCTTGTTGTCTTCATCGTTATTTCTTGTCATCCTCTTCCTATTCCTTGTTGTCTTCCTCGTTATTTCTTATCATCCTCTTCCTATTCCTTGTTGTCTTCCTCGTTATTTCTTGTCATCCTCTTCCTATTCCTTGTTGTCTTCATCGTTATTTCTTGTCATCCTCTTCCTATTCCTTGTTGTCTTCCTCGTTATTTCTTGTTATCCTCTTCCTTTTCTTTTCTTCCTCCTCCTCCTCCACAGTTTATTTCTTCATCCTTATCTTTATCTTCCTCATCCTCCTTATTCTTCTTGTTCTTCTATTCTTCTTCCTCTGCCCTCTTTACCTCCTTGTCCTCCTATTCTTCCTCTTTTAATTTCTTCTACTCCTCCTCTTCCTTCTCCCCTTATTCCTCTTTCTCTTCCTCCTCCTCATCCTCTTCCTCCTCATTCTTCTCTTCCTATTCTTCTTCCTCTCTCTCCTCACTATCGCCCTCTTCTTCACCACTCATTTCGTCCTCCCCTCGTCCTCTTCCTCTATTTCTTCTACCTTTGGCTTCTTCCCTTTCATTTCCTCCTTTTTATTCTTCTTTCCCTCCTTCTCTTTCTCTTCTTCCTCCCACACTCCTCCTCAATGTCATCCTCTCCTCTTCTTCGTCCTTCATTTCCTCCTCGCTTTCCTCCATTTCCTTCTCCTTTTGCTTCTTCACTTTCATTTCCTCCTCTTTATTCTTCTCCCCTTCCTCTACTACTTACATCTCCTCCTCCTCCTCCCCTTCTCACTCTCCTCCTCATTCAATCACTATTCCAGAGAGCACGAGTTGACGCCTTTTCGCCACCCTATCCCATACTGCCTCATCCACCCCTCTATCATCAACTCCCATCCACCCACCCCCCGTACACAACACTGCATGCTACTCATCCCACTCATCCCACGGCCTTTTTTGCTTTCAACTCCATACCACCTTTCGTCTGATCTCATCGCCTCTTTGCCTTTCTTCTTTGGCTCTAATAATCTTAATCTTTGTTGTCATCCTTACTATTTAATCTTATTTATCTTTCATTATTTTCTTTATCTTCCTTTATCTTCGTTTTCCATACCTTTCGTCTGATCTCATCGCCTCTTTGCCTTTCTTCTTTGGCTCTAATCATTTTAATCTTTGTTGTCATCCTTACTATCTAATTTTATTTATCTTTCATTATTCTCTTTATCTTCCTTTTCCATACCTTTCGTCTCATTTCATCGCCTTTTGGCCTTTCTTCTTTGGCTCTAATCATTTTAATCTTTGTTGTCATCCTTACTGCTTAATTCTATTTATCTTTCGTTATTCTCTTTATCTTCCTTTTTCCTTTTTCTATCTCCCTTTTCGCCTCTTTTCCTTCTTAACATTTTCTTTTTTATTTTTCTTCTTAATTTTCTTCTTCTCATTTTTTATTCTCCTTCTTTCCTCTACTTTTTCTTGTTCTTGTCCTTCTTATTCTTCTTCTTTTCGTTCTTCTTCCATCCCTTCTTTATTCTAGATTGTCTTCTATAAAATTTCATTGTAATTACTAACCCTTATCTTCAATATCAAATCCCTTATAATCTTCTTTTAATTTTATTCTTCTATTTCACATCTTTAACTTATAATCGCCCTCCTTCTTCCATTACTCACTCTCACCTTCCACCCTTCCCCCCTCATTCCACATCAGATTTTTCTCATTTCTATTTCTTTCCTTCACCCTTTTTCCCTTCCCTCCTTCCCCTCTTTCCATTTGTATTTCCCCTTTCCCTTCCCCTCGGAACATTTCTCTCCGCTCCATTCCCCTCCCCCTAATCCCCTCGCAACCTCCCCTCACCTTCCGCCCTGTTCTCATGTTCGTCTGTCGTGTTACCATAAAGTAAAACAAAGTTGTCGTTTGTCCTTGGTGAACGAAAGTGTGTTCCACTTGGTGTACCATTACTTTAAAGTACTACCACGCAAGGAGAAATAAGTATCCTTTTGTCTCGCGTGGGACAGGTGTAAGTTTGGTTTTACTTTAAGGTAACCCTACAGGCGAAAACATATATTGATATTTCCAATTCTATTTTTGATTTTAACTCTCCCATTTTATCCCTCTTTTCTTGAAACAATTGTTCTATTGATATTTCGTCTATTTTTTGTTTTCCTTTTTCCCAATCTGTTCATTCTATTTATATCACTCAATCCCGTATCATTTCTCCCAGTGGAGCAATACATATTCGTATGTACATGTGTGTGTGTATGTGTGTGTGTGTGTGTGTGTGTGTGTGTGTGTGTGTGTGTGTGTGTGTGTGTGTGTGTGTGTGTGTGTGTGTGTGCGTGTGTATGTGTGATTAACTACTGCCTTGAATCACGTGTTAGACTCGTGATAGATAGCAATTACACCCCGGGATTAGAGCTCAGAGCTCGTATATGGCCTGATCTACGGGTAAAGCTGTAAACACACACACACACACAAACGCACATACATATATACACACAGAAACGCACACACATATACACACACACACATAACTCCTTGCTTATCAGAGTTGGAATGCGTGTGCTTGTATGTGTATGTGTATGTGTATGTGTGTGTGTGTGTGTGTGTGTGTGTGTGTGTGTGTGCACGCGCTAGCGAGGGGACACATTTACTCTTGCTATGAAAACCATCACATTCTCCAGTCGGTTTAATAACTATCGAAGTGATCCCTTATCAAACCAAGTTCCGATGGTCTTTGCATATTTGTAGGCAAACACATTTCTGTAAAAGAAAACAAAATGGACGAAAGAAGCGTGTGGGCGCTGAAACTATCGGTTGTTTTAAGAAACGGTTACACAACTTTATGGATGGGGATGACAGGTGGTGATGGATATGGAGCTGCCTAGTGTAGGCCTTATGGTCTCTTGCAGTCTCCTTCATTATTATGTTCTTATGACGTATTAAAGCAGAGGATCGTGATAGGGTATGAATTAGGATCTCGCCAATGTGGACAACAAACTCGGTGAACTAATTCACGGGGTCACAGTTGGTTAGAAATACGGTCTGTAGACTTTTTCTCGTTCATTTCTTTAATATTTTATCACTCCCCCCTCACTCTCTTTCAATTTCTAAATCTTGCTCTCAATCTCTCTCAATCTCTCCCTCTATCGCAATCTCTTCTTCTGTCTCGATTTCTCCGTCTCAATCTCTCCCTCTATCTCAATTTCTCCCTTTCTCAAGCTCTCCCTCTCAATCTCTCACACTCTCAATCTCTTACTCTCTCTCCCTCTCTCAATCTCTCTTTCTCTCTCTCCAAATATCTCCCTCTCTCTCAATCTCTCTCTCTCAATGTCTCCCTTTCTCTCAATCTCTCACTCTCTCAAATTCTTACTCTCTCTCTTTCACTCTCTCCCGTTTATAGTTATCACCAAGGGGTCTTGCGCCCTCCACCCCCACCACCTACCCCTTCCGTCGCGTCGTCGCACCCTCCTTTCATCTTCGACTAGCTACGACTCCCTTTCAATATTCCTCCTCCCCTCCCTCCCCCCCCCCTACCCTTGCCCTTATCAAGTAACCATACACCTCTTTCGCCCCGTGTCACCTCCCTTTATCGTAATCACCAAACGTCTTTAAACGTCTTATCCCTTCTGCCAAGTCTTGACTTTCCTTTTCTCTTCCTTCCTTCCTTCCTTCTTTTCCCTCCCTTTCTCCTTTTCTTACTTTATCCACCACATGTCTACATTTTTTCTTCCCCTGTTCATTCTTACTTCTATCTTCTTTACACATAATCTTTCTTAGATCTATAGTCCTATTCTCTTATTGATAATTTTTCTGTTATCGTTGCACTTCCTACCGTCTTCTCCTCTTTTTTTTTCTGTTCATATGCCTTTGGTTGGGATACTCTAACTTTGATCAAACAGTTATCGGCTGTCAACCATAATATGTTATTGTGCTATCGCTTCTTTTCCTCTCCTGCCTTGCCATAATACATACATACACACATGCATATATAAATACACCCATACATACACATGTACATATATACACGCATGCATACATAAATACATACATATATACATGCATACATACATACATACATACATACATACATATACCAAGGCTTTTTTCCCCTTCCAAGGGAGGTAGCCAAAAAGGGAAAGGCATAAAAACACTCCCACCCATTTCATCCCTAAATACACTCCACACCCCTCCCACCCTTCCTCTCATCTGAGCACCTCCTGGATGACGGGTCATCCCTGCACCCTGCCCACCGCCCTGGGTCTGAAGCAGTGTCGCAAGACACAGTACATCCACAGCAAGGCCGCTTCATTTAATCGGCGACCCCCCCTCTCCGTCCCCCTTTGCATATAAGGCGAGGACGGGGAGAAATCCCTTCGGGCTGCGTCAAAATTTACTCACACATACTACCCCCCCACCCCCCCCCGCCCATTCATACATGAATACGTACATATAAAAATGCATGCATACATATACATCCATACATGCATGCATATGTATACATGCATACATACATACATACACACTAAAAATCCAAAAACGCACATATATACTGGAAAGGTTCCTTCCGAAAAAAGGATGGCAGCATCCCTCTTCTCCAATTTCAAAAGAACAAATCTTCACTTGCGTTAGTTGCCCCGAAACAACCACGGCTCTTCGAAAGACCCACTCCTTTCCCTCAACGGACAACGAAAAAAAAAAAAAAAAAAAAAAAAAAAAAAAAACTGGACAACGCTCAAAAGAAAAAAAAAAAAAAAAAAAAAAATCGAGAGAGCTTACCTTCGGCACGTGTAGAACGACGACTGCTAAAACAAGATTCGAACTACAGAAGGACAAGTTCTTCAAGACGTGCAAGCCTTTCATGGGAACTAAAGTATGCATCCATAGGCTGGCTCGTCATCAAGACTAAAACAAAAGTTTCTTAAGTGAGTTAATGGGTTGTACTAAAACAAAACATAAACCGTCAGCACTCAGAAAATAAAATCCTGCTCTTAGAACAAGATGTGAGAACATTTGGTTTATAGTTCTTTTGAGAAGGCCATTGACTCCATGAATCTACAATACGTCACGTCACAGAAGCTCAAATGATAGAACAAAAAATCCTACCCTGAGATTTACTACTCTTAATTATATCATACTTACACACCCATACAAAGTACATTCAAAAGCACATATATAGCAGAACAAACATTACTAAACAGACCAAGGAATAAGTACCCCAAATACAACTCAGTCTCCGATGAGTTAAAATCCCGACACTGAGGCAATATCGCCTTTTGGTGGTATTCTTATATATACTGTATATATATATATATTATATATATATATTATATATATATATTATATATATATATATACATACATACATATATATATATATATGTATGTATATATATGTATGTATATAAATTCTTGGAATGGAAATTTTATATAAGGATGTTTTTTCTTAAGAATACCACCGTGAAAATTTTAAGGTGTTATTCTTAAAAATATTCTTTCCTTATATTAATCTTTCCCTCTCAAGGATTTATATAAGATTTATATAACTTTTTTTAAAGAATACCATCGTTTCAGTCAGACTGGAAGCAGACACCATTCTCCAAAGATTCACACACGATACAAAAGACACAGAAAACCTAATCTTGTACTTCCCAACACTAGTATAGTACGGACAGCGGTAATAAATGTATTTTTTAAAGTTACTTCTGGGCCCATCCGGGGGTTGTTGTTCAATATCTTGAGACCGCTGGTGTGCTACAAAGAGACCTAGACAGCCTCTGGACTGATTTTTTTTTTTTTTTTTTTTTCCATTACTCCAAATCTCGACTTATTACGAAATTCTTGTCACGGCATATATGAAACATTACTTTATCTAACTAAACATAAGCTCAATTATGGGGAGTTGAAATAAATGTTTACCTTAACAAGTCAGGCTTGTAATTATGGTCGTTTATCGACATGGTGTTCTTTTGATGTTGCGCACTTTTCGTGACTGCTATTGAAACTTGCAGATTAATCAACAGAGGCATTGACTCGCTGAGATGAAAATAACGCCCACGCCTCTCGTACTTCTGAAATTGTTTAATGGCCTCTTTGTTCACTTTCCTCATTAAATGTGCGCGTTTATATTTATAGCTCTTTTACCAAGGTAGATAACAAGTTTGTCTCCCATTATTACCTGGAGCATTTGAGTCATGACTGCCTGGTGACGTCACAACACGAGAGAATTGGTACTGAAGTAAAGAAAGTGTTTTTAAGAAATATTCAGGTTTGGAATTTAAAACTCTTTGAATCTCTATATGGTTATGTAAAGGCCTTAGAATTGGTAAAGGTACAGCTCGTAAATATCACGTCCTGTGACAGTTGTTTTTGTTGTGGTCTGTAGTTTACCTGCGTTTCTATCCGTGTGGACAATCTCGCGACGCTGTCTTAATACATCCCCGACCTCAGCTCGAAATTAAGAAATTTCTTACAAATCTTTGATTATCACATAACGAGGTAATTGTGAATTATGGCTTAATATCATGAAGAGGCACAGACGTCAGGCATTCTCAGCATTTGTAGTTTTGGATTGCTTTAGACAATCTTTACTATCCCAAAGCTAATCTTTGGCACAGCATACAATTACTGTAGACTGTTTCTTGGGCAGTCGTAGTATGAGAATCTGTATCCAATCCAATAACGATTTAGTCGAAAATCACTTTGGGGTAAAATAGAATTTTAAAGTAATGCCTTAACTTCTCGAAACCACATCTTTGCTTTTTATCAACATACTTATAACAGTCACCCCCATCCCGTTTTTTATTATTATTTTTTTTTTTTACTTTCCTACCTCCTGCGGACCCTACATCTCTCCTCCTCGCCTCACATTCCATCTATGCATCCTCCAGAAATTCATTAGTCAGAGGAAGACTTCCGACTGTTGAGGTATCGCTCGCAAATGATGAATGTTGTGGCGTCGGATAGAAATAGTGATGCCCCTGAACGAACTGCCACACGCCACCAGACGACTCAACTGACCCGTGAACGTCACACCCCATTAAGCAGCTCCGAATCACGGGAAGAGGGGAGTGTGCAGGATATGGGAGATAGGGACGGGGGGAAGGTGGTGGACGAAAAAGATGCTGAAGTGAGGGGAGGACATCTTTAACCCACTTGCTACGATGACACATTATTTTGTAGAATTTCATTCAGGATAGGACCTCGTGCTCAAGGCTTAAAAGATAAAGAGAGGGAATTGGTGGTAAGGATTAACACATTCCACATGCCGAAACACTCCATCGATTTTTTGGAGTTGCTAACTCTTGACTGTTCTACTCAGTTGTGAGCCTGATTTGTGAGAAAACGGGGTCTTGTGTCCTTAAGGTCACGCCTTGTTCCGAGTCCATTCCTCATCGATAGGACTCTCTATTCTTATCCTGGATTAAAATCTAAGAAATACGTCACTTTGTTGAAGAATCTAAGAAAGCATAACGAGAGAAGAACCGAACGAAATGAAGAGAAGAGAGGAAGGATGAAGATCAGGATTCACTGACAAAAGAATCTGAAGAATTGGGTGGGTAATAAAAGAAAATGGGAAACTGGAGGGAAAAAAACGAAAAAAAGAAAAAAGAAAGAAAAAAAAAGAAATAGGGATTGATGAACATTAAATATGGAAAAGTAGATAAAAAAAAGAACGAAAAGTTACGGAACATGGAAGGATCTATTGAATCAGATAACCTAAAAAAAAAAGAAACGATAAGCAATGGCATAAAATGGAAGACTAGTAAGACCATGAAACGAAAGAAAAAGAAGGATAGAGAAGATAAGAGGGAAATGATAATCAATTAGGAACATAATAATAGAGGAGACTGCAAGAGACCATAAGGCTTACACTAGGCAGTTCCATGTCCAATACCACCTATCGTCACCATCCATAAAGTAATCTAACTTTTTCTCAAAACAAACAATAGTTTCAACGCTCACTACATGTTACATGTTACTACATGTTACATGTTACTACATGTTACATGTTACTACATGTTCACTACATGTTACATGTTACTACATGTTTACTTCATGGTTACTACATGTTCACTACATGGTTACTACATGTTCACTACATGGTTACTACATGTTCACTACATGGTTACTACATGTTCACTACATGGTTACTACATGTTCACTACATGGTTACTACATGTTCACTACATGGTTACTACATGTTCACTACATGGTTACTACATGCATGTTCACTACATGTTTACTACATGTTCACTACATGGCTACTACATGTTCACTACATGTTTACTACATGTTCAATACATGTTTACTACATGTTACTACATGTTACATGTTACTACATGTTACATGTTACTACATGTTCACTACATGTTACATGTTACTACATGTTTACTTCATGGTTCTTCCAGTTAGTTGAATAAAAAGTAGCAGTCACAGAAGAGAAAAGAAAAAGCAGGGAAGACATGTGAAAACGTATAAGGAATGGATGATAAAGTTATAATGAAGAAAGGAACAAGGATAAAAATGGGAAAAAAATAGTTCGGAAGAAGAGAAGAAAGGGAAAAGAGAAGATAATGTGGAAATATGTCACTATGAGACAAGAAAAAACGGAGAGAGAGAAAAAGAGAGAAAAGAGAGAGAAGGGAACAATACTGTTAGAAACGGGAATATATGTAGAGGGAAAAAATTAAGGGAGCAATAGGGAGATAAGGTCGAGAAGGAAATGAAAAAGAAAAATAGAGAGAAAGGGAGAGGGGAGATAGGAGAGTAAAAACTCACGAGGGGAAAGGAAGAGATGAGGGAAGGCCGCGTGAATACTCGAACATAGAAGACAAGAAAAAAGAGGAAGAGGATTGAATAAAAATAAACAGACAGACAGAAAGAGAGAAATAAAGAAAGAGAGAGTGGAAGAGAGATTGGTTAATTCGGAAGAAAGAGATATAGAGAGAGAAATCTAGGAAAGGGGATGGGTAGAGAAGAGTGTGGAAGACAAAAGGTCTGGAAAGGAACGTCAGAATGACACTAAAGAAGAGGAGGTTGTCATTGATGAATCCATCCCCGTTCAACTTCTCGAAGAGGACAAAAAAAGGCCAAAGAAGACAAGGCTGTAGACACAAAAAGGAACCAATTCAGGACAAGAAAACTCTGATCTCAATACCCGTCTGGTCAGTAAGACTTGTATGTATGTTTCAACAAGAACCCACTGTGCTGGATAAGAAGAAATGAAATAAATTATATCCATATATTTCGATCACGGACTGTGATCCTCTTCAGTGGAATACAGAGTACATGTATATCATTTATTTCATTTCTTCTTATCCAAAACAGTGGGTTCTTGTTGAATTTTATGAATGTGTTACGACATTACTTTGTAGTTGTATGTATGTACTACTATTAGTGTATGACGTTTCAAAGACTGTCATACATCAAAATATGTTAATTGTAACTAACTATAATCAATACCTCATAGCTATATGCATATATTCCAAGTATATGTGTTTATGAATGCACATCTATGTGCCTGTATATGTGCATATTTGCTGTGTAGGAAAAGGGAGCAAGAGATGGAAGGACGAAGGAAGAAGCAAAAAAAGTCTGCGGCAAACGAACCGTTGGTTGTGTAGAAAAAGAAGGGCGCCAGGAACGGCCATGTTGGAAGACAGACAGACAGACAGACAGACAAGTACCGAAGCAGAAACCGAAATTCTAGAAACAAAGAACAAAACTAGAGAAACCAGGATACAGATAATACAAAAGAAATAGGAGCAACAACCGAAATTCTAGAAACAGAACAAAACTAGAGGGGCAAGGATATAGACAATACAAATAGAAACCGAAATTCTAGAAACATAGAACAAAACTAGAGAAACCAGGATACAGACTACAAAAAATAGGAGCAGAAACCGAAATTCTAGAAACATAGAGAACAAAACTAGAGAAACCAGAATACAGACAATACAAATAGGAGCAAGCAACCGATATTCTAGAAACATAGAACAAAACTAGAGGAACCAGTATACAGAAAAAAATGAGGAACAGACAAAAGTGAACAAAAGATGAACGAGGGACAACTGTATGATTAAGAAAGTAAAAATCCGTCGCGGGAATAAAGTAGAAAAAAGCGCGAGATACGAGAAAAATCTGATGTGATCAAGTCAATAAGCGAGTTCTGAAGCTTCAAAGAGGGAAAAGAAAGTGAAAAAGGTCGAAGGAATAAAATGGGAAGAAAAGAAGTGCGAGATATGAAATGAAGGAGAGAAAATTTTGATGTCATCAAGCCGATAAGAGACTTCTGAAGGTCCAAAGAGGCTTCACTAGCAGACAGATGAGGTCGGGGTGAAAGGTAAGGTTAAGGTGAAGGTGGTTGGGTGGATGAGGTGAAGGAGGTGGAGAGGGAGTAGGTGGAAGAGACAGAAGAGGCCGGAGGTGGAGGGAGAGGAGGCGAAGGAAGTGGAGTTGTTGTTGTTATGGACTATTTCACCAGCGTCTCTATCCTAATGGATAATCTCGAACTGCTGCCGTGTGTTATCTTATATCTAATATGTTGGTTTCGTTAGTCACCGTTATCTGTACAGTAGTTTGGTGTAGACGACGGGTGTGTTGTGTACATTGGGCACTCAAGCAGTCTGATATTGTGAAGGGAGCCTTACATTAGGAATGTCCTGTTTTTAGCCGAACTAATGCACTTTCAAAGCGTCGGTTATGTTGATGAGAAGATAGCCGTGGATATATAAATATATGTATGTATGTATGTATATATATATATATGTGGGTTGGGGTTGATTGCTTTTATATGGTTTGTTCAGTGTTGTTCTCAGCGTCCTTGTCACGTGTTTGGAACTGTTGATGAAAGAACTTAGTAATTGTGTGTTACTGGGAGTGGAGAGGCGACATCGAAATGGATGCTGCTCTTTTTATCTTTTTTTGTTGTTGTTGTTGGGGATATTTACATAAGACGGCAACCGACTAAAGCAGTGGACTAAAGGATACGGATTTGAAAAGGATAGTGGTCTGGATGGTCCATGAATAGATTTTGTGAGCCAATCAGTGGCAGGAGTTGAAGGTAGAGAGTACTTATAGAGTACCTCATAAATTTCATATAATTATTTAGGATGAGGAGGAGGAGGAATTCTTAAGACATTGAGAATGGCGATTAGTTTAGTGGTGAAGAACTGAGGCGACAAAGGAGAAGATGTCTACATTTCGTCTCACTTGGGGACTCTGACACACAACAAACTCCAAAGCTCGATCTAGAACCATTGGATGTATATGTTGGAAGAAGTGGAGGAGGTGGAAGAAGTGGAGGAGGTGGACGAGACGAGGAGGTGGACGAGACGAGGAGGTGGACGACAACAAAGATATCGGAATCTAAAGAGGGATGAGAGTGAAAGCCCGGATGACAGCAAAGGATGCGCAGGAGAATGGATGACACAAGCGAGTGCGTTTGCAAATTTGAGAGGGCAAAAGTTGAATGCAAGATGATGAAAGACCTTGCAACTGGACATCAAGAGAAATGATAAAAATCAGACGACATTAGAAATATATACTTGCTCACCATTGTACGGGACATTTTCTTATTCTGTTTTGACTACCGGATGGTTATTATATACCTTGCGGCTGGACAAGAGACATGATAAAAATCAGACGACATTAGAAATATATACTTGCTCACCATTGTACGGGACATTTTCTTATTCTGTTCTGACTACCGGGTGTTTGTTTTAGTATATCTAGAGATGTTCCTCGTGAAAAAAATGATGGGAAACAAGAAGATATATTATAGCAAAGGAACAAAAAATGATATCAAAATGTGGGTAAAAGATACATGTTGCAAAGGGAGGAAAATGTTTTTGAATATCTAAGGAAAATTTCGAGAGATATGCAGGAGACGGAGAAGAACGAGGCGATGCCAAGATGGGGGGAAAAATGGGGAAAGAGTTATGGCCGAAAGGGGGGAAGGAAAATGAGAGAAGAACTGAAAACACAGCTCAACCGTGTGACAACGAACGAATAGAAGGGAGCGTTAAAAAGTGAAACACATTCTTCAATAAGCACACGAAAATAAACAATTGAACAACGAGGAAAAAAAATAGATCAGTTAATTCATAACAACATCGACAGAACAATGACAAGAGAAAACCCACTGCAGAAACGACGAGAATAGGTCATTTGATTATATGAACATGTAAACAAGAATTAACATCGATGAGTCAGAGAAGATTCCGTAGGCCAGCTAGACAGCATGACATGGAGGGTGCGGGTGGGAGGAGCGGATGTAGGGCTGGGACCAAAGGAACAGAAAAAGTGAAGGCATATGTCTGGAAACGAACGAACAAGAAAAGGAATAAAAGGAAGAGGGGACATGGAACAAGAAAGAGAGGATACAAAAAAAAATGGATGAAAAAAGGGAGGGGAAAAAGAAATTCAAATGAATTCTAAAAAATGAATAGGAGGGCGAACGGAGGATGTAAAGGCAGGTATGACGAGAAGAGGAGATTGGGGGAGTGGAAAGGACAGAAGTATATAGTTAAAACAAGGGCAGGAAAGTAGAGAATTGGAGTAATAGAAGAGTGGATAGACAGACAACTAAGTAGGAGAAAGTTTGGAAGATAACGCAGCGAGGAGAGTTATCTGAAAAGAAAAGATGAGGACAAGGATTATGAAAAAGATAAGATAGGTCTTAAAAAAAAAAAAATCAGCTTTCGATACACTGAGAAGAAAGAAGAAGGCAGTGAAAAATAAGAAGTCATCTACGTAAGATCTTCTAAGTCCTGTCGTGGATAAAAAAAAAAAGACAAAATGATAAAAAATAATACTATTCACCAGAGAAATATCTTCTCAGCTGACGGTCCTAGTGTACCATAGCTAATTTGTGCAGTACATGGTGTATAAAATTATTATGACAAGTATCTGATAACTATAATTATTCGAAGGTGTTAACATTAGGTCACTAAACTTAGTTAAACATTAGGTCACTTAGTTAAACATTAGGTCACTGAACTTAAGAGTTTCCCGCTCCAGCGTCATATGTTGATTTTTTCCCGATATTCTGACTCAAAATTATTAACCTTACAATTCCAACTAAGAAACACTTGTTAGCAGATGCAGTTATCTCGTTTTAAGAAAAGGCAAATGTAACCATTAAGACCTAAATATTACCACTTATATATGCACTTTCTTCAGAACAGACTAACGCCCATAAATAAACAACTTGTAAAACATTGTCTTGTTTTCAAGACTGAAAACAGCAAATGTTGAAAATGGCCACAAAAGAAAATTATATATATATATATATATATTATATATGCATATATATATGCATATATATACACAGACATGAAGACACCAAGAAAAATGCATTTCTGCTCTTATTTAATGCTTAATGTTATTCAAATTTAGCTAATATGTTATATTTACTTAGATTTATGTTTCAGATTGCATACAAGGTTAATCAAGCATGCCACGAACCAAAAGAACAGTAGACCCATCTGAATTTCAGCGAGGTCGTATTGTGAGTCAACATGAAGGTGGGCTTAGTCAACGCAAAATATCTGAAAATCTGTCAATACCCCTTTCTACTGTTAATAGAGTGATCGCACAATTCACCAGAGAGGGCAAGAAGGGCACAAAACCTCATTCAGGTCGTCCCGGGCCCTCAGAAAGAACCTTGCGTCTTGTCAAAAGAAATGTCGAAGAGGATCCACATTGCAAGGCCTCTGACATAGCAGCACAAGCTGATGTCAGTCCCAGAACAGCTGTCAGGTATCTCCACAAGCTGGGTTACTATGGCAGAGCTACAAGAAGGAAACCACTCCTTCGTCCAGCCAATATCAAGTGCAGAAAGGATTGGGCTGTTGAGATGGTGGAGAGACCTGTGGCCTTTTGGAGCACTGTCATTTTCTCTGACGAGTCATGATTCGCATTATTTTCTGACAGTGGAAGAGTATGGGTTTGGAGACTCTAGTCAAGAGTTTGACCTCAAAAGACTGCAGCCAACAATGAAACATGGGGCTATTTTAATAATGGCGTGGGGTGCAATTTGGTGTGATGGTCGATCAGAGCTTGAGGTCTGTCAAGGAAACATCAATTCAGGCAAATATGTTTCTATATTAAAGGAAGGACTCACTCCAATATTCTCCAGTGGTAGAATGAGTATGTCTTCCTATTTTTGGAAGATGGAGATCCTTGTCACACTGCTCAAGGAACACAAAATTGGTTGAGCCAAAATGTGATCAGAAAAATTCCATGGCTAAGTCAGTCCCCGGATATGAATCCTATTGAACACCTCTGGGGCATATTAGACCGACAACTTTGCAAAAAGAACAGGAAGCCATCTTCAAAGCCCGAACTCTTACGATTCCTGCGGGAAACATGGCAAGAAATCCCTCAAGATGATATTCGTGGACTAAGCACTAGCATGTCTAAAAGGGTCCTTGCATTGAAAAAAAGCAAAGGGAATGTCAACCAAGTATTAGTTATTCACATTGTGACCATTTATAAGCACGTTAATTGTATCAATTGCTTGTTCATAAATTAAACTATTTCTCTTGGTGTCTATTCAATTCTGTCATATCTGTATACATACATATAAACATACACACACACACACACATATATATATATATATATATATATATATATATATATATATATATATATCATATATCTATATTCATACGCACAAACAGCCATACATATTTCAGAGTTGCAAAGAAAAAGTTTGCACAAATGAATTTTGAACAAAACCGGGACAGATGGAGCCCGAACATATGGAGTTGACTCTGAACCCAAATTGAGAAGGCACAGAGAATGTCAAGATAGGGGAGGGAAGGGAAGTAGGAAGGGGAAACTGAAGGATGCAGTTCTGTGAAGAAAAAGCTGTCAAAGCAGACTAAGAGCACTGCATGGGATCTTGCACAAATATACACATAAACTACTCTTTTTGTCTGTCTGTATATATATACATATATATATATACATATTATATATATACAAATATATATATATAAATATATATATATATATATGTACAGATTTTCTGTCCATCTCATCACATTTTCCGACAGTGGGTCAATAAGTCATATATGCAATATATACATATATATATACATAAATACATATACATATTTACATATTATATATCTATATATATATATATATATTCTTCTCTCCAGCTCTCTCTCCATGTCTCTCTCTATTTTTCTCGTTGAAGAAAGGGAAGTGGAAGATAGTGAGTAAGAAAACCAGTGTCAAGCCGACTGACCGGGAAGCGAAGATGTAAGAGGCGAGTGTTTGAGATGCCGAGGTAGTGAAGGGTTCACCACAGCGGCCGAGTTGATAGTGATGACGATAGTGAAGGTGATGGTAATGGTGATAAAGATAGTTGTGAGTTCGAATGGGTAGATGGTTGAACTTGGATGAAATAAGGAAGAAGTAGATGAAAATAAATAACGAAGGAGGGTGGAGAGGATGGGAGATGCTGTAGGATATGTGAACTCAGTTGTGGATAACTTTGGAGATGAGCCACATCGAGAAGGATAAAGAGGCATCTGGGGTTTGAAACGAGTAAGTAAAAGTAAAAGCAAAAGCATAGTCTTGAGGGCTTTCTGGATATGACTATGAAATATTCAACGGAGAAAAATGTTTCCTCTTTATAAAAGAATAAGAATATCGCACTAAAAATAACCCAAGCATATATAAAGTGACTGAAACATAATACAATGAAAAAGCCAGAGAAGTCTCAACTTGTTTGTTTTCTAACCTATTTTTGCATTTGTTTATCTTTTTCGAAAAAGGATGAATGACACAAGGCAATCGGTCAGACACACGAGGTCGAATATAATAAAAAGAAATCGAGTTTGAAAAGTAAAATAAAGTTAACAAGAATAAATATTTCAACTGATAAAAAACAAAACAAAATAACCACTTGACATATATCAACATAATCAACTGTTTGGAAACCATATATTCTTAATTTTCCATTTAATTTTGTTATGAACTGAAATCTCTCTTGTCAGTATTTTCCCTTCAGTCTTGTATTAAAAAAACTGAATACAATATATCATCTAGCTAAACACGATCTGCAGTCTTCATTCAGCAATCTAGCAAATGCCCTACAGTATGGTATAGCGTCGTAGAAATCTAGTTATTGAAACTGCATGTCAATTTTACTATACTGGACAGATCTCAGTCTTCATAAAGTCCTAATTGATCAAAGCTACGTGCAGGCTGGGGTCCGATAAATTAAATAATTTGGTATTTGGCACAAAGCTGTGTTGTGCACTACTGTACAGAAGTTATTAAGCCTCTGCAGTCAGTATTCGTCTTTTATGTTTATCTTGGCTCCCGGCAAATGCCTTTGTTTGATTAAGAGATACTAATGCGAATACCAAAGGATTAGATTTCTAATAACCTGGTGGTCGTTATATCTCCTGAGGTCCGTGAAGATCAAAGAACAAGATTAAATTGTGTTACAAGGAACATGAATAGGGTTCACGATGAAACACTTTATGGATCCTGTTCCGCCTAAGGACAGAGGGCGATTTTATGTAGTCGAGGAAACAAACATCTGGATCGAGACGGCCCCTTGGCTACATAAAATCTCCTATCCCTGGCTGAAACAGGATCAATAAACCATGTCTCTGGGAGGAAGGGGGTAACAAGATTTTAGAAATTATATTTCGGAGGTTTCCTGAGGGTAAGAATCTGTTTTGAAGGGCTTTCAATCTACTGAGGTTCTACCCCACGAAGACACAAACTTGCTTGTCCTTGGATGCAGTTCTCTTTCGTAATGAAAATGTTAACCATTTCACTATGACAGTACACCTATAAACTACTGTATATTCTGGCTACCAACACACGATTTAATTCAGCATAAATTCCTACAGTCAAAAGTAATAAACAGTGGGAAATGGCATATGGTGGGGTTTGGTTTAAGACATGCAAGAAGAACCCATAGATAAATTAGAGTTTTCTCGACCAAATCCATAGTCGGCTGAGAACGCAGACTGTCATGTTACAGTCCTCAGACCAGACAGGATTCTAGCAGACACTTAGTTAAATGAGCTAAAAACCTCATCCAACTTATACGTTCTTATGTAGACAGGATTAGCATGGCAATGGTTTATGGACGATGCAATGTAAAATCTTATACGTTTTTATGTTGACGGTTTAAGGATAATACAGAGTAAAATATGGGAGATAGATAGAAATGCAGCAACAAAAATACTAAAAGATCAAGTTCAATGAAGTTTAAGACAACTTATTCAGATCGGAATAAAAAAAAATTGTCTAAAGGGAAGGGAGATAGGAACGAAAGGAAGAAAACGGAGAGAATAACAAGAGATATGGGAGAAAAGATAGGAAGGGTGATAAATAAAGCTGTCTGACGCTCCCAAAATAAAATATGTAATACGAGTATTGATGGGTTCAGAGGCAAAATCCACTGTAGTGCACCCAAATAGCAAACCAGAGAGCAACCTTTTTTACTCGACCGAATGAAAAGAAAAAAGAAAAAAAGAGGAAGAAGGAGAGGGAGAAGAGAGAGAAGAGGAAGAATAAGAACGAGAGGAAGAAGAACAAGAGGAAGAACAGGAACAGGAACAGGAACAAGAACAAGAGGAAGAACAGGAACAGGAACAAGAACAAGAGGAAGAACAGGAACAGGAACAAGAACAAGAGGAAGAACAGGAACAGGAACAAGAACAAGAGGAAGAACAGGAACAGGAACAAGAACAAGAGGAAGAACAGGAACAGGAACAAGAACAGGAACAAGAACAAGAACAAGAGGAACAAGAAAAAAACAAGAACAAGAAAAAAAGAAGAGGAACAAGAAGAACAAGAAGAACAACATCAACAATAACAAGAAAAAGAAGAACAAGAAGAACAAAATCAAGAACAAGAAGAACAAGAGGAAGAACAAGAACAAGAGGAAGAACAAGAACAAGAGGAAGAACAAGAGGAGAAAGAAGAACAACAAGAGGAGAAAGAAGAAGAAAAACAAGAGGAGAAAGAAGAAGAAAAAGAAGAGGAGAAAGAAGAAGAAAAACAAGAGGAGAAAGAAGAAGAAAAATAAGAGGAAAAGAAGAAGAAAAATAAGAGGAAAAGAAGAAGAAAAATAAGAGGAAAAGAAGAAGAAAAACAAGAGGAAAAGAAAAAGAGGAAAAAGAAGAGGAAGAAAGAAGACGAAAAAGAAAAGAAAGAAGAAGAAAAAGAAGAGGAGTAGGAAGAAGAAGAACAAGAGGAGAAAGAAGAAGAAGAACAAGAGGAGGAGGAAGAAGAAGAACAAGAAGAAGAAAGAAATAAGAAAAGCAAGAGGAGAAAGAAGAAGAAAAACAAGAGGAGAAAGAAGAAGAAAAGCAAGAGGAGAAAGAAGAAGAAAAACAAGAGGAGAAAGAAGAAGAAAAACAAGAGGAGAATTAGAAGAAGAAAAACAAGAGGAGAAAGAAGAAGAAAAACAAGAGGAGAAAGAAGAAGAAAAACAAGAGGAGAAAGAAGAGGAGAACGAATAAGAAGAAGTAGAAGAGGAAGAAGAAGAGGAAGAAGAGGAAGAAGAGGAAGAGTAAGAAAAAGAAGAGGAAGAAGAAGAAGAGGAAGAAGAAGAGGAAGAAGAAGAGGAGGAAGAAGAAGAGGAAGAAGAGGAAGAAGAAGAGGAAGAAGATGGAGACGAAGAGGAAGAAGAAGTAGAGGAAGAAGAAGAAGTAGAGGAAGAAGAGGAAGAGGAAGAAGAAGAGGAAGAAGAAGAAGAGGAGGAAGAAGAGGAAGAAGAGGAAGAAGTAGAGGAAGAAGAAGAGGAAGAAGTAGAGGAAGAAGAAGAGGAAGAAAAGGATGAAGAAGAAGAAGAGGAAGAAGAGGATGAAGAAGAGGAAGAAGAAGAGGAGGAAGAAGAGGAAGAAGGGGAAGAAGAAGAAAAAGAAGAGAAAGAAGAGGAAGTAGAGGAGGAATAGGAGGAAGAAGAGGAGGAATAAGAAAAGGAAGAAGAAGAAGAAGAAGAAGAGGAAGAAGAAGAAGAGGAAGAAGAAGTAGAGGAAGAGGAAGAAGAAGAGGAAGAAGAAGTAGAGGAAGAAGAAGAGGAAGAAGAGGAAGAAGTAGAAGAAGTAGAAGTAGAGGAAGAAAAAGAAGAAGGAGAGGAAGAAGAAGTAGAATTAGAGGAAGAAGAAGAAGAAGAAGAAGAAGAAGAAGAAGAAGAAGAAGAAGAAGAAGAAGAAGAAGAAGAAGAAGAAGAAGAAGTAGAGGAAGAAGAAGAAGAAGAAGAAGAAGAAGAAGAAGAAGTAGAGGAAGAAGAAGAAGTAGAGGAAGAAGAAGAAGAAGAAGTAGAGGAAGAAGAAGAAGAAGAAGAAGAAGAAGAAGAAGAAGAAGAAGAAGAAAGAAGAAAGAAATTCATTCCAGAAAGCTGGAATGGGGAATGGTTGGTGGAAGATGGTTTAAGTGGACTGGAAAAGGGTCAGGAAACATGCGAACGAAAAGGAACAAGGAGAAGACGGCAGGAAGTCAGGGGAAAGGAGATTTAGGACACAAAGGGGACGTGTCTTCTGGAGCAGAAGTCTTGGTTGAGTTGATGATAGCGTACGCTGGTGGAAGAGAACGGGGGGAGCGAAGTGTGTGTCACAAGACTAATAGGAGAATAGAGGGAATAAAAGGAACGAGGGGGAGCGAGGAGAAGAAATCAAATGTAGGTTAGGAAAACAAAGAACCGAGGAACAAATGGAATGGGGCACAAAAAGGAGAGGGAGGGAGAAAGAATTGAAGGAGGTAAATGAAAAGTTAGGATGATATGGAGTGAAGGGAGACGACAGAAGAGGGGAAGGAGAAACCCAAAGCGGAGAGAGAAGACACTAAGAGACAAAGGAGAGGAGGAAAAAATTGGGGGGGGGGATGATGACGTAATGATGAGGGCGTTTTCTGAGCCGTGGCGAGGAATGGCGACAGAGGCCAATTAAGAAGAATAAACTATCCAATAAATTGTAATAAAGCAATATGGCTTGTGTAAGTTATTAGCGCTCACTAAGTGCAGAGACACAGATGGATGATGGGCAGAAGGGAATTCTTGTGATGGTAATGTTTCTCTCTGTACTCTCTCTCTCTCTTTTTCTCTCTACAACTCTTTCTCTCTCTGTACCTCTCTCTGTCTGTACCTCTATCTCTTTCTCTCTCTGTACCTCTATCTCTTTCTCTCTCTGTACCTCTCTCTCCCTTTCTATCTCTGTACCTCTTTCTCTCTCTCTCTCTCTCTCTCTCTCTCTCTGTACCTCTGTCTCTCTCTCTCTCTCTCTCTCTCTCTCTGTACCTCTGTCTCTCTCTCTCTGTACCTCTGTCTCTTTCTCTCTACCTCTCCCTCTCCATATATATATATATATATATACCTCTCTCTCTATATATATACCTCTCTCTCTATACATCTCTCTCTCTCTCTCTCTCTCTCTGTGTGTCTCTCTCTCTATTCCTGTCTCTCTCTCTCTCTCTCTCTCTCTCTCTCTCTCTCTCTCTCTCTCTCTCCCTCACTCCTTACCTCTCTCTTTCTCTCTCTCACTCTCTAGAATTATAGTAGAATTCAAACTAGGGGCAGAAAAAGTATCATTAGAATCAAATTTGGGACTAAAACTAGACCTACGGTTTGAACTCGAAATTAAATTACATCCATAAAAGGTGTTAGGGCTGTGAGTGAATAACGTACATAAAAAATTAAAGTGTATCTCTAATCTGGAAAACATTAAGATGACTTTTTTTTTTTTTGGGGGGGGGTGATCACCAGACACCCGCCTCCGTGGTGGTAACATGGCTACAGCCTCTCTTGATTAAAATCTTCTGTAGTGGGTAACAATTTCTTTTAATATTGACTACTGGCTATCACCATCTTGGCTATTTATTCACCCTACAAAACAGTTTCAGGCTTAAAGCTGCAACACACACACACTTTGCCCCGAGGTAATAGTTTATGAGAGTTTTTTTTACAAATTATAAATACTATTAAATTGATTTTCATGATAATTTACTTGATATTATTGTATACTATTCCTGATTTGTTAACAAAATTTATGATTTGTAGCTTCTTTAGTTTTCATATTAATCAGCATACTTGAGTTTCATTTGAACCGCGATTATAGTCCTGGAATAAGAATTAAGTTTTGACCAATTATAAGGATAAATTTGAAAACAATAATCTCAAATAACTCATATGACATAAATATACCATGTAACAACAACATACATGAGTAAAACGTCTACAGAACCCTTAAACCTATGAACCTATGATTGGTCTTTTGATGACCACAAAGATGTGGTTGTTGGTGGAAACTGTTTTGACAGACGAGCGTCGAACTTCCCTAGCAGAGTCTTAGAGGGGGTTCACACGGTCCAACGGTTCGTCGAACGCGGTTCGACAGACACGTGTTTAAAGTGATGTGTGAACGTGTGAACGGGGGTATTTGGGGTTTAACCAACGTGTTCGACAACCAAATACCCCGTTCACACGTTCACACATCACTTTAAACACGTGTCTGTCGAACCGCGTAAACCCCCTCTTAGACGTGAACTGATTGTCTTTCTGGTAGATCTCTTTTTCTATAATGCTCCATAAGTTCTCGATTGGATTCAGATCCGGAGAACGAGATGGCCACTTCATCAAAGTGTCTCCTTTGAATCCCATCGAGGACAGCAACTCCTGTGGTTCTTTTATGGAACTCCCTAGTGTAGGCCTTATGATCTCTTGCAGTCAGTGAATGAAACTCCAACTGTTCTTTGTGTTTAACTCACCACCCTTCCACTCATTTGTCTTCCATACTTCAAATATAAATACACAAACACACACACACACACACACACACACACACACACACACGTCAAAATAAACTATAGGCTAGTCTGGGTAAGGTAGGAATAATTATGTATCTATGATTAGGTTTTGTTGCAAATGATGACATGAAATCAGAAATGAAGGTGACTAATATATGCATGAAAGATATTAGGTATGGTGAATTTGCAGATAGAAAATGAGCTCTCAATCAGGCCATAGCTAGGTAAGATGGTGTAGTTTTGGTGCTCTTTTCTGAGAGAAGGGTGCAGATGCTGGGGATAGTAACATGGAAGAGTGGTAACAGTGAAGAAAGACTTTTAGAAGAGTAGAGTGAGAGGAAAGGTTAAAAAAAAAAAGACATTCTGGAAAAAATGTATGTAGGTTATGTCAGAAAATATAGTTACATCAGTGTTGAGGTGGCTTGGGTATACGAGGAAATCAGATAAAACAAGCTACCTAATTAGATACTCACGGCACCCCATACACAATTAACCACCTACACTCCTACCACCCGCCTACCAATCTACATACCAACCCATTGTCATTCTACCTCCCTACCCAAATACCCACCCAACCATCTACTCACACTCCCTCCTATCACTTATGCATCTATCCACCTTAATACTAACCCACATACCTAACCTACCCATCTACCCACCAACCACTTACCTTTCTACCTAACCAACTTACCACCTATCCACATTCTCAACAACCTAGTTACTCATCCACCCTATTACTCATTGTTTATCTTCTTAATTACCTTATCACCTACTTACCATTGCTCCTAACCAATCCTATCTACCTACATATTTTTCTACATACCAATGCACATATCAACCTACATACCTCTTCACGTCTTTGTACCTATGTTTCCCTTCTTCCCAGCTCTAGTTCAACGCGAAAGTTGTTTGGCCTTTCAATCTTGATCAACCTGTGCATCCTGAATGCAAATTCGCATTGAACACCTCCATCGTCCAAACTTTGTCTTGACCTTAGCTTTCTCCATGATTTTCGTGATTCATAAGAATACAAATACGTACGTACACACACACACACACACACACACACACACACACACACACACACACACACAAAAGTTGGAGAATAGAAAACGGAACCCTGTGAGCATTCCTTATTTCCTGTATACTATAATTAGGTACAATTAGGTAAATACACACACACACACACACACACACAAAAGAACGCACGCGCACGCATGTACGCACGCACACATGCACACACAAACAATCATAAACACACACCTACTTTGTGTTACACGAGATATCCCGACATTTCCAACAGAAATTCTATAAAGACATCATGGGATCAAAATGGTTAGCTCTTCATCACAAATGCTCTGTGTTTCTGATCCGTTCGACGACTCCATCAATACATATTACACGAAAATTTTGTTTTTTTCTTCTTACACTCCAAGAGTCACAATAATCTATTGCCAATCAAACGCTGTGTCACACATTTAGTGGTGAAACTGAATCACTGACACTCGGAGAGTGATCTAGTCTTTAACATCACGACTCGTCGCCCGTTCTTCGATAAAAGCCATCTCTTTGAAGAGATTTAGCGTACCGTGTCTCATGTCGTCCATCACCAGTTCTAGGGAAAGGTCATAAAGACGATACTGATGACAGTAACGACAATGATAACAATACTGATGATAATGATAATAATAGTAATAATAATAATAACAGTAATAATAATGATAACAATATTAATAACAACAATAACAATAATAATAATGATCATAATAACAATAACAATGGTGTGTGTGCGTGTGTGTGTGTGTGTGTGTGTGTGTGTGTGTGTGTGTGTGTGTGTGTGTGTGTGTGTGTGTGTGTGTGTGTGTGTGGATAAGTAAAAGAAATACGAAGAGATGGTCAGATGTATATTATATATATATATATATATATATATATATATATATATATATATATATATATATATATATTATTTTTCTACAAATTAAATTCTTTAGTAAAGTAGCTGAATCAACATTTTTAGCCTCATCGTCCTCTTGCATAAATATTTGCCCCCGGAGAAATATCCAACAGAATCAGAATGACGCATACAAGTCCGTTAATATTCAAAACTTATACACTGCCGTGCTTTTAGTCGCAATTTGTCCAAAGTGGCTTCCAATGAAGTGCAGTCGGGCTATGAGCGCCCAGGAATATGAAGCTAAAATGGTGCGTTTGACATCTCACTTTGGCCCCCGTTACGGTCGCCAAATTCATTTGCAAAGGAAGGACCCAAACATTCCCATGTTAATGTTGACGTTTTCAGCAACGTAGCAGGTTATTCCTGTTTTGGTAATCATTTTTTTCTTTTCTTTTTCTTCCTTGTTCACCTCCTCCCTGCTGAATCCATAGTCTTGTTATGATACCCCTTTGGTTTTGTGTGATTTGAAAAAAGATAAAGTTGTACGAGCACATCTAAAGAGACATGGACGTGCATACACACACACACACACTAACACACACACACACATACGCACACGCAAACGCACGCTAACACACACACATACACACACACGTGTGTAAATGTTTCCGTGTGTGTGTGTGTGTGTGTGTGTGTGTGTGTGTGTGTACTGCATAGCTCCAAACTCTTTATAACAACACCTAATAACACTTCTCATATCTAAAACTCTGCGCACTATTTCTCCCTTTTATTCTCATTTTTCTCTTTTCCTCTTCTTTGTTTATATTTCATTTTCCTTCATTAATATGTATTTTCTTCGTCCTGTGCGTATTTCCCCGCAATGACCTCCTTGTTTGCATCTCGTTCTCGTTGTTTACTTTGGATATTACATACACACGCAACCGTCTCATTTCCATATACCTCGTTCCCTCTGTCTACCTGTCCACCTCTTCCCTTCCTCCTGGTTCTCAACTCCTACACGATAATTCCCATTTCCTATCCAGCCTGTAATCCCCAACGGTCTATATAGAGTCTACCCCTCCTCACTCCTTCTATTTCTATATTCCATTTCCTATCAGCTCCCCTACAAAGCCTATAGAGATTCCATGACTTTGGCTGTTAGCCCTAGGCGCCCTATGGGCTAACTTATTCTCTAAAGCCTTAATTCAGCTCTTGGGAAACAAAAAACCTTGTTTCTGTTCTCTGTTCGTGGACTTGATCTGAAATTCTTCGTTCATTCCACTTTCTTCTTTTCGTTCTCTAGTCTTGCTCTGCTTTGCAGTGTTCAGGGTGAATCTTGATTATCTGTTATCAAAGTTCTGCCTTTCCTCTAGAGTTCATTTTTTCTACGTGTTAATTCTATTCCAAATATCGTAAGATATTTAAATCATGCACTTCCTATAGATTTCCTTCCATGTTGTTTCATCATCTCTAGACTTTTTTTTTTTTGTCTTTTCACTTGAGTCAATTTTTTCTTCGTCTTAATTCTATTCCAAATATCGTAAGATATTTAAATCATGCACTTCCTATAGACTTCTTTCCATGTCGTTCCATAATCTCAAGATCTTTTTTATTATCATTATTACTCCTATCAGGATGTAGGGATGACCCGTCATCCAGGAGGTGCCAAGATAAGAGGGAGGGAGGAGGGTGGAGGGGAGTGGAATATATAGGAAATGGAATGGTTGGGAGTGCTTTCGATGTCTATTTCTTTTTGGCTACCCCCCATGTAAGGTGGAAAAATCCTTTGGTATATGTATGTATGTACTCCTGTATTCATTCGATCCCCGACCCCAAGATGCCTTTACGGAACCTTCGGGTTTTATCTTCATTGTTCTTCCATTTCATCCAGTTGTCAAGTATCTAAGAACCAGAGAAATAAATCCTACTCTAATGCATTGTGTCACTGGCGTTTCATTTGTCACTAAAATGTGCTTACGCTAGACGCTCTTCCCATTTTCTGTTATAGACGCTCTTCCCGTTTTCTGTTATAGACGCTCTTCCCGTTTTCTGTTATAGACGTTCTTCTCGTTTTCTGTTATAGACGCTCTTCCCGCTTTCTGTTATTTATTACACTTTGTGCCGCAAGACACTAGCTTTTATTTTGACTGTCACGGCTATGTTATATGTCTCCTTAGAATCCTTTTAGTATGAAGGGAGTTAGCTATCTCAAAAATCTAGTGACATTCTATACCTGCATCAATAATAACAGATAATTTTTACTTAACTCTAATGTAATGAGGACCACAATGGAAATAAGCTTACATGTTTTTTTTGTGTGTGTTATCTTCGACATTTGTAATTGTTATTTCGAACTATGTGATCTTTTCATTATGTGCACTTCATGTATATTGATTCAATGCCAAATAATCATCTTCTTCTTCTTGTTCCTGTTCTTCCTCTTGTTCTTCTTCCTCTTGTTCCTGTTCTTCCTCTTGTTCCTGTTCTTCCTCTTGGTCTTCTTCTTCCTCTTGTTCTTCTTGTTCTTCCTCTTTGTCTTCTTGGTCTTCCTCTTTGTCTTCTTGGTCTTCCTCTTTGTCTTCTTGGTCTTCCTCTAGTTCTTCTTGTTCTTCCTTTTGTTCTTCCAATACTAGAATGACCTCTTAGCCGAGTAGCTTTTCCTAGCGTTAATCATCTCAAATTTCATAAAAGACGACAATGCGACGCTATGAGGACCTGGGATTGATTCCAAACGTACACTTTCAACTATCATTTGCTCTTGCTATCCAAACACGCAACTTTAGTCTCCCATTGATCCAACTCTCCTGCGGCCCGTTTTCTTCCTTCGATTTCCCGTTTTCTTCCTTCGATTTCCCGTTTTCCTTCTCCCAGCAAAGCTCCCTGAGCCACATCGTTGGAGTCATTCCTAACGAATGTGGGGCCAGTAGAATGCGAATAGGCTAAGAAAAGAAACGAAAGAAGGAGAAAGAGAAACAAAAGAAAGAGAAATAGAACGAAAGAAAGAGAGAAAATGAACAAAAGAAAAAGAAAGAGAAAAGAAACAACGTAAGAAAGAAGTGAAGAATAAAAAAAAAAGACGATAAAGAAGAAAACTTAAGAAAGAGGGAAAAATAAGAGATGGTAGAAATGATACTTAAAAACAGATGGAAATGGAGATGGAGTTAAGGAAAAAGATAAGGAAGATATAGGACATGATAGAAAATACGATGAGAGAGAAGGAAAATAATTAAACAGAGGATAATGAAAAGGATGGGAATGAGGTGGACAACAGGGAATACAAACAAGCAGATCAAATTGAAGATGAAGAATTCAAAGAAGACAAAACCAAAGGCAAGGAAATAAAAAGAATATAAAGACAAATATGAAGAAACCAAAGAAGAATATCCTAGCTAAGAATATCAACAGAAAGTGACGAAGATGAAGAAGATTGATAAGAAGTAAAAGAAGAGGAATGTGCAGATGAAGATGAAGGGATGAAGATGAAAGATTTGAATGAAATATGAAACCGAAAAAGTAAGATAGAGAACACAACGAAAAGTAGTATGTAGAAGAAAAAAAATAAGTGTATAGTAAAAAATACGACGGAAAATAAGATAAACGTGAAGAAGACACCGAAAATGAAGTTAAGGATGAATGTGAAGATGGAGTTAAAGATGCAGGTGGAGATGGAGATGGAAACAAAGGATGAAATGAAGATGGAAATCAAAATGAAGATGGAGACAGAGACACAGGGATGAAAATAGAGTTGAATGGGTTAAGGACAAAGGTGAAGATGGAGATGAAGATATTCACGAAGATGAAGGTGAGGAAGGAATTCAAGGAAATGAGGAAATGAAAAAGAAGTAAGATGACCGAAACAGAAATGAACTAGACGCAGAAGGAGGTCAAGAAGAGGAGGGGAGATGAAGAAGATAATAATAAAAAAAGGGAGCAGAAGATATAGAAGAGGAGGAAAAGTCTGAAAAAGAAGTAAGCTGACGAAAACAGAAATGAACTAGACGAAGGTGGTCAAGAAGAGGAAGGGAGGTGAAGAAGAAAAAAAAAAAAAAGTGGGGGGGAAGAAGGAGCAGAAGATGTCGAGGAGGGGAAAAAGTCTAGTTGGTCCCACTCGCTCCCAAACACACACACACACACACGGACACAAAACGTCGCCCCCTCCAACCTTCCATTCTCAGTTCCCGGTTCTACAATAACAGTTTTCCTGCCCTCCCTCTGCCCCTAATCTATAATAAACACTCCAAATGTCCCGTCCTCCCCTACACCTCTTCAATTCAGACCCAACCAGAGAGTTTCCTTTACAGCTTAACAATGGTAAAGATAAAAAAGACTCTTCGTTCTCAGTTTTGATTTTTTTTTGTCATTGTTATATTAGAACTTTGTAATCAGAGTATTTTTTTACTGTTGTTAAATGCATCATAATATCATGACTGCACTCTTGATTCTGTGAACTTGGTCTTTATTTGCAAAATTAGCATGTAATTTATTGCCTTCTATAAGACAACACATACACACTCGTATTATATTATATACATATACATATATATATATATATATATATATATATGTGTGTGTGTGTGTGTGTGTGTGTGTGTGTGTGTGTGTGTGTGTGTGTGTGTGTGTGTGTGTGTGTGTGTGTGTTTGTGCGTATATATCGAGATGAGATAACAGAGCTTGAGTTTGCTTGTGCAGTATTAAAAGAAGAGGGCATACTGCAACAGTATAAAAACATTTCAAAGTATTGATTGTTTTCGAGGTCCTTAGGGGGCTATTGAGGTTCCTCAGACGGGAAACTTTGCCGGTGGTGCAGGACCAAGCGCATGTCGAAGGAGAGAGATGTTACAAGAGACAGGATTTATCAACGAGGGTAATATCTTTAGAATGAGTGTCAATGTTGCCCTGTACACGAACCTAACACGCCTAACTAGAATTCAAAATATCTAGATTATATTGATCAAGTAACCAATGTCAAAGAAAACAACTTCTGACATATCTGAAATACACTCAATATCGTGAGTGTACTTTTCCACTTGAAAATACTTACGTTTCTCACGATGGACGATTTAGAAAGGCAAGGTATAAACATCTGTTAATGACGAATCAATCGAAAGTATGAGTAAGGTTATTCTCCATGGATGACACGATATTTACTCATAAATCACCAATCATTATGACTTTAGGAAGAACTTGATCAAGTTTAACAGTATTCACCCCCCACCGTCAGCGTTTACGTCCAAGAAATCCACAACTGATTGTCCCTGGTTCGCCTTTATTTGCGAACGCTGGCTTCACTTTTGGTAGATATTGTTTGTTTTTAATGTTAACTTAATAAACTATTTGGCTCACTTATATGAATAAGTATGACAAAGTCCTTGATACTTGGATTAGAATTCCATTACTCAGTTCAAATTAGTTATTATACAGTCTGTTTGAATGATTGATCAACAAGTGTCTTTATTTAGAGGACCGTAAGTGACGAGTTCTTGATTGAAGTTTCTTTTCCGCAAGTCACTTGACGGAAATTATTATGAAGTATATAAGACGAATGCAGCCGCAGAAGACTAGGCTTTGGATGTACTTAAGCAACTGAAGGCTACCTACTTCATTATCCTTAAACACATTGAAATCACCAAACGGTGACTGTAGTGTGCTTAAGCAACTAAAGGTTAACTACTTCCTGATCCTTACATGAATTGAAATCACCAGACGGTGGATGCAGTAAAGTTGTATGATTTCTCTTGCTGTGAAAAGGTTTAGTCTCCATAAAGATATGTGTCTAGACCTCATCAGAAGCTCTTGCAATAGATTACACCATCTGGCTGTTCGTCTTGCTTATGAACAAGATAGCATCATCTGTCCGTTCATGAAAAATGTACAAGATGAAAATTTAAGTTAATCCTTCCAATTGCAGATGAAGAAAGATTCTTATTTGTTTTCTGATTGTTGTCAAATAAAATGATTTACCGAAGGAATGTCTGATGAGTATCAATGGATAAAAAAAAATCTATGATTACCCTGCATATATTCATATCTTTATCATATAACCAGACTATTTACTTAGGGGAAATTTCCTTTAGTTTGATAGTTAAAGTTCCCAGGGAAGGATTTTTCCTTTAGTTATGTAAACGAATCGATTTGTGTGTGTTTGTGTGTGCTCTTGTGTGTGTGTGTGTGTGTGTGTGTGTGTGTGTGTGTGTGTGTGTGTGTGTGTGTGTGTGTGTGTGTGACTTTTCGGGTTTTGTGGTTATAACTTTATAGATGAAATGAAATTCGTATGACTTGATAAATGCAAATAAAAACGGCATAATAGCAAAAAAGAAAAAAAAAAATCTTTGTTTGCAGACAGAATATAGCCCCTTCCGCCATAACCTGGATAATAACTTTTCACCCCAAAACTCCGGCGATATGAAACAGCCTAACCTCTTACATCGATAGGAATATGGACTATAGCAAGCCCCAAACTATTCCCAAAATTCCCTGGCCAGTCCTGAAAGTTATGGGCCAATTCTTGACCCCAAAGTACTTTGGAAATGCCTAGCTGGCTACTTGGGTCAGTCCTTTACCGATTGAACCCGGTAAAGTCCTGGTAAAATCCCGGTAAAGTCCCGGTAAAGTCTCATCGTCTTTCTTGAATAATCAGTCTCCGAGCCAGATATCGAACTTTTGTTGCTTCTAAACCTTGTGTCAAGCCGAACTTCATTATAACTTAGAATTCACTAGCTGAAGCCAAAGCCCTAGAAACTTGCTTTGTTGACCCTGTTTGTAGTGTGCAAAGTAGTGGAGTTAACATGTAGGAAATATTCTAAGGATAATTTGTAAAACTATTAATATAATTGTTTAAATTTTGGACGAAATTAGATATTGATCCTTTAATGATGTAAATATATATTTAATGATTTTTTCCTGAATTATGTCAAGTCATCCTATTCAGATTAGAGAAATGTCTTCATCATGAATTCACTAATCACAGTTTAGGTGATTTTGGCCTTTTTTTTTTTTTTGACGGCAGACTGACGCCAGGCAATTTCATTCAGCTCATCTCTCGTCCCTTATAATTTCAGTCTCTTTACCTTGAACAAATCCATACCTCGTCACATCGATAAAGTGTGTGTCGAGTTTTTCGTAGCTGTCGAATATCAATCAGCTTTGGGAAATCAATACTCCTCATTGGGTCATACTCCTGAAATTTAACACATACGTTGTTCTTGTGTATATAGAGGAACATAAAAATGTCCGTATCACAAAGGGCTTGTCTCGCGGCACCAACCATTTGGTAAAGGAAGACACTATTAGACGAACATTGAACCACTCCTTGTAGCACCTTCACCTTTCCAAACGTCCCCAGTTCCCCGTGTCATCCTCCCCTCTTCCCCCATTGCCTGCCATCACCTCAAATAACAACCGTTTATTGCAGCCAACTCGATCTCCAAATGGAAGGGCCGAAAATGACACCCTCGTTCTTTTGCCCTCTTGTCGCTAGCCGGGTGAAGCGAGCGGGTAACACGCACATAGTGAGGCCGCGTTTCGTATAACGTCCTCTCCGTTTTGCATATTCCACGTCGATCTCACTTCGGAGGCACCGCGTCTTTCCTTCTAAGCCCCTCGCCGGGGAGGTATCGGAGGCAGGTGGAGCAGGGTGGTGAAAGATGGGAAAGAATAGAGATAGAAAGGGATAGAGGAAGAGAAATAAGGGTGAAAAACCAATAACTGGAAATGGAAATGGAGGATATGGGGCCGTGCGAACGCGAAATTGCTTGTAAAAAGGAATAAAAGTAGACGACGATAGGGAGAATGGAAAGTGAAGTAGATATTGATATTTCTCCATTGAAAAGAGAGGAAAAAGAGGGAAACATTGAAGACTCATAAAACTCATATTTACTATAGTTTTCAATGAAATGATAAACCAATTAGTATATAAATCAAAACAGCTAATAAAAAAATTGTAACGGGAGGAACGAAAGCTGTATTATAGCCAACAGGTTCCCTAACAGCAAAGAAAACGTAGAAAAAGAATTAAGCCCAAAGAGTATATGGAAATACCTACATTTTTCAACATCTACGGCATTGCCCAAAGAGCGAAGTAGCTGGAAAGGTATGTATGGAAATAAAAATAAATCCTTTTTCCTTTCACTCACATCTCACTTATTCCTGTCATTTCTTCTTGCTTCAGATGGAAAAATTATACAAGTATGCACATGTGTACATATATACACACATTACATATACATGACATCTTGTAAAATAAACATACAGAGAGCAGGATCCCTAGTCCCATCACTCCATCCCACTCTATCATCTTTTACAACTCGCATGGGACTCATGATGACAGAATCCCCCTCCCCTCTACCACAAGGAAGGTGAGCCAGTTGTTGTTTGCTGATGACACTTCGCTCAGAGCTAGCTGGGTCGTAGGAGGGTCGAAGCCGCAGGTGACGGAATGTGAGAAGGTTAGGAAGTTGAAAGTAAATGTGGGTAAAAGTAAGGTGATGTTATGCACAAGAGAAGCAGATGCCCTCACGGGTGAGTTTTACGAGAATGGCTGTAGCAGATAAACTTTTTACAGCAGACGTGATTTCTAACTATAATAAATGAAAAATCAAAAGGCTTGTGTAGTTTAGCTAGCTATTATTGACTTTAGTAAGTAATAAAAACATATTCCGGTAAAACTAGAAACCTTTCATTTTCAAAGTGGTTACACCATAAGTATTTAGGGAGGAGTGGGGATGGAGGTAAACTGTACAGTGAGGGAAGCAAGTAGATGTCGTTGTGGAAATTAAAAATATAAAAAGTAGGTATCTAGGGGTAAATGCGAAGACTGTATGAATGACTGATCTACCTACGACACTGTATGGAGTAGAGAATTGGAATTTAAAGGAGGAAGAAAGGAGAAATTTAAATGCGAGATGAAATATATGAGGAGTATGTTGAATGTTATAATGGTGGATAGCGGGAGAGATGAGGAGATGAGGAGATGAGCGAGGGTGGAAAGAGAGATGACAGATAGCACATATCAAAGAATACTGGGATGGTTTGGACACATGGAAAGAATGGGTGAACAAAGGCTAGCAAAAATAGTGTGGAAGGCAGAGATGAATGGAATGAACTTTGCCATTATATGATAGTAATGAAATAGCCTTTTTTCAAAACATCTGGACGCCAATCATCGTGCCTTGATGCTTAATTAACTTTGAACTTTTTTCTACATCTTTCTTTTGTTACAGACGAGAATATGTTTCCAATCAACGTAACATACGACACAGCTAATGCGTTGCTTTGAGGTGTTTTGTTTATGATTAACGATATTGCTAAAGGTATCTCACATACCTTCATTTAAATGTTCAAGTTGGCTGTTGACAGACATATTTGGGTCAATATGATTACTCTGACCTTTTTTCTCTTTTGTACATGTAAAATTAATTGGGATTTCTTTAGAATCGTAGCTTGTTGTTGCTACTTATTGTTACACTATCATTAACTATTTAACTATGACCTTTTTTTTCTTTTGTACCTGTAAAATTAATTGAGATTTCTTTAGAATCATAGCTTGTTGTTCCTACTTATTGTTACACTATCATTATCTATTTAACATGAATACTATCTCTCCCAAGATTATTCCACTCACACTATTCTTCTCCTTTATCCTCCTCTTCCTCATTATTCCACCTAATCCACCTCTTCCTCATCCTGCTCCTTCTCCAACTCCTCTTTTTCCAATTCTTTCTCCTCCAACTCCACAAATCCCTCCTCTTTTTTCCTCTTCTTCCACCTCATCCCTCTCTCCTTTCCCCTCTTGCTCCTTCTCCAACTCCTCTTTTTCCAATTCTTTCTCCTCCAACTCCACAAATTCTTCCTCTTTTTTCCTCTTCCTCCACCTCATCCCTCCCTCCTTTCCCTTCCTCCTCCTCCTTCGATGACCGTTTCATCCCAACATATTTCCTCTTTTTCCATCTTCCATCGCAACGCTTTCTGCCAACGTATATTGCTCTGCTTCTCTTTGATCTACAGACAGTTGTACATCATCTGCTCTTCCTTCATACAGAAAGTTAATGATAACTTCTGCCCTATTTTATTTCACTCCACCTTCCACTCAATCTCTACTCCCCTACACCTACTCTTCTTGCTCCACGTCCTCTTCCGTGTCTCATTCTTCGCACTCTTTTTCCTCCTCTTCCTCTTCCTTTTTCTCTTTAATTTCATTTTCCTTCTCTCCTCTCTCTCTGCCTCTTACTATTCTTGTCCTTCTTCCTCTTCTACATTTTTATCTTCTTCCTCGCCTTCCTCTTCCACTCCTCTTCCTCTTCGTCTTCTTCCAACGGCAGAAGGTCAAAGTATCATCAAGTGTGGGTACTCATCTAGCTAAAACAAATTAACATTTCACCAAAAATTGAGTGTAAAATGTCATGTACATTTTTGTACGTAAACTTACACACCCTCAGGCAGCACTTCCTCATATGAATTTTTTTCATATTGAAGGCAACATTTTAGTCTGTACACACTGCAAACGTTAGTTGCAGTATTAATAGAACTAGTAGTAGTGGTAGCAGCAGTATAAGTAGTAG
Source organism: Oratosquilla oratoria (assembly GCF_046742065.1). Lineage (NCBI taxonomy): Eukaryota > Metazoa > Arthropoda > Malacostraca > Stomatopoda > Squillidae > Oratosquilla > Oratosquilla oratoria. The sequence continues at coordinate 49,661,657 of NC_134792.1, read as the reverse complement.
TAATAGTACACTAATCTTTGGAGAAAGTGGAGCAGAAGCACTTCAGGTGTTTGGCTGTGGATTAACTAAAGCTGATGTTTCTTGTAGAGTGTTTACAAGAACTCTCATGTTTGCTTGGGTTTCCTTCTAACATTGATCACTTTGCCACTGCCATCAATGTCCCAATAAAGTTCAATCTCAACTAGCATCCGTGTTGGTATCATTTGATATACGTGTCAATCGTTTCTTTCACGAGACATTCTAATTGTTCTGAAAATATTTATTTTCTCTGAAAACAGAAGAAAATAATGTAAAAGCTCAAATGTTCAATTTCTATTCTCACTAATTAAGTATTAGAATCACTTAATTTGTATTCTTCATACAATGAATTAAGAACCTATCTATAATCTGAAAAATATATATGCACACACACGTATATATACGCACTTACATATACACACACACACACGCACACACACACACACGCACACACACACACACGCATACACACACACACACACACACAATATATATATATATATATATATATATATATATATATACATATCCTTGTTACCTTTTTTTTTCCTCACTTCTCGTTTTGTGCTTTATGAAAGTATGTTCTACCCACAAGTTGTATATTTAATTTGTTTTTCACTTTCTCCCTATTCTGTTTCCTCTCTTTTCTTCCCCACTCTTCTTTCCTTCTATATTCCTTTTCCTCTACTTAATTCCTACTTTCGTTCACCCTCCATTATTCCTTCTTTCCCTCCCTTTCTTTCCCCACTACCTGTGATCCTTTCTCATTCAAAAAATTTCTTCTCCATTTCCACAATCTTTATTCATCCTTTTTGTCACATTCTTCGCCATTTGTCATATTTCTTCTTTTGTTTCTTTCGTTGTCGTTTCCAACGCTTTCCGTTTTCTTTATCTTGTTCACTCTCATTTGTTTCTTCTTTTGTCTCTTTTTATTCCTATTTTTTCTGTCTTACCAATTCCTTTTCCTATGTTTGTCAGTCTTCTCTTTTCATTACTAATATTATAATCCTTTTCTTCTGTTTCACTCTTTATTTCTCTTTTCATTGCCTCCCTCTTTTCCCCGCCTGTCTGTTGATAACTTTCCCTTATACCCTTATCAATAAAATATAACTTGATGAAAATACGATCTTTAGTCTACGTCACCGTAACGAAGAGGTTAGGCGAGACCTGCAATCTGCTGGGACAGTACACAGTATCATTACATTTACAGCCGAGTTGACAACAGCAACTCAATATGACGTCCACAGATCGAAGCTTCTCGATGACCGGATTTGTTTATTAGAAAGACTTCACTGCAACTAGTGATTTGTTACATATTAGAAACAATCTTAATGCTGAGCTCAGTGAATACCAGTAAAGCTTTCTTGATACTAAAAATCATGAAAAGGTAAGAGGGGAGGGCACGGAACGATGAGAGTCGTCGTTAGGAACGAAACACACGACTCGACCGGTTTTGACATATCTTTTATCACGATTTGGTGTTATGATCTCTTGGTGGTTCGACTGACTCGTTAATCCGCTGACTGTAGACTATGTCAAGTGACATCTGGTCTCTGTAAAGAAGCCAGAGACCAGGCACTGGTACTAGGTGAAGTCGACGAATGACGACTTTGATGTCAAGTCGAACTACCAGCAGATAATCGCATACCAACTCATAAGAGAGTTTTTTAGTCGAAATTGGCCGAGTAGTGTCTTACTCTCCTGATATAGGCTCTTTCAGTCCTGTTTTTCCTTCCATCGTCTCCCCATACCTGTCTGCACTATCTTAAATCTGAGACAAATACATATCAGAACACTATCTTAAGTAATACAGCAGTTTAGCATGATCCCGTTGAAAAGAAGTTCAGTGTCTTAATAATTTACAATTAAAATTTATTGTTATATAATACTGTCAAATTCTTCGTAAGATTGTCTATGTAATATGCCAAGTGAGCTATTCATTCATGGATTACTATTATTATTATTTTCGTTTTCATATATTCACGTATAAGCTGATGACAAATCCCGTCATTTATTTGTGTGGCAATGAAAATTTCAGCAATGGTATTGAGGATTTTTTTTTTAATAATGTGACAATGTTTCATAATCCTAGTTAACTTATCATAAAACAAAAATGAAAGTAATTACTCTGGCGATGAGTAACGGGAATATCTCTTTTTCATTACCTTAGTAATAGTTAATTTTATTCACGTTGTGGCGACGAAAAAATATGAAAGCGCTTAGAATGGATTATACTGTTTGACCTAGAAACAGTATGTAGCGACCTAAAACTCTCCCTGGCTATTCCTACTTCATCACCATTTCTTTATATTTATTACATTTCTAGTTTTGGTACCCTTGCCTCCTCCCTATACTTCTCCACTTATTAGCAATTTCTCTTTCCATTTCTTCTCGTACTTTCTGATTTTCTTCTAATCTTCTTTTATATCTTTCCTTTTCCTAAAAGTTCTTTGTTTACTCACGTTTTCTTCTTTCCCGTTTTCTTTTTCCTTCTCTCTACTGCACTCCCTCTTCCCTCTTCCATCAACGATTTCCTCTTCGCCTTTCATCCTCTTCTCATTCTTCTTTGGATAATATATCTGACTTCATGCGCAAATTTTCCAACAATTTTCTTCTCCATTTTCTATTTCAATTAATTTTTCTCCTGTCCCCTTTGTACACGAAGTACATTTTATTACTTCTTTTAGCTTGGCTTAGCATCTCTTTTGCAGTATATTTCTGACATTTCCCTACGATCTTATTTATCTCTCTTCTGAAGCTAATTCTGAAGATTTTCCGTAAGTCTATTTCGATCCCGTTTTCTACTCGTTCTCGGGTCCACTTCATTTTTGATCGCTAATTGCTCATTTCCTTTCATCCGTACAACATCTACTCTCCTTCTGATGTTATGCTTCGCTTATCTTTTCATTTCATGGCCTTATTTCTTTCATATTTCCTTTTCACAAGTTGTATCTTAAATCTTGCAGCCATATGCCTTCATATTGGACTACTTTTATGAATGGTAAAGAAAATGGCTGCTTCATCTGTAATTATTGGTATATTTTCTTCTTTCCAATTCCATATCAAACAAATAGTTTCTCATTATATCTTTTCCTCCATATATACTCTTGGTATTTACAATAATCCTTACAATTTTGTTTCCATATAAAGAAAACTATTAATATTCATGTGTTTATGAATACATATTCTAGCTGCATAAAACTGCTATAACTATTTCTATCTAATTAGCATATTTTACTTTACCACTAAGCACAAACAATATATCATTCTCTTTTGGTTATGCTATTTTGCACAACAAACTTCACAATAAACCCGCAATAAAGTTAGTTTTGAGTTTATGAAATGTTTAATTTTACCATTAGGTAGCTCCGTGTTGGGTATTGACTGCATGGTAACATGAATTAATGACTTGACTATAGCATAGAGCCAGGCTTTGAGGCCTGCTTTGCGATGCCCCTACGGCATGAAGTCAGACATCATTTGTCTGTGTTAGGGACGAAATCTCTGCTTATAGCGGAATAATTCCACTTTCGTACTTCGGCCGTCACATCTTTATGCTGTTCCCTTGCAAGTGTCCTTTGCCCCTTCTACGACTATCTTTTCTAGATTCCCCCTGTGGTTGTGGTAAGTAGGTAAGAATTTTGAGAAGAACTGAAAGATGATTTAGAAGGAAATGGAGAGAATGAGGTGGTGATTCAGGTAAAGAAATAAAGGTAATGGGTAGAGATGGACAGAGGTTAATGGAAGTGTAGGCGGTAAGGGAAAGATGGGTAGAGTATTTTAGAGGAGTGTTGAATGTGGAGGCTACAAAGGAGCGATTCATCGCGGTAGTAGGATGAGCTAGGAAAATGACTGATGGAAGAGAAAAATGACAGGGATATAAGAAAGTATGATGTACAAAGAGCAATGAAAGTGATGAAAGTTGGTGTGGCAGTTGGATTAATGGGTTTCATACGGAGTCTCTAACAAAGGGACGAACGGTTATAGTGGATTGGATGGTAAGGTTATCTAATGTGTGCAGATATACGCGAAGTTTTGGCAAAGCGAACGGATGTTTTGTGGATGTTTTATAGATGTAGTGAAGGTTCATGAAAATATTGGCAGGAAGGCATTGTGGGAGGTATTGTAGATATATGGGATAGACAGCTCTTAATGGTAGTCAAGGTTTTCACGGGAGGATTAGATCTTGTGTTAGGATTAGAAATTTGAGAGTGGGTGGTTTGAGGTGAATGTGGGGTTGGGGCGAGTTTGTGTTATATCGCCATGGTTGTTCAACATGGACATGGATGGGGTGGTATAGAAGGTTAATACGAAAGTAATGGCCTGGGGATTGGAGATGGTTAGTGAGAGTGAAGAGAAGTAAAGATGAGCCAGCTGTTGTTTGCGGATGACAATGCGCTCGTAGCTGTGTCAGAGGAGTGTGTAAGGCAGGAGTTTAGGAAGATATGTGATAGGAGAAAGGTGAAAGTAAATTCTGGTGAAAACAAAGTAATGGGATGAACAAGTGCGAGTTGGCAGTGAGATAGAGATAATTTTGAAGGGAGAGAGTCTGGAGTGGGTGGAGAGTTTTAAGTATTTAGGGTCACTTAGAGCAGGGAATGGAGGAGTGGTAGTGGAGGTAACCTGTAGAATGAAAGAAGCAAGTAAATGTCTTCAGGGAATGAAACATGTGATGGGAAAAGGACATTTCAAGATGGACTCAAAGAGAAGACTTTGAAGGAGTGATTGTGTTAAGACTCTGAACGACTTAGAACACAAGGGAGACAGAAAGAAGAAATTGAAATATTTGAGAAGCACAGTGAGCTTATGAGGATAGATGGAGTGAGAAGTGAAGAATTGAGGACGAGAGAAGTAGCGGCAAAGAAGCTGGTAGATAAGATTGACGAGGAACACTGGTTAGGACATATGGAATGAACGAGTGTAGAAAAAACTAACAAAAAGAGTGCCGAAGGTAGAGGTGGATGTGTGTGTGTGTGTGTGTGTGTGTGTGCGCGCACGTGTATGTGTGCGTGTGTGTGTGTACATGGTGTGTGTGTGTGTGTGTGTGTGTGTGTGTGTGTGTCTCCGTGTGTGTCTGCATCCGTATGTGTGACTGTGTTCATGTGTGTGTGTGTGTGTGTGTGTGTGTGTGTGTGTGTGTCCGTGTGTGTGGCTGTGTCCGTGTGTGTGGCTGTGTCCGTGTGTGTGTCTGTGTCCATGTATGTGTATTCCTACGAAAAGAAGTATGTAAAATGCAAAGGCTGGCAGTAAGTGTTACATGGTAATGAAAGGGAGCCCAACGTCAGAATAAAAGATTCTTCCATCTGACATATTTGACACAATCTGAGCCACAAATTTTCGCTCAGTTTTTCCGTTTTCTTAATGAATAGGCTGGAGTTAACAATGAGATTTTTAAGCAAAAACACTATCACTTCACATTACTGCACAGTGGTCGCCACAGAGGAGAAAAAAAAAAAATTATAATTTATATCAAAAATGGCGTACAAGCAACGGAATTCTCGGAAATTTCAGCGTTAGATAAGAATTAATATTAAGACTATTTGAGAGCTACTAATTTATAAACAAGTGCAATTTACTTGCCGCTGAATACCGAGTAAGACGTTTTTGTGTTCTTTTTCGATTTCTTTTCGAATTACGCATAAACATTATTTACAAAAAAAAAAAAAATACTATTGTACTGTGTATAAATTTTTTAGAGCAAGCGGAAAGTTTTAGGATACTCCAAGACACTCATACACACACACACACACACACACATACGCACACACACGCGCGCGTGCATAAACACATACACACACAAACACACTCACGCACGCACACGCAATAACATAGACAAATAGAGACACACACACACACACACACACACACACACACACACTCACGCAATCACATTTAAAAATAGACACACCACGAGCATAGCTCCCTTCCCGTATAATACAACTAGGTAAATACACACACACACACACACACACACACACACACACACACACACACACACCCAATCACACACACAAACACACTCACGCACGCCCACGCAATCACATTTAAAAATAGACACACACCACAAACATAGCTCCCTTTCCGTATGGGACTAGGTAAATACAACTAGGTAAATATAACTAGATAAATACACACACACACACACACACACCGACTTACTGCTGTAGGGATACCATGTTCGACCAATAATTCATCGGTATGAGTTATATCACTCAAAATTTTTTGACTCCCCCTCATGAGCCTTTTCCATTTTAAGATATGCCTGACTAATCTCACTGTATCTCAAAGACTAAGAAAGTTAAAGCTCAGACAGTGGTTAACTATCCATTAGTGCACCAACAGAAACATTTTTCTTGACTTAATTCTGACGTACATTTGCAAAAATGGTAAGTTATTGGGAAGTGTCACGTCAGTAAAGAATATATATTCGTGCTAACACAAGATGGGTTCTTTCAGCTGGAAAATCCTCGATTTGAAGATTGGGGAATTAAGCCCGTTTGAGACAAACAGAAGTATAAATTCGACTGATCTGTTGTGAAGGACAATTAAGATTATAGGTTGAACTATATCAAGACTATAAGTATTT
>NC_134792.1:49620053-49650053 GCF_046742065.1 Oratosquilla oratoria | reverse complement strand
CCTCTTCCTCCTCCTCCTACAAGGTTCCACGTGTTTTCCAAAGTAGGTCTTACTATACGAACACAATCTCACATTATTCGACTACAGGTCGTCCATGACTGTGGATACTTCTAGATTCAGACATCATTATGCCAACCATTTGTTTTATAACATTTATTTTATACCTTGCAAGCTCTTTCTTATACACAAAAATACAGATATATATCAAAGGAAAACTCCGCCACATTTGTTGAAATAACTTTTTTACTTAGAGGAACCGATCATGATATTTCAAAAAGTGAATTTATAAAGTGAGTTGGAACCTCAAAGCGACGAAACCAGGCTTAACTTCGTGGAACATGTACGCTGGCAGAAGCACGCCCACATACACACACACAAAGACACACCCACACACACACACACACGTACACACCCACACACATCCACACACAAACATACACACTCATGTATGTGTATATGTATGTGTATGTATATATGTATATGTATGTGTACATGTATATGTATGCGTAAATGTATATGTGTGTGTACATGTATATGTATATGTATGTGTATATGTATGTGTATATATGTATGTGTATATATGTATGTGTACATGTGTACATGTATATGTACATGTACATGTATGCATATGTATGTGTAAAAATTAAAATACGAATCTATGCTTGCCGTCGTAAGTAAACTTAGTCCTCCCGTTTTCATCATGCTGCCACTCCATTACTTCCTTCCGGAATTCTTTGAACAAGAAACATAAAAGGAAGATCATCCAGGCTATTTGGTGATGCCATTCGTCATTCACATCAAAAGCTACGAGGGATATTATGCATATCTTCGTCTTCTCTCTCGCCCACCAACTCTCTAGCCCTGACATCAGAAATTCTGAAATTCAGTCGAATTTCTTATCAGCAACTCAGGCCGCCCCATCACTCAAAACTGTCATTCGACCTAAATTTGACGGTTACGTTTTTCCTTATCAGACTTGGTCCTATCCATAGTGATGCCTATTTTCTTGGATTTTTTTTTTCTGAAAGGGGGATAGATTCTATTTAGTATAGACCTTCTTGTGCTTGTAAACCTTACTCTCAGGGCTTGTCCTATTCTTATTAGTTGCCCTTCTTATTCGATATTATTTCAGATAGATATCGGTTTGAATCTTTTCTTGTTGTGAAAATGTATCCATTTTCTTTGTCTCGGGTGATAGGCTTTTGTTTATCGCCATGACCTACTTCTTTAATTCACCTCTCCCTCTTCACTTCTTTATTCCACCAAATTTCTTCCTCTATACTTCAACAGTCTGTCGTTTAATCCCTCTACGAAGTCCTCGTCTAATCCTCTTATTTCTTGGAAGATGTTCCTTTTTGTCGGAGAGATTGTGTTTCTCTAAGTACTTATCCATCCAAAGTGGGAGATTTCTTTTTTCTGTCGCTGGATCCTCCACTGCATTATGTAAAACGTCCTCCACAAGAGTCGAAATTTTGTTTTCTCTGCCGCATAACTCCCGTCTTGTAGCATTTGGGATAAACTTCAATCATTGTTAGTGATGATTCAGTGCGTATTTCTGATAGTATTGCTATGGGGTGTATTACTTTTAATTTTACTTTTTCGTACATGTTATTGTGTGCCTGATCATACTAGTAGTATGGTAATTGTCTTAGTTTTCCTTTCAGTCTTGGTCAGATTAATGCTGTTTCTACTGTTGCTCACTGTAAGTTTACGAAGCCAATGATGGTTATTTTAGTATTTACGAATAGATGGTCATGTTGTTGTTCTGATCTATTTGAAATGATAATTTATTTTAGGAGCACCTACCATCAGTACTGATAGATTCAACATCATTTCCGCACTATCTTGAGACAATCGTACATCTTTCACTATTATTCACTAATTCTATAGCGACGGACATTTTCATTACCGTTTATTATCCACTGACAAGAAGGACGCACTAACAACTGAAACCTAAAGAAGAATTGTTGTAAATTTCAGGTGTTTTACCATAAGATGTCGTCAAGGGTGAGGTATCAAATTTGGAGGTGCTTTCGAGTGTTTGTATTGTATCCTACTTTTCTATTTTATGATAAGGATTTGATACCGACATCGCCAATATCATAGATGACAGAGCTATCATTCATGAACACAACTCAGTCGTGGGTCCTAATGCATCATATGCTAACGATTACATGATATTTCTGTAGTACTAAAGAGGTGAAAATAGTATTACTAGATGATTTGGTAAACCAAAAAAGTTCTTACAGAGAAAAAAAAAAAAAATTACTGATCCACACCCTGTTGACACTGTTCGACTGATTTTATTTTTGAATGGGTGAGACCCCAAAATTCCAATACACACGATTAATCAACGGAAAATTTGTAACGTTTAGATTATTTTGTCTCTTTTCTTTTCCTCATTTTTACCGTTGTTTCCCCAGTAGATGTTGTGGCTATTGACGGATCCATTAATATGGAAATGAGCCTCGTTGCCAAAACCAGATGACATCCATCTAGAGTGAAAATAAGTTTACACGATTGTGAAATCGAACACGTACATCGTCATGTCATCAGTGAGTCTGTGAACAGTAATTCCGAGAGGATAGAATTTGAACTCGCTTTGCATAATTCAGTGGATACCAATTTAACTTAGGTTCGTTTCCTGAGTTTGTCGACTTTTCATTTTTGGAGTGAAGGCTTCCTAGTACCAATTCCTGGACCTAATGTCCTAGAGAAACATTTGTGATTAAACTAAAAACAGGACGCTTTTATGTATTACAGTTCGTAAAAAATACAGTTGGTTAGAAGTCTAGATAATCTTGATTATGAATTAAGGACAATATTCCCGTTGTGAAGGATTTTGTTGAATACTATTAGTTCTTGGTGTCCGTCCTTTTGATCTGTTTTATCTTTTCAGAGATGATCTGTTGCCCTTCTGTACTTAATAACTAAATAGATTCTTCCCATACATAGGAAAAAATAATGAATCCTAGTTAACTTCGTAAGGCTTAGAAGACGTTCTCTTGATATCAAGACACTGTAGACGCCGGAAGGGCATTAGACAAAGGAAATTAGAGCCATAAAATACGACTACTTTACATTGTGTGCGACATATATCAATGTACAATTACCATTACCAATCAATTCACTGGAATTTCATACAAAAGGCCTCGGGTTGCATTCTACCAGCTTCCTAGTAGAGAGATCTAATTGAAATTTAAAACAATTGATGGGACTCGGGAGTAAGCGCTGCGGGAAGTCTCAGGAAGGGTCGGAGACGGAGTTGATGATGTGATGGACAGGAAATAGATTCCCTTTGTCCTCCGAAGACCCTCCCAAGCCCTCCGGACGTATTGTTTCCTCTTCTTCCCCCTTTTTCCACGCACCTCCTCTTCCTCCTCCTCCTCTTTCCTTCGCACCTCCTCTTCCTCCTCGCCTTTATTTCGCACCTCCTCTTTTTCATGCACCTCCCCTTCCTCCTCCCCTTTCCTTCGCACCTCGTCTTCCTCCTCCTCTTTCCTTCGCACCTCCTCTTCCCCCTCTTTTCTTCTCACCTCCTCTTCCTCCTCCCCTCTCCTTCGCACCTCCTCTTCCTCTTTCCTTCGCACCTACTCTTCCTCCTCCTCTTTCCTTCTCACCTCCTCTTCCTCCTCCCCTCTCCTTCGCACCTCCTCTTCCTCTTTCCTTCGCACCTCCTCTTCCTCCTCCTCTTTCCTTCGCACCTCCTCTTCCTCCTCCTCTTTCCTTCGCACCTCCTCTTCCTCCTCTTCTTTCCTTCGCACCTCCTCTTCCTCCTCTTTTCCTTCGAACCTCCTCTTCCTCCTCCTCTTTCCTTCGCATCTCCTCTTCCTCCTCTTTTCCTTCGAACCTCCTCTTCCTCCTCCTCTTTCCTTCGCATCTCCTCTTCCTCCTCCCCTTTTCTTCGCACCTCCTCTTCCTCCTCCCCTTTTCTTCGCACCTCCTCTTCCTCCTCCCCTTTTCTTCGCACCTCCTCTTCCTCCTCCCCTTTTCTTCGCACCTCCTCTTCCTCCTCCCCTTTTCTTCGCACCTCCTCTTCCTCCTCCTCTTTCCTTCGCACCTCCTCTTCCTCCTCCCCTTTTCTTCACACCTCCTCTTTCCTTCGCACCTCCTCTTCCTCCTCCTCTTTCCTTCGCACCTCCTCTTCCTCCTCCCCTTTCCTTCGCACCTCCTCTTCCTGCTCCCCTTTTCTTCGCACCTCCTCTTCCTGCTCCCCTTTTCTTCGCACCTCCTCTTCCTCCTCCCCTGTTCTTCACACCTCCTCTTCCTCCTCCCCTTTTCTTCGCACCTCCTCTTCCTCCTCCCCTGTTCTTCACACCTCCTCTTCCTCCTCCCCTTTTCTTCACACCTCCTCTTCCTCCTCCCCTCTCCTTCGCATTTCCTCTTCCTCCTCCTCTTCCCTTCGCACCTCCTCTTCCTCCTCTTTCCTTTGCACCTCCTCTTTCCTTCACATCTCTTCCTCCTCCTCTTTCCTTCGCACCTCCTCTTCCTCCTCCCCCTTTCCTTCGCACCTCCTCTTCCGCCTCCTCTTTCCTTCGCACCTCTTCCTCCTCCTCTTTCCTTTGCACCTCCTCTTCCTCCTCCTCTTTTCCACGCGCCTTCTCTTCCTTCTCTTCTTTCCCACGCACCTCCTCTTCCTCCTCCTGTTTTATTTTCTTGTTTCATCTCAAGGGATTTCGTAGCCTAAGGTCTGAACATTCACTGATTAAAAGCATTTATGAAATACACACTATGTTTCTATTTCTTATGGAATTTCCTTATATTTTGTTATTTTCTTTTAAAGCGAGTTTCGAGATATTATTTTTGGTCTTTCTGATAGAATCCTTTCTATAGAATACGATTACAATGACCTCGAACAAAACACTTGAAAATATCATCACTAGTGCAAGCCAGTTCAGTAAAAGTCGAAACGAAAAAACAAAACAAAACAAAAAACAGAATATATGGTAGCCATTACAGCGAGAATTTAGTTCTACAAGAACTTCGCATGAAATATTGCTTCCATATTCCGCGTGAAAGAAACTAGATATAGCACAGTATACACTGGCTCAGTCCATTTGAATTGCCATTCATTGCCAAAGTAACACTCCGAATGACTTCAAAAACATTACTGAATACAACAAATACTGCAGATCAGTACTTCAGTGCAAACCTTTTAATCATCATATAATTAATCACATAGCATATAACACACGTGACTTGTTTTACTAAACACACTATCATTCCTATTAACAATAGGAAAACATTTTTTACAGTATCAAAATTAAAAAGAAAATCCATTGCTTGAAATAACAAGAACAGTATCCAACATAGCAAAGTCTAAAAACATCCACGATGAAAAAAATAAAAATAAGATAAAATAAAATAAAATAAAAATAAAAAACAAATAAATAAATAAAGTTAGTTTGGTGTTCACATATTGATGAAACATCTCGCATATTCGAAATATGCGATATATTCTTTTTGTTTGTGTGACCACAACTTGTATCCAAGAAATCTAGCAAGTGCATCAAAGTACATCCAACTCGTGCGCGGCTCCCCCGCCGTTCCCCTTCCGTCTTCACTGGAGCTCTCCCCTTCCCCTTCTTCCCTTTTTCCATCCTCCTTCCCTTTCCTCTTCTCCCCTTCCCCTTTTTCCCCTTTCCTCTTCTCCCCTTCTTCCCTTTCCCCTTCCTTTTCCTCTTCTTCCCTTTCCCTTCCCTCTCTTCCCCTTCTTCCCCTTTTCCATCCTCCTTCCCTTTCCTCTTCTCCCCTTCCCCTTTTCCCCTTTCCTCTTCTCCCCTTCTTCCCTTTCCCTTCCCTTCTTCCCTTTCCTTCTTCCCCTTTTCCATTCTCCTTCCCTTTCCTCTTCTCACCTTCTTCCCTTTCCCTTCCCCTTCTCCTTCTCCCCTTTCCCCTTCTCCTTCCCTTTCCTCTTCTCCCCTTCTTCCCTTTCCCCTTATTTTTCTTTCCTTTCCCCTTCTACGTCTTCCCTTTCCCCTTCTACGTCTTCCCTTTCCCCTTCTACGTCTTCCCTTTCCCCTTCTACGTCTTCCCTTTCCCCTTCTACGTCTTCCCTTTCCCCTTCTCCACTTTCCCCTACCCCTTCTCCTCCTCCTTCTCCTTTCCCTTTCCTCTTCCTCCTAAACTATTGACGGTTTCCTTCAAAGGCCGGACGGACACCCCTATCGAGGCGAAATCCAATCACAGATTCCCATTAATGTGGACAAAGAAATTTGGACTCGAGCGCCATGACTCATAAGTTCAACTGTTGACGTCATGCGAATAAGCAGCAGTTGTTCTAATAGAGGGACATGGAAGATATTATCTTTCACCATCTTTAACCTTTCATGTACGCCGTATGCATGTACCTACACGCGCATACACAAACATACACACTCAAACAAACACACACAAACATACACATGCATGCATAAAAAATGAGCACAGCACACACAAAAATACACGCACGCACACACACACGCACGCACACACACACACAAATTATTTACAACAGTACGGCACATAAAACACATGGAGAGTACCTCATGTATATAACCTTTATCCTGTATAATACAATTAAATAAAAATAACAGAATTAGATGTACAGACATTACATATAATCATATGAGAATGAGTCAACTATATATATTTAGCCTTCAGAAGGCCTTTGATAAATCACTACATTGTTCCACTGCTGTTTAAATATCTATATTACTTAAAGTTTGATAAGAAATATATCTGAATATAAGAGTTACTCTCATTATTCATTATGAGAATGTTCTATCATCTGTTTCTTATTTGTTTATCTATTTTTCTAGCGCAGCATTTATTAGTACTTGATTTATTTTGTATATGCTGTAGATCTTCCCCCATTCTTTGTTTACATACGATGGCGTCGCGAGATTGCCCAGAAGGTAAAAAACCCGGAAACTAAAAGTACAGTCCAAAACAACAATCTTTCTTCTTTTGGACGTCTAAATATATCATATGAACCAAGACTTCCCGACACCGTCTGAAGAAATGATTGTGTTTGGTTCACACTGAAGACATACATACATACATACATGCATACATACATATACCAAAGGCTCTTTTCCCCCCTTACACGGGGGGTAGCCAAAAGACAAAGGCACAGAAACCACTCCCACCCATTCCATCCCCTACATACTCCACTCCCCTCTACCCTCTTCCCTCCCACTTATCTTGGCACCTCCTGGATGACGGGTCATCCCTGCATCTTGTCCACTGCCCTGGGTCAGAAGCAGACACGAAAAAAAAATATCGCACTACAGTACTAAGACACTTTAGCCGAGTTGAAGAAAGATGATGATGATATGGTTTAACGTCACAAATACCCTCTACCCGAAGGCTAGGACGGTGCCTCTCACAGAGGAATTTGTAGCGTAGAATTTAATGAACTATGCCCTTGGTTCAACTTCGCCGGTGACAGGATTCGAACTGCCAACCCCACGACCTTCGCCGCAAGTAACGACGCCCTGACCCGCTCATCTGGCGTAAAATATAGAACAAGATTTTACGATATTCGTGGAGACGGTTTCAAATTTGTTAACCGATGTCCGAGAACTTTAACGGTTTTTTAATTCAAACGTGGGAGTCGTTAAACGGTCGCTTGCTTCCAGTTCTGGAAATTTCCGACCGGCTGGTCTTCGTCAACAGTCGTGGCCGCGAACTCGGTCCTTAATGAGGCTCCGGACATGCGAAGTCACTGGCTTGGAAGAGGGAAAGCCAAATGGCTTGTCTCTTCTTCTTCTTCTCGTTCTTGGCCAATTTTCCTTCTTCCGGTTGTTCTATGCTCGTTCAGTCTCTTAGCAGCAGCATTGAGGACACAGAAGAGGACAATGTTTGAAACACTACTGTGGGCAAAATCTCTCGCAAAGAAGCAGACATGTGAATACCGTAATAGCACAGACATCTTTGTATTTGCAAATCCAGGTTTTGTAAGAATTTTCCAATGATACATGGCCTCAGAAATTTACCTTACGAAGAGAGGCTTAGGCACAGACATCTTTGTATTTGCAAATCCAGGTTTTGTAAGACTTTTCCAATGATACATGGGCTCAGAAATTTACCTTACGAAGAGAGGCTTAGGCACAGACATCTTTGTATTTGCAAATCCAGGTTTTGTAAGACTTTTCCAATGATACATGGGCTCAGAAATTTACCTTACGAGGAGAGAGGCTTAGGCACCTTAATCTACATTCCCTTATATAAATCACTCGAAGGGAAATTTTCATATAAGGATATTCTTTTAAGAATACCACCGTGAGAATCATACGGTGGTATTCTTAAAAAAATCTTTCCTTGTATATAAATATCATATAAATCCTTCCAAGGATTTATATAATATTTATAGAAGGAAATTATATTTTTAAGAATACCACCGTAGGAATATATCGATGGTATTCTTAAAAAATATTTCCTTATATAAATCTTTCCCTTCCAAAGATTTATATAATATTGATATAAGGAAAGATTTTTTTTTAAGAATACCACCATATATTTCCTCACCTAACAACCGTAGTTCCTCCCATCAGCATTTTTCATACGAAACCCCCTTCACACTCCTCATTATTCAACTTGTAAATCTTTTCACTAAAAATTTTCCTCTGGAGTACTTTCCTCCTGCACTACGAGATACTCGTACCTATCAATGGTCGTTTAAGGGCCGCGTTTTTTCCCTCCCACTTCCTCATCTTAGTCTGCCTTCATTTCTTTTTTACCAATCAGCTCCTCCTCTTGAAACTAAGCTCTCCATTTCCACTCAGAATTACTGCTATTTCCGTCCCTCTTACCCCCTCCTTTCCCCCCTTCCACCTCTCGCTCTAGCAATCATACTCTCAGGCCAGTATTACTAATACACCCCCGTGCGTCCGTTTCTTCTAGTCATTTACTTTTTCTCGTACTATTTCATTCCCTTAGTCATTATAGCTATTTACTAGCTGCTAATCCTCTTTCGTTAGATCTTTATACATTCTCATCCCCTTTTCCATTTACTATCCAATGTTATCTTTATTTTCCACGAGCTCAAACTGTCCAAAAGGTTTGTTTGATATTTTTATTAACATGGTTTCCTTCTTTTTCTGCCTAGTTTCATTCTATTTCCTCTTCAAAGCTCCTTTCTATCTCTCTACCTCCTTCATATCATTAATATACAAATATTGTAGTTTTTCTTCATGACTGATTTGCAATAGTTAACACCCTCTGCCTACTTCCTACGCACACATACACACCTCTGGAGTCTTGTTCCATCTGCTTCTACCTCCATTTTCTTTCCTCTCGTTCCTCGTCTCCTCCTTCGAGAACCCTCACAGAAAACGAGGGAACGGCAGTGATAACAGTCTTTCAAACTTCATAACAGGACGGGAGAAATCTGTCATATTTATTATTAAACTCAGAACTTGTACTTACATGAAGCCATTACTCAAATGTAACGTTGATCATCACCAAGAAGAACGGGGGAGAGGAGGTGGGAGGGGGGGGGAAGACGAGAAGAAAGAGAACGAGGAAGTGGAGGTGGTCGGATGTGGGGAAGGAAGAGGTGAAGAAGATCTTTATGCGTTAAAGAAGGTGAGAGGGAAGATTAGGTAATCTGGAAGGAAGAAGGGAAGTTAGTAGTTAACAGAAGTGGAAGAACATGGTGACCAATTGGAGGTCATTCCTTAGCAATTCCACACACAGGATTGAAACTGTGTACCATTTGTCATAACAGATCAACAAGTGAAATCGGTACAAAATATATTGTAATAAAGTCAATCCAGAAAGTAAATATCACTATGTCGTGGACGGGAACAATCGGATAAAAAAGTGAGAAGAAACTATATTTTTCTTACTGGACTATTATTACTTGTGGCAAAATCAATCAAAGTGATTTCATTTCTCTAAATGGTGTATCTTGGGGGTGACGATTTTCTGTTCGACTCAAAGTCCGATTGATTCACATATAATTCTCAGCTGAAGAAAAACGTGTGTACATTTCCGACAATGCCTGCCATTTATTCTATATTATTTGTTTATTTGTTTGTTATTGTTTGTCTGTTTGTTTATTATCATTTATTTTATTATTATTTATTATTATTGATCTGTCCATTTACTATTATTATTTACTATTTACCTGTTTGTTTATTATTTACCTTTACCTATTTATTTATTAAACTATTTATTATCATTTATATTATTATTATTTTTATTTGTCCTTTATTATTATTTACTATTTACCCGTTTTTTATTATTTAATTTTACCTGTTCATTTATTCATTTATCATTATTTATATTTATTATTATTTTTATCTATTTATCATTATCATAATTTTTTCGCATCCGAACTCGTTACGGACCAAAAGGTCTCCGTCGTCATGCTCCGCCTTTGTAATCCTTTGTAACTATGCATAAAGTGCGTCATAACACCTAGTGCTACGTGAAGTCGCCAGCCACATCTGACGACTTGGATTGAGGAGGAGTGGGAGGAGGGGCGAGGGGGAGAGGGGGAGAGGGGGAGAAGGGAGGGGGAGAGGGGGAGAAGGGAGGGGGAGAGGGGGGGAAAGAGGGGGAAGGGGAGGGTTCTTTGGACGCTCTGGGCAACTTGTTCTGCCTGGCTGAGGGTCACACGGGTGAAACAAGACACCAATCACATAATGGAAGGGAGTGTCATTCCCACACCACGTTTATTGTATTGCACTACACGGACCTCCTCTCCAGTTCCATCTCCCCGCACCTCTTCTCTCTTTCTTTTCTCAAAAAGTCCTTTTCTCCAGAGGTATTTCTCCTTTCCCTGCCTGGAAACTCCTCCAGTATATCCTTGTCTAACTTTCCATTTTCCGTCCCTTCCTCAAGTCCTTTTCTCCAGAGGTATTCCTCCTTTCCCTGCCTGGAAACTCCTCCAGCATATCCTTCAGCCTAGCTTTCCATTTTCCACCCCTTCCTCAAGTCCTTTTCTCCTTTCCCTGCGTGGAAACTCCTCCATTATATCCTTCAGCCTAACTTACCATTTTCCATTCCTTCCTCAAGTCATTTTCTCCTTTCCCTGCCTGGAAACTCCTCCAGTATATCCTTCAGCCTAGCTTTCCATTTTCCACCCCTTCCTCAAGTCCTTTTCTCCTTTCCCTGCGTGGAAACTCCTCCAGTATATCCTTCAGCCTAACTTACTATTTTCCATTCCTTCCTCAAGTCCTTTCTCCTTCCCCTGCCGGGAAACTCCTCCAGTATATCCTTCAGCCTAACTCTCCACTTTCCATTCCTTCCTCAAGTCCTTTCTCCTTCCCCTGCCTGGAACCTTCTCCAGCATATCCTTCAGCCTAACTTTCCATTTCCCATCCCTTCCTCAAGTCCTTTTCTCCTTTCCCTCCCTGAAAACTCCTCCAGTATATCCTTCAGTCTAGCTTTCCATTTTCGATTTCTTCCTCAAGTCCTTTTCCCCAGAGGTATTCCTCCTTTCCCTGCCTGGAAACTCCTCCAGCATATCCTTCAGCCTAACTTTCCATTTTCCATTCCTTCCTCAAGTCTTTTTCTCCTTTTCCTGCCTGGAAACTCCTCCGGTATATCCTTCAATCTAACTTTCCATTTTCCATTCCTTCGTCTCATCCGTTCCCCAACCATTCCATCTTTCCCCATTCCTTTTTCTTCCTCCTCATCACGTCTAGTATTAATATCTTTATTCTCTCAAGGAATAGAATCGATTTTAACGTCCCTACGAGATAGAGGATACACAAGAGTTGACTAAAATTGACTAAAATCACCTGTCAACTGCTAGAAAGAGCACTGAAATTGGACAGCCCGTTAATGTGTTTGATATCAATATGTCACACTCCATCAGTGCTACTCTTGTCGTTCTCTTGCTAATAACGTCTTAAAAAAAAAAAAGAGAGTAGATTATACTAACTTTACCGTACCTATAAATTCAGTACTTGTGTAGCATTTCTTCAGGTTGTACGGTAAAGATCATCTACCTTGTTTCTATCATTCATCAGCAGAGCCACTATATTGTTAACTTGCAGAGACTAGATCCTAGGACCTACCAAAATCGTATGGTGAAGGTTAAAACAATGCTGAACAGCAAGGTAAAGGTCAACCCTCTTCAGTTCGGTGATTTACTTAAAAAAGATTGATTTGGATAAAGCAAGGCGATCTTACTTAGCTGAAGAACAGATGCATGACACAAAAGTTGAGGTCGATTAAGACAATTCCGTCACGAGCCGGACCTTTCATTGAGGAAAATCGTCTAACATTAGCCAAACAAATTTTGGGGAGCGCTTTACCTGTGTAAGTGTGTGTGTAAGTGTGTGTGTGTGTGTGTGTGTGTGTGTGTGTATGTGTGTGTGTGTGTGTGTGTGTGTGTGTGTGTGTGTGTGTGTGTGTGTGTGTGTGTGTGTGTGTGTGCGTGTGCACGTGTGTGTTATTTCTTACGGTTCCTCCCTTAAATATATCTTTTCCTAATTACAACATTCAATTTACACGATTCATTCATCGCCTAACACGCACCCGCAGACAGATACGCAAAGTGGCTTTAATTCTAAAAGGGCACATTTGTATGCGGAGGCGTCCGCCCATGCAATCATGCACAAGATGCAAAAGCTCTTCAGTCTGAGCATTGCAATGCGCCACACGCACTTCAGCTTCAGAACTTGGGATAGTTCTTCCTTCCTGCGAAAACTTTTCAGCCACAATTTCTCACCAAACTACCAAGGGAAGGCGTCATTACGTGTACCGCTACATCACAATAAACTATACCCTGCTATGTCACGCTATGTTACGTCAAGACATACTTCTTGTCACAAAGGGAAGTCCGTCGAGAGTCTAAGAAACAACATCTTCAGCTGAAGCTGTAAAGCCACTTCAGGTGAACTAAGCAGCCTATTTAACTTAATTGTTCTTCCGGTGTTATCTCCATAGTAAAGTTTTTGCAATTACGAAAATCGCACAATTAGTATATTGATAATTATGAGAGACTTCACTACAAAGATAACCTATTTTAATACACAAAATTATTAGAATAGAAGTAGTGAATCATGTTTTGAATAAAGAATACAGAAATACGTACAAACACATGCATACACACGTAAACATAATGTGTATATATATATACACACATACATACATACATGTGTGCGCGTGCGCGCGCGTGTGTGTGTGTGTGTGTGTGTGTGTGTGTGTGTGTGTGTGTGTGTGTGTGTGAGAGAGAGAGAGAGAGAGATTTTTTGTTTTAATAAATTTATTACGCCCGTGGGCGGCAAACAATAGTACATCTATCACAGCATTGTGTTAGAGGACATGTCATATATTATATACATTCTTTAAATGGAGACATAATACAATAATCATTCAGGATTCCCCGAAATGGTGATGGCGGGATAGTGGTACTATGTAAGTGTTTACATATAATCATCATGCCCCGTCTCCGGGGAATATTGTCTGTCACTATGGGTCACTGGAGACAATAATACCAAGGGTGTTCGTATTACGACGGTTACACAGCCCGTACGGTGATCACCGTGGCATATCATCCGTCTGGGAGCCCCGTCACACAAGTCGACTCCCAAGTCCGAGCCGAGCACTGACATATATTGTGCCTTCGTACTGGTCTTGCGTCGGCGTTACTTGTGGCGGTTGGGTAGGAGGTGGTCGTATGGGGATATCGGTAGACCGTTCCGCATCTTTCGGTGTGTTGACATGGCATGAGTGGCTGCGTGTACTCGTATCTTGTTTTAAGGCATGATAGGG
The DNA here is from genome assembly GCF_046742065.1 of Oratosquilla oratoria. Lineage (NCBI taxonomy): Eukaryota > Metazoa > Arthropoda > Malacostraca > Stomatopoda > Squillidae > Oratosquilla > Oratosquilla oratoria. The sequence continues at coordinate 49,636,337 of NC_134792.1, read as the reverse complement.
TGAGCATTGCGCGTGACGTCCATGACGTAGGTATAGGCTGCCTTGGTAAGATGGTCCACCGATTAATAAATTCATTGCTTCTGAGGGCGACAAACAATAGTATATTAGTCATATTGTTATGGAAAGAGATACAAAAGGAGGTATGATTGAGAGAGAGAGAGAGAGAGAGAGAGAGAGAGAGAGAGAGAGAGAGTAGAAACGTATATATATTTCCAAATGTTCAATGCAAATTGCCACATCATATACATAAATAAATTTATTATGTAAGGCCATACTGTATGCCATAATTAAACAAGAGACAATTAAACAAACAAAGAGACAAACAGATAAACAGTCACCCGTGAGAAAACCTTTTACATCGAGTCTCTGTTAACCATCATGACTTTTATCACCTCAGAGTAATCTTCTCTCTAATACAATTTTTGTTAAATAGGATTGCCGCTGACGTTCTGTGTAGGCGATCGCCTGACAACTTGTTCCACATTGAACAATGAGGAAAAAAAAGTCTTTCGCAATTTTGAGCGATCACCTACACAGATCGTAAGAACGTCTGGGGCTATAAAGAAAAGAAAAAAAATCAGCTTACATGTACACTTAATTACTGCATCATGGCTTATAATAATACACACGCCAATAGCGCCACATAAGCCGCTATATCAGCATGTTTCTACTTAATCCAGTAAAAGTACACACGCACTATGTCACACAGTACGAAAACGGAGTAGCATTACAATATACACACAAAAGCACGATTGTGCCACCAAACACAGCTACCACGTCACTCAACAAATAAAAATACGTGGCCACTCTCAGACAAAACAATAGAACAATCACCACATCGGCCAAACAACGGCGCCATTGCAACGTCAGGCTAAACAATAGTACAATTATGGCATGAGCATAAAGAAAAACATGGTCGCTGCATCCAGTACACTATTGTTTGAAGTATGCAGTCCTACACAATAACCCAATTTCGCTTTGGTGTGCTGAAAAATAGTACAAACAACGTAAACAAACGTAACGCTTAATGGTTAGACACCCGGTTAGTCCAAATTGCTTAATCCCAGCGACTTGATGGGTATATTTGATCAATTTTGTTTCTAGTTCACACTAGATATTTTCATTCAATTAAATAATGTTCCCGAAATGACTGGTCTGAAAATTTAAAACCTTGATTAACTCAGTAAAGTGAAATCTTTGGTTTCAGCTAAGACGATTTGTTTAGATGAAGATTAGCAACTTTACTTTAGGGCTTGAGAATTTTATCATGCAATATGATTGCTGTTGTTACCCTCAGCAGGTAAGGAATTATCTCGGTCGAATAAAAAATGTTGCCGTTTGTCGCAAAATCTATACAAGTTAGACCCCCAGCGCTAATCCACGTCCCAATATAAAACTTCCAATTCAGGTTAAAGTCAAACTTTCAACTGATTCTTTTTAATTCACCATAACAAAATGCTAAAAGACTGCCGCATTGTCGAAAGGAAAATGGCCGTCATCTACATATGAAAGCTTTGTTTATTACTCTCGCCAGTCAGTCCCTGTTCAGGAGTTCAGCGTAATTGATGTGGGAAGAATTATCCTAAAAGGTATATATCGACCCGTAAAAGACAAACAGTTACATAACTCACGCAAATGATTGAACCTTAGCAGATTATTCATTTGCGAAACAGTTGCGGCTGAAAAGATAGACGATATCCCTCCAAGCTTTAGATTATATATTGATGGGAAGGCTATTGCAAGCCAAATTGGAAGACCACACTCCATCAGAACTTCTCTTGCCGTTCTCTCGCTAATAATGTCTTCAACAGAAACAAGGGAACAGTGGAAGTAGATTACACTAAATCTACCGCACATATAAATTCCGTATTTACGTAGTATTTCCCCAGGTTGTACGGTAAAAGTGTCTACCTTGTATTGTGTACATCTCTCAGCAGTATAACTACTATATCGTAGTATCTAGTAGAGTGAAAGTGGCAGTTGCTGACAAGACTGACGAGTTAAACACCATATGAGGACGGAGCCTTTATTTGTACCAAATAAAGGCTCCGTCCTCATATGGTGTTTAACTCGTCAATCTAGTAGAATCAAGTCTCATTCTTGCCAATTCTGCATTGCACAATAAAAAATCCTATTATAGGAACAAATTTTGTTCTTATTTTGTTGTTTTTGTAGATTGTAATAGGGCACATCAGCATAGTGATAATGTATCATGTTACATAAATATAATGAGCTTCAGGATTGAAATATATGTTGCAGTCAACTCAGCCCTTCTTCTCATCAATCCTGTCGTCTTGTATATCCACCCCAACAGTCTCGTTATGATATTTTCACCTCATCTTCATCATCGTAGGCAAAACCAGACACTATCATCTTTACCAACAGTATTTATATCATCATCACAACCAACACTTTTGTCCCTTACTAAGTCTTTCGGCCTCACGAAGAACAGCATCTGTTCTCCTATCTACGCGAAAACCCTCGAATCTCCTTCCATACTTTTCCTGTTTTTTTCCTCCTCCTTTATAACCTTAAATGACACAATCACCTTCACATACTCCGCTAACATCCAACGTCTTTGCCATCGAGTTCCTTCACACTTCTTCACCTGGTAATTCCACCACAAGCCCAACCAACTCAGTGGTTTATCATCAATAAAATCACTCAATATTTCCTAAACGCTGAAACTTCTTCAATAACTATGTATCGACCACTTTATTTCAAGAGAAATACGCAATGAAAAACATATTTCTGAGTATATTCTATGGTACAATGAAAATATTATGAAGACACAATAAAGCCTAAAAGATAGCATGGGGAGAGATTGGTATATAATCATGAAGAATAAAGATATATATATAGTTGAATAGATATGTTAAATCCCCTTCTGAAATTAATTGACAACTACACGCACATCATTGATTAAGGCAAAAAACTGAGTCGGCGAAAGTCTTATTTTAAATAGAAAACACACACACACACACACACACACACACACACACACACACACACACACACTTTCCTTTGATGTAGCGATTGAGTAAATTATTAACAGTTTCTCTAAATCTAATTTATATGACGTGAGCAATGTTTCACCGCAAAATAAGTAATAACGTAATATGTAAGAGAAAATGGTTAACAATAAGACTGAAGACATATGTTCACAATAGGACAGCAACACACGGGTGTAAGGTTAAAGACGACAGCACACACAACATCGCGATTCACAACAAAACTCACCAGCTATCCTAGTGCTCCTAGTTACCTCATAGAATACATCAAAACTCGACACGTCCTTTATGTTTTTATGAGTTAGATTTTCAAGATTTGAGGCGCATGGAGCAGAGGATTCAAAGAATATATATACAAGTCTTCATAACTTAATAAATAGATAATAATACTTGTAATATTCTATAGGTTATACTCGAGGCGGGCATAAACACATCATAACTCAAAAAATTAAGGGATTATGGTTTTACATCTGGTAAAGTGTAGATTGGATGAACAAAACCCAACAATTCCCAATACATATTCAGTAGTTTTGAGGAAAAAAGTTAGAACAAATAGTGAAAGATATCTATGTATCTATGTAAATTCATATTATATATATATTATATATACATATTATATATATATATATATATGATGAAAATAGCAAGAGCTTTAACCCATTCAACTCCGATGACAAGATGTCTTGTCATTTGGTCAAATAAAACAAAAAATCATAAAACACCAAAATGTTTGATCAAACACCAGAAAAATATGACGCCAGTCCTCGCTTCGCTCGCAGCGAAGCGAGGACTGGCGTCATATTTTTCTGGTGCTGTTTGATCAAACATTTTGGTGTTTTATGATTTTTTGTTTTATTTGACCAAATGACAAGACATCTTGTCATCGGAGTTGAATGGGTTAAGTAAAAGCGGAAAAAACAGCAAATGTCAGCTAGAATAGGAATTACTTATACTAAACAATTGTACTTGGGTAAATATTAGTGAAAAAAAACACCAAAAAGGCAAACATAATGTGAAAGAGGCTTTCAAAAGAAAGAACAAACAAAAGATGGAGGAAAAAAACACAACAGAAACTTAGCATTTTCAATCTGTGCAGGTCTATAATCGGAAAGGATATTGAGTAGGAAAAGTTTGACACATAATTGGAAGCAAACAAGAAAACTTGTGCTTTAAAAAGTAGAATACACAGAAACGCGTTCAGAGACAAGAGGGGGTCGCTGAGTACACGTGGTTCTCGCAATGAACGGCACAATAACCTCTGAACATAAACATAAAGGCAAGCATTTTCTCTCCTGTAGTTACTAGTAGCCGGGGTATCATGAAGAACTCGACAGAAATGCGTTCGTGTTAATATTAAAAGAACCACAAATCTTCCTCCTTATTCGAGTGATGAATAAAATAGTTGCCATTGACCATTAATATAAACACAAACACTCGTTCTTCGTCCACCATTAGTTACAAATTTAGATTTAAGAAGGAAATAGGCAAGAATTGGTTTACTAATAGGGTGGTCGATGAATGGAATCAACTTAGTAACCATGTAGTAAGCGCTGAAACTATCAGTTGTTTTAAAAAACGATTAGACAACTTTATGGATGGGGACGACAGGTGGTGATGGATACGGAGCTGTCTAGTGTAGGCCTTATGGTCTCTTGCAGTCTCCTTTATTCTTATGTTCTTATGTACAAACGTATCAAAAGGAATTAAACAGACATATTATTACGTTGACAAGAAAACCCTACATAAACTTCCTTCTCCATATGCATCACAACCTATAAACATGAAATGCAGCTGCCTGTGTGTCACTTCATGAAAGAATAAATAAAAATATAATTACATTAACATTAAGATAACCCCATGCGAATATCACCCTCCAAACACATCACAACTCAGAAGCACCTCACTGGATACAAGAAGCAAGACTCAACAAGAACCCCATTTGATACTCTGAACGCCAGTTACTGTATATATTCTATTAGCAACGTAACTGTTCTACCTTAAGTTAAGCTGCTCCTAGCACAATCTCTTGTACAACAGAGCATTTCTTTTTTCGGGAATACACGACTCGCTACGGACTGTAGGCTGCTCCTGACTCACCCTTTTGGTAGCATTGGGTGCATATGCAGAAAATACTGAAAGGACAGCAGGACGTATTGAAACGATAGCAGCGATTGAGGAGGGTACAGTCGTCCGAAGCTGTGGAACCGACCACCTGTATCTGCATTGACGAGAGAAACAAACCCAAGCGTTGCCATGGAAACATCTCAAACAGGTAAACAAGTCTGATCCGGCAACTAACACCTGCTGTCCTTCCTCGCTGTGAATAATCTCCATAATGAGAGTGAACTGTTGCAATGATTATCCTCTAACGCCAGGAAATTCTAATCTCCTCGGACCTGAACCAAGCGAAGAAAGAGCTAAAACTGCCTTGATTGATTCCTCATGTTTCAAAAGTATCTTTCAAACACGTTTATGTGGCTAACGCCAAGAAAACTTTATTTAATCAAGGGGGAGAACGTCGGAGCAAAACATAGTCGCTGTTCTTTGATGTCATGAGCATGTACCACTTCTTTACCAATTCCATTTTCGTAAATTCCCTTTCCGCACGCCACGCGACCCCGAATCCTTCATTCAGACTTCGCAATCGTACAGAAAACGGCCCATCTTGGTCTAAATTGAATGGACTTTGGTCGCCCTATTCCTCAGTGTTCCCGTGGGATTTACGGTTTCGCCCCTTGCACTCTGCCTCCGTTCAGCCGTCCCTCATCTCCATTCACATCCTCATATACGCCAGAAATTGCCACTTTCGACCTTCCTAATCCTTGCATAGCCACAGTCACGGCCACCATCAAACTCTCGTTTCGCTTACTCTCACCTTCTTAACCTCTGGTCACTCCTGTGATGTCCTTTGACAAACGCTGACGTCCTAGCTGTCGGATATCCTCACACGCCTCGTGTCGGCTACTTTCTCGCGTCTACCCCATTTTGCTTATCCAGACTTTGGGTAATCTTTATTCTGCCTTATCATTTTTGTACTCAAATTCGCACATGCAATCACACACAATGAAGCTACACATGTACATTATCAAACACATAAAAACAGACACGCACACGGGCGCATGCAATGCGTTGATTTACACACACACACGCTCGTGGCGCAGTTGGTAGAATTCCCGGCTGCCACTAAGGTGGTCCGGGTTCGAATCCCGCACAGGGCTGAAATAATTTTAGTATCGCTGCTCTTCGAGTCGTTACTCCAACTCTCGTGGGCGAGGAGTTGAGTGTGTGTGTGCACGTAAGGTCATAGAATTACCCATATATCGGTCATATACGAGCTTCGAGCTCTTTTCCGGGAGGGAAAATAGCTGTCGATCACGAATCCAACACGTGATCCAAGACCATGGTGAATCACACACACACACACACACACACACACACACACACACACACACACACATACACACACACACACACACACACTGTCTTTGCCCTTAGCCTCTGCCTCTGTTTCTGTTCTGTCTCTGTATCTCTATGCCATTGTCTATATTTGTGACTACCTATCTCTGTCGCAGTATCGCTCTTGTCGTTGTTGTTGTCGTTGTCATGGTTTCCATTGTTGTCATTCTGATTGTTGTTGCCACTGGTGTTGACGTGGTTGATGTTGTCATTGTTATCGTCGTGGGCGTTTGTATCATTTTTCATGCCGTTGATGGTAGCTGTGATTATGGTAGATAAAAACCACGAGAACAGAATGTTGATTAAATGAATATAGTTCACAAATACATAATCAACACATGTCTATTAATGCAACCATGCTGACCATTTTTTTCTTCTACTAAAGCTTTCTTGTCAATGAAATTCAAGACCATAATGATTTCTCTAACATATACATAACAAAGCAATCAACTCCACACCCTTGGGTTAAGCAATGCCATCAGTATATTAGTCTAAACTTACTTAAAGTAACTAACATGGTACAAACCTTCAGAATTATGACATAACAGTAAAAAAGGTCAGCATACGGGTCCGGATGTGAAGCATCCTCTTTAAGTCTACGTATTGAGGGAGTTCCTTTCGGCTGAATAAAAAAGGTCAGCATACAGGTCGGGATGTGAAGCATCCTCTTTAAGTCTACGTATTGAGGGAGTTCCTTTCGGCTGAATAAAAAAGGTCAGCACACAGGACCGGATGTGAAGCATCCTCTTTAAGTCTACGTATTGAGGGAGTTCCTTTCGGCTGAATAAAAAAGGTCAGCATACAGGTCGGGATGTGAAGCATCCTCTTTAAGTCTACGTATTGAGGGAGTTCCTTTCGGCTGAATAAAAACAATCTAACAAAGGTCGATCTCACCAAACGAACGCGTTAACCGAAATGTATTTAACCTTTCACAAAGCTATTAAATGGGTTCCTTTGATTGAACGAGAGAATTAATTGTTACCCAGACTAGACACAAAGACGACGTCACGCCTGAATTGCTTAACTAAGGTCAAAATATTAACGGGAAAGAAGTGGTAGGGAGAGAGGAAAGGAAGATGAGGACCATCAAGGTAGAATATAAAATCACTACAGCTAAAACAACAAAACCAAATTCCCATTTTCTGGCTTAGTGTTGACACTGGAAGAACCCAAACATTTTCTCATTTCCATCTGGCCAAGTCAAAACAATAAAATCTGTGATCAATTCTTGACATCTGAAAGAATATACTTAACAGACGAGACCGGTTCCCAGAACCTCCACCTTACCGCGTCGTGTTTCACTGCCACTCGGAGAAGAAAGAAAACGGTAAGCAAAGTCACTAGAGGGCGAGTCAGCAAGACCCTTTCCCCACCTACGCTACCTCCTACCAGTAGTCGTTACACCCTCCATTAGTTCCCATCATCACCGACCACAGGGTCAGTGCAACACATTCCACAGGAGAATTTCACTGTAAATCCAGCTTCGACACCACTAAACTTGATATACTCCAACTGCAACTGTATCTACTCTCCTAAATAAACTCTTAAACCTGTATCTACTCAGCTAAATAAACACTTAAACCTACCCCACACCGGGTGCGGAGTCCCCTAAACCCCAAACCCCAAAATCCTAGCCCCAAATCCCTAAACACCAAGATCACCAGTTCCCCTCGTCCCCAGCCACCATCCCTCAACCGCTAGCTCCCACCTCCCATCCCTCAACTCCCATCAGGCCTGTCAGTAAGGGGGGATACAGGTGACCGGTCCCTGAGCGTGCATAAGGAAAACACTCGCTTCGCTTTCAGTGTACAGATTCTGTGCACGAGTCATTTTCCATTATTACTCTCTTATTTCCGATATATCTAGCACATTCACAAACTCTAGAATTTAGTTCTCTACATTCATAATCTCGGATGTATATATATATATATATATATATATATATATATATATAATATATATATACATATAATATAATATATATATAATATAATATATATATATAATATACAGTATATATATACACATACACACATGTATACACACACACAAACACACATACACTTTTACACACACCACATACACACATGTATACACACACAAACACACATACACTTTTACACACACATCTTATATATATATATATATATATATATATATATATATATATATATTATATATATACTGTATATATACAATAATAACAATAACAATGAAAGTGAAAATTACAATGACAATAACGATAAAAATGACAATGGCGACAACAATGACACTAACGATAATAATGATAATGATGATAATGATAATGATGAAAACAATAACAATAATGGAGCAATTAAGAGCTTCCTAACTGATGAAACTCTTCTTTGATTTTTCGCACTCCATTGACACTGTTCTTTCAAACAGACTTCTCCGCTTCGTTTTGTATTTCCTCCCACTTAAAACCTTCTCTTACTCATGACAATTCATCATCATAAGACGGATCTCCTCTCTAAATCCTAGAAATTGTCTTTTCATTTACTCGCCTCTGTGATGCCTTGGTCGCGAAAGGTCATCCGCCTCAGTTACCCTTTTCAAAGGATTACAAAGGCGGAGCATGCCGACAGGAGACCTTTTGGTCCATATCAAGGTCGGATGTGAAAAAATATATAATAATGATAAATAAATGAATAAATAAAAACTATAATAAAGTAAATAAATAGATAAATAAAAACTATAATAAAGCAAATAAATAAATAAAAACTATAATAAAGTAAATAAATAAAATTAAAAATATAATAAAGTAAATAAATAAAAACTATAATAAATTAAATAATGATAAATAAAATAAATGCATAGGTACAATCAAATAATAAACCAACAGGTAAATATTAAATAATGATAAATTCACATATAACTTATAATAAATGAGAATCAAGCAAATAATAAAAAACAAACAGAAATAACAACAAAACAAATATAAAATAAATGACAGTCATTACAGCATCAGGTAACATTGTTCTTCTAGTTCTCTAATTGCCATTCGAGGACTAAATTCGCCCCCTTGGCACCCCCCCCCCTCCTATTAGGGAAGGACCTAAATTGGTCTGAATATCATAGATTTCCATGTTTTTCTACCCACAAAGTAAAGAGTGGTAAAATAGTATAGTAATTAATACCCTCCCTCCACAACCGTAAAGTAGGATATTCGTCATCCCAAAATACAGAAGTTACAAAGGATTACAAAGGCGGAGCATGCCGACAGGAGACCTTTTAGTCCATAACTACGACGGATGCGGAAAAATTATAATAATGATAAATAAGATAAATAAATAGAAATCATAATACAAATAATAATATAAATAAATGCATAGTTATAGTTAAATAATAAACAAGCAGGCAAATAGTAAATAATAATAAATTGACAGAAGTAATAATAAATGAAAATCAAGAATATAATAATAAATAGACAATTAATAACAAGCAAATAAATAAAATTCTCGCTACACGATCTGACTCTTTCCGTAAGTTTTACGACTTCAGTCATTTATCTAAACTGACGCAAAACGATTATATTCAGTTGAGGAAAATCCCACTCCGTGGGTTAAACGATACTACCTAGATTGAATCTACCTATATCAACACTTTTGATTACGTTTCTAAGCTCTGATTATATCTGTGATCCCTTGTCTTCGTTTTCCCCTAAAGAAGGCTTTTCCCTATCTGATTGGAGTCTTCTGATGCTACCTAAAATAAAGTAACGAGATCACAAACACCTTAAAATGGTTTATCTAGCCAGGTTTAAGCTTTTCATTACAGAACAGTCTGCCTTCAATTAAATAAAACCAACTGGTGGCAGAATGAATATTAAACCTCAAAAATCGTATATCCGGTCTTACTAATACTTTCGCGTCTGATGAAATGACAGTTTCCATCTTGCGTGGTAGACATCACGCTGCATCCTGTTTCTCTGTAGCTCGTAATCCCACACAAAGTCCATATCATGGAAAGTCACATCAAGCCGTTGGTGTTCCATGACGTCATTGGCGTTCCATGACGTCATCTCGACACGTTACACCCTTCCAGTCACTCACCTGTCATACTCTCTGACACGTGTGCACACGGGTGCGCACGCACACACGCACACACACACACACACACATATATTCATTTTTAATATTCACCTTCACGTCTACACACACACGAACGCACACACACTCGTTTTAATATTCACCCTCACGACAGTTTCTAACCCTTCTGGGCAGTGGGCGAGATGCAGGGACGACCCGTCATCCAGGAGGAGCCAAGATGAGAGGGAGGGAGGGAGGGGTGGTGGATGGGAGTGGAGTATATGGGGATGGAATGGGTGGGAGTGGACTTTATGCCTTTGTTTTTTGGCTACCTCCCTTGTGAGGGGAAAAAAACCTTTGGTATATGTACGTACATTTACACACAACACACACAACTCGTGGCGCTGTGGTTAGAGTTCTCGCCTGCCACTACGGCGGTCCGGGTTCGATTCCCGCACAGGGCTGAAATAATTTCAGTATCCCTGCGCTGCGGGGTGTTACTCCAACTCTCGTGGACGGGGAGTTGTGGGGGTGTTTCCGTGTAAGGTCACAGTATTACCCATAGATCGGTCATACGAGCTCTGAGCTCTCATTCGGGAGGTTAATAACTGTCGAACACGAGTCCAACACGTGATCCAATACCATAGTGGTGAATCACACACACACACACACACACACACACACACACACACACACACTTGTGTACAACTGTCGTTCCTTTCCCCCCACGACGCGACGCCTCTGCCACAGGATCCATCAATGATGCAGAGGTAGGGCGCGTCCATCAAGGGGTGGTTCACGCTTCATAGCGGCGCACGCATCTACACTCTAATTACCTCCACAGAGTTAGACGCCTGACGGCGGGAGGTACAGGGTGTAGGGGCTGGTCCTGCGAGACTGTTGATAGAGCGAGGGGCAGGTAGGAGGGGGAAGGGGGAGGTAACGGGGAGGGGAAGGGGTGGGAGGAGGGAGAGTAGTAGTCACACCTTTGGTGCTAGATTGATCTAGATCCTAGTAGAAGTAATATGACTGCAAACCCTTGACATGTCATGAGTATTTTCTTCTTTCGTTCGTTTTTTCTTTTCTTGTTTCGAATATAGTTTTGGATGAAAGAACGTGATGTTTTCAATAGCCTTTCAAGTCTCCAATGAGTCATTCTTTGTTATCTCCCGCACATTATGATAATAAAGTTTATTGTATTTTCAGAGGAAACTAAAATAATAGACTACACAGCTTCAGTACCAAGTTCGCACGATGCCTTTGTTCAAAGTATGCTGGGGAAGTTCTGTCTGGAGTCTGTTGAGTGTAAACTAAAAAAAAAAAATGAATAAATAAATAAATAAATAAAATAAATAAATAAGAAATTAAGATAGAGGAATATCTGCATCTGGGCTAATGCGTACTTTTATTGGGTATTCAGCCATGAATGGAACACTTAAGGGAATTGAAATGAAATTTATTTTAGTTCTGAAGCAGAGGGCCCCAAACTAAGGCACTTTATACTCTCAAAGATGCATTAATGGATTTATAAGACGTATGCAAACGAATTGAAAAAAAAAATAATAATAATAATTAAGATATCCTTTTGTAATATTTTGCACTCGTAAGCATTTTATTACAGATACAAAATACAGCCAATCCTCATAATAACCTACTTGAAATATCTTATTCTGTCTAACTCAAGACGATCCCTTTTTCAACAAAGAGACTTTAGCTGTAACTAACACCTCAACAAACTCCCTGGATTTTATTCTGGCTAACTGTAGATAAATATTCAACCCAAGTGAAGTTATCATAAAGTTTATGTGTAAATATATAAATGATCTGACGGCCATTGCAAAAGCATAATTTCTTTTGCACCTAAAATGCAGGTGAGCTTTGTGGGAGACTCTGTTCATTCGTGAGCCCATTTCATGTTCATTAATAATGATTATACACTTACATTTATTCATAGCTATTATTCATTGATTTTAGCATAGTATCATTTGCATGCTTCGGCACTCATGAAAATACTTCATGGGCTTTGAGCAGTTCTTAATAATACAATAAAAATGATAAACGTAAACTCAACGTTCTTAACATTGTGCTCGAGTTGTTTTTTTGTCAAGATATATATATTAATCATAAGTTATTCATCTCAAACATTGAAGTGTATTAGTTCACAAGAGGGAACACAGCTGATAGATTTTATCAAAACAAAATTTAGAGGAGAGGTAATATATGATATTTCTGAGATACAAAAAACATCTCAAGTAGACTACGAAAATCTACCCGAATAAATGTATTTGAAAATAATATATCTTACTAATATTTGTACCGAGAAAACATGCTGTGTACGCCACTACAAATCCTCTACAGTCTACACAATATTGTTTCATGTTTTTTGTAGAAGTAGCACACCTATCATAAAACCAAATTATGAGAACAAATTATCAAACAGCAAAAAGTCAGGTACTCAGAAGTTTACTACAGCTTCAAGAAAAAACAAAAGTTATTCTAACCTGAAACCATCGCCCAGGTACCATTTTTTGTGCATTAAAAGCAATTTTCACTCCCCAGGATTAAAGGAGAAGGGTACAAAACTCGTTCGTGTATTAGTGAATGTGGACACAAAATTACCGGAGTTGTACAAGATTTATGAATGACCCAAATGTTCAGTTCGCTCATAAAACAACCACAAACCAATTCCTGGTTCAAAGTAAAGTCAATAAATCCACTCACTTTCAAATATGGCGATTACAAAACTTCAAACGATTTCCGCGAGTTACCTTTTGGGGGTATGGGTTATGCAGTACCAAGAATAGAATTCAGACACGGTCTTGTTATGAATGTGCCTGGGGGTTAACGTTTAAAAACACCGTCCACAATTGAAGCTTTAGCTGCAGCTAAATAAAATTTGATAGTTACGAGAAAAAGAAGTATGTACTCCCATTTTCCGGGAAAGTTAGTCATGCTACGTTGAATTCTTTTACTAACAAAGTGGTATCTTTCAGCTGAAAATCCCCGTCTGACTATAGTCGTAATAAAACCGCAAATGCTTTCTGTATTGAAGGAATTAAACTTGCTCTGAAAAATATGGACCCCCCCTTACTTCCGAAAGGGTAACGGAGTGATACGCAGAAGACGCGATATTATATCGATAACAAGAATAGATAGATAATGTTGAGACATTGTGACAGGTTGAAGAAGGTGGAAAAAGAAGAGGCAAGGGTCCAGCTCCGAGTTTACTCCTGACCGGTTTTGTTCAAAGCTTCTTCAGAGGAAGCTTAGAGCGAAACTGGTCAGGAAAAAACTCAGAACTAGATCCGTATCATCTTCTTCCACCCTCCAGTAAATAGAGAAGTATCATTTGGTACTAAACAGGTATCATAGCTTGCCGGCATTTAGAATTAGCGGGCGAATATCCTTCGGTACTGGAACTAGAGTGTATAATTCCAGATATGATATTGATATATCCCGATATATCATCCTAATAGCTTTATTACTACTCTAAACATTAGCCTTTGTAAGATATCCTTCGAATAAGCCTAATTTTTTTTATATATTAATGATAAGAATTATGTTTTGATAAAGATATTATAGGGATTTTGTATTATCACTTGAATTTGTGAAACTTTGGGAAACGTGATTAGTAATGCAAAAATATCAATTTTGCTTATAATCCCTGTTCTAAATGAGGTAAAGATTGTTGTGGCTTAGAATCAAAACAAATCTATATAACCAAATGAGGTATTACAGCTATTCGAATAGGAGACAAAGTCACAGACCAGATGAAAAATATTTCTGAATTTGATCAACTCTTTGTTAGAAAGATGTCTTCTAAGCAGAAAAATACCGTTTCCTGTTAGACAGAATGATCCTACGGAATGCATAAATGAAGGGAGGCCATCTCGTGTAGAGAAATAGTTTGTTACAAGAAATTCCCTTCACTAAATGCATACATTTCCTCTCAGAATTGTAGATTCTGCAAAGGACCGCGTTCCATGTTCCATGAGCAGAGATCTAATAATCCAGCTTTGATGACGAACACAAGTCTTCGAAATCACAAAAGCGAACATAGCGAGAGCCTCCCTTGTTGTTTGACAGCCTCGTTTCGATCCTTTTCTTCTAACAACCAGCCCACACACCGAAAATTCATTTGAACATTGCAAACAATATCCATGATGAAAATGTGATACATCTGCCTTTGAGTCTCAATCATAATGAAGCCTTCAGTCTGACTGAGTCTGATAAGTTTTTGCTCGCCCATTTCTGCCAGGCATGATTCGGTTTCAGATATATGTTGTCTAATCTAGAATATTGTGTAATGCTGATTGAGAAAGAATAGTTTAAATGTACTTGAAATGTTTCCATTCAATTTTCCAGAGAGTTTTGTATTCCATCCAGTATATTATGTGTATTCCTGTGTATTTGTGCGTTCGTGCGTGTGTGTGTGTGTGTGTGTGTGTGTGTGTGTGTGTGTGTGTGTGTGTGTGTGTGTGCATGTGTATGTGCATGAGTGAACGAGTGTGTGTGTGTGTGTGTGTGTGTGTGTGTGTGTGTGTGTGTGTGTGTGTGTGTGTGTGCACGTGTATGTGCATGAGTGAACGAGTGTGTGTGTGTGTGTGTGTGTGTGTGTGTGTGTGTGTGTGTGTGTGTGTGTGTGTGTGTGTGTGTGTGTGTGTGTGTGTGTGTGTGTGTGTGTGTGTGTGTGTGTGTGTGTGTGTGTGTGTGTGTGAGTGAATGAGTGAGTGCGTACGTGTGTGTGTGTTAGTGTGTGTTAGTGTGTATCTGTGCGAGTGTGTATCTACGTGTGCGCGCACACAAGTTTACTATATTCTATACCTTAGTGTCAGCATATATTCATTAAGTAAAAACCTGTACTGGGAGTGACTCAAAGGCCTTGCTTGGCAAAGTTAGATACAACTCGTTCTAGCAAGAGGAACTACAAAACACGATTAACTAGTCCTTAAAATCGCAAAAACAAATAGATATCCTATACTTCTAATCAAGGTCTCAAAATTTCGTGAAGAGCGATTAACTTGTTCTTAAAGTCGTAAAAAAACAAATGGATATCCTATACTTCTACTTCTAATCAGGGCCTCAAAATTTCGTGAAGAGCGATTAACTTGTTTTTAAAATCGTAAAAATAAATGGATATCCTATACTTCTACTTCTAATCCAGATCTCAAAATTTCGTGAAGGTGCTATTCTTAAAGTCGTAAAAAACAAATGGATACCCTATACTTCTACTTCTAATCAAGATCTCAAAATTTCGTGAAGAGTGTTAAGTAGATTAGGGTCGTCTCCTTGTATACAAAAGACACTTGGATGACTGCCAGAGGCTCCAGTCACCCGTCCTCCATCGGTGTTGGCCCCCATTTCCATGGACCCTTGGATTAGATTAAGGCCTTCCAGCGACACGAGAAGCCGGGTCTTAATTGGTACCTCCTCACATGTAGGTCTCCGACCATGCCAGCATTCCAGCAAGAGCACTTTCATCCAACTTGCGATGGTATCCATTGAGGCTGACCACAAAGAAACGAGACTGGCCATTCCCGAGAGGTTCAACTGTCAAGTATAAGAAACTGTCAAGCATAAGAACCGAGAGGTTCAACTGTCAAGTATAAGAAACTGTCAAGTATAAGAACCGAGAGGTTCAACTGTCAAGTATAAGAAGCGAGAGGTTCAACTGTCAAGTATAAGAAACTGTCAAGTATAAGAAGCGAGAGGTTCAACTGTCAAGTATAAGAAACTGTCAAGTATAAGAACCGAGAGGTTCAACTGTC
>NC_134792.1:49590053-49617553 GCF_046742065.1 Oratosquilla oratoria | reverse complement strand
GGTCACGAGGTCAATTTTGATGGGTCGCAGGGACAAAGGAAAATTCTCACGTTTTCAGAGTATTTCAAATACTCGGCTAATTAGATTTTTCTTTTAACCCTTTAAACTCCGATGACAAGATGTCGTCATTTCGTATAAAAAAAAAAAATCTTAAAACACCAAAATGTTTGATCAAACACCAGAAAAATATGACGTCAATCCTCGCGCGGTCAAGCCGCATCAGATGATATTCGGATGTACGGGCCGGCGCGAGGCCTACCATATCCGGTTTTTCGTATCTACACCACAAGCGGCTGACATGAGTTGAATGGGTTAACCGCACATTACTTATGTAATGTGTGTTCATCCTCTGTTAATTTAGTTTTGTTAAAGAAAAGCTGTACACATTATTTTTTTCCAAAGTAAAGGGTATATATATCAGTCCATTTTGTCTCTCTTTACTTTATTCTGGGTCGCGAGAGACTGAAACGTTCTAAATAGGGGTCGCTCACGAAAAAGTTTGAGAGCTACTGACGAAGGGTACCATCAAGAACAGGTTCACAGGGAATCTTTCCCTTCACAAGGACTCGTTAATCAATAGTCGTACGTTAAGAGAGAAATATGAACTTGACACGATTACATGTATCAAACTCCTCTGTAGAATATATATGTGTTATTTGAAATTCAAATCAAACATCAAAGTAGCTCACCTCGGCCCATCTTTCATCGCGTCGTCTTTTTTGACTTCACAGTGACGTTGCTGACGATTAAATTGCTTCATCAAAGTGCAACATGCAATGGTCTTTGATTTAATATCACAACAGCCTTATATAAAAATGAAAAGAATGGTAAAAATGAGGTGGTATTCCTAATTATTGAAGAGAGACATCGGATTTTTCATCTCGGTTGAGAAAAAAAGGACATTAAAAAAGGACAGTTTGAGAAAAAAGGACAGTTTGAGAAAAAAAGGACAGCAGTATGAAAAGAGGTTTCTATTACACCAGGAACGTATCTGCCAACTCGAATAGGACAAAAAAAGTCTGAAAATTTTTAATATATAATGTTACAAAAATCAAGAAACGCTCTTTGGACGCCCACTGTTATACTAAACAGCCTGAAACTTAGTCTGTATGTCACTGATATTCTGATTAGGCAGCCTCCCCTTTGCACAATTAGGGTTTGTCATAGTCAAGTTGTGAACAGTAGATAGACCTTAAAACCTTTGTTACATTAACATCCTTTCGATGTTATGTTATGTTCTGTGTCAAACAGATTTAACCAGGTCAGGCTAGGATTTTGTATTACAGGGGTTAAGTTAATTGCAAATAATAATATTACTACGTTCACGGTCTTTCGTGTTTTTTTTTTTGTTTGTCTTGGAATAGTTATTTAATCAATCTCTTACGTATCTGCATATGAACCTTTGTCCAAAATTTAATTAATTTCTTGCACATGTTTTTTTTATCATTCAATGCACAGAGGTTTCAAACTAAATCTGAAGTTGCCATTGTAGTTGGGTTTAATTGAAGGATCTTGTTTCAATCGTAATAAAATCACAACGCATCATAGTATTGAAGAGATTGAAGATTATTGCAATTTAAGATGATCTTTATCACATGATCGCCATTAAAAACACCATTATCAAACCAGCTTTGCTGTATGGATGTAGAGCATGGAGTCTCGCAAAGAAAACGGAACGCCATATCTGTCTTTCAAAATAAAGTCCCTAAGAGTAATTATGGCCCATTGTAAATAAATGGTTCTTAAGCCCTTGGTTGTGACCTAAGTTGGGTCACCAAACCCGGGTCTTCAGGGATTTGTGGACTTGTTATTTTCCTGATGAAAATATTATCATAAATAATAATACTGTATTCGAATACCTTAATCATTAAGATATAAGCACAGCATTATTGAGACGATTTGATTGAATACAACTATTCTAAAATATAAGTGAAACTAAATGTTTAAGAGGATATGGGTCGCTATGGTCGATCTTGACAGGATTTTGGGTCGATGACAAAAAAATATCAAGAACCACTGACGTAGATGGTCAAGTATAGGGACGGTGATGCAATCATGAACTGAGAGAAATGCCAATCAAGAAAGCATCGTAAGTATAGTAACCGCAAAGAAAATCCATTGAGCCGGGTATGTCACTCGAATGGAAATGGGCAAAATCCCAAGGAAGAAAATGAGTGGGAAAACCCCGAAGAAGATGGATGGATAACATCAAGCAAGACCTAAGAAGAGCTGGGAGATGGAGGATACGGAAGATTGAATGGCAAGATCGCAGGATCGACGGCAATGGAGGCGGTGTGAATATCGGCAGTGAGGACTCAACAAGCGCCCCGAACACCACAGATATGAGAGAACATAAGAACATAAGAATGAAGGAGACTGCAAGAGACCATAAGGCCTACACTAGGCAGCTCCGTAGCCCATCACCACCTGTCATCCTCATCCATAAAGTTGTCTAATCGTTTCTTAAAACAACTGATAGTTTCAGCGCTTACTACATGGTTACTAAGTTTATTACATAAGAACAAAAGAACATAGGAATGAAGGAGATTGCAAGAGACCATAAGGCACTAGGCAGCTCCGTACCCATCACCACCTGTCATCCCCATCCATAAAGTTGTCTAATCTTTTCTTAAAACAACTGATAGTTTCACCGCTTAATACATGGTTACTAAGTTTATTACATAAGAACATAAGATCATAGGAATGAAGGAGATTACAAGAGACCATAAGGCCTACACTAGGCAGCTCCGTACCCATCACCACCTGTCATCCCCATCCATAAAGTTGTCTAATCGTTTCTTAAAACAACTGATAGTTTCAGCGCTTACTACATGGTTACTAAGTTTATTACATAAGAACATAGGAATGAAAGAGATTGCAAGAGACCATAAGGCCTACACTTGGCAGCTCCGTATCCATCACCACCTGTCATCCCCATCCATAATCGTTTCTTAAAACAACTGATAGTTTCAGCGCTTACTACATGGTTACTAAGTCTATTCCATTCGTCGACCACCCTATTAGTAAACCAATTCTTGCCTATTTCCTTTTAGTCTAAATTTGTCCAGTTTATAACCATTAATGCGAGTCCTACCCTGTTGTTTTAATATGATGACCTTGTTTGCATCACCCTTGTTAAAGCCTTTGATCCACTTGAACACCTCGATTAGATCACCCCGCACTCTGCGTCTTTCCAGAGAGTGTAATTTAAAGTGAGAGAGAGTGAGAGTGAGTATCATTATATTTAATTGTTTGTTTAAGATAGTGCACTTGTCCTTAACTAGATGTTTGAATTATTGAGTAAAGGAAAGCTAAATACCTACGAGATTCCTGACCATCTATATACTATAACTATAAAATTTGCACTAATTTTCAGTTCGTTTTCTTATTCCAATTAAGTTTAGATTTTATCATTAAAAAATCCCCCAAAAACTCAACAAAGTAACCCTTCAAAGTGTTGATTTTTTTCAATCTTATTAAAAAAATATTTTCATCTCTAGAGATATACCTACTATTACAAAGTTCGACTTCTATATACTTAATGCTTATTGACTTGGTGGACTTTTTGTGTGTATATACGAGTATATTCTTTTTTTGGCTGTGGTCAAATAGTTCCATTAAGACTGAGGTAATCAAGTTATTCTTAATACTTGAATTTCTTCCAACCATACTTTTATTCGTACTTACTTGTTTATCTTTTTAACGTTTCTTTGTTTCAAAAATGGGAATGCAGAATTCTGTAGACAACGTCAATTGTCTTGGTAGGTCCTTTATGGTTGCCATCGGGAGATTTGTGCAAACCACAAACTCACGTCTCTATTTGTAATAAATAAAATTTTATTTTGATTAACCCGTAGGCAACAAGCCCCAATCTTACATCCTTTCTTTGTCCGTATCTTTATTCAGCTAAAAAATACAAATTATCATCATTGGTTTAAAGGGAGGAAGTGATCTTAAAAAATTACTGATTTTTTTAATGCCTTATTTGACTATCACGTTTGCAATCCCTACCAAATATAGACAGATTTGTTCTCTTTTCACAAATGGATAACGAGTTTACACAAACCCAATCCATTTTTTTTTCTACTCAATCGGCTATAAAAGGCAAGACATCTTCAACCGTAGATTATATACTGCTTACGGACTTCAGTCATGTGTTGTGCTAATTCGTTGCCATTAAGGAAGTCTATTTCCTAAATCAATGTTTAATAGCTACCTGTAAACTAAAAACTTTCATTTCCTGTATATCAAAATTAAAGAGTCCTGTCAGTTCTCAGAGCAGCAGGTAATCATTTGTTACCTACAAAACAGTTGGGCTATGATCTATCAAACTTATCTTCCAACTATAAATAACATCAATCTAAAAGTTATTTTTATTTTATTCTTTATTTCTGTGGGTGTTTTATAAGTACTGATGGAACTGCTTATAAAAATATGAAAAATATTTCTATGTCCAATAAGGCATGAATTATTTTAACTTACCTTATTTAATTTGAATTAATTTAACTTTGTTTTATCTTCTTTTGAGTTTCATTTTATTCTAACGCATTTATTCTATTTCATTGTATTTTTATTTAATTTTTGCTTATTTCATTCATTTCAATCGTCTAATGTATTTCATTCTATTTTATTTCATTTTGTTTCCTCGCATTTCATTTCATTTCACTTAAACTTATTTTTTATTTCAATTTATGTTATTTGTACACAATTCTATTTCATTTTGTTTCATATTTATCTTGTTTTATAGTGTTTAATTTTGTTTTTCTAATACTTTATCCTATTTTTCATTTCATTTTTTCAAGAGAAAATAGAATTACAACCAAGTTGAAAAAAATAGTTTCGTTTGTGACAGGAACGATGCAGAAACGGGGGAGATTGCAAAGCAATAGAAAATGCATAAGAGAGCAAAGTGACAAGGGAGGTTAAAGGATATCAATGACAAAAAATAACTTTCCACTTTTTCAAGAAACAGCGGGGAGGACTTCATTCAATAAGTGACAGATATTCACAGAATCTATCTAAATATCTAAACATTTTATGTTTGTCTCAGAAAATATATTTATGTATTCTTTCTAGATCAGAGTGATAGACATTCACAGAAATGATCTAAATATCTATACGTTTTATGATCTATCTCATCATAGTAAAAAGTTGATGTTTGTCTTAGGAAATATATTTATATATTCCTTCAAGATCAGAGTGATAGACATTCACAGAAACTTTAGTAAATATCTAAACATTTTATGATCTATCTCATCATAGCAAAAAGTTGATGTTTGTCTTAGGAAATATATTTATATATTCTTTCAAGATCAGAGTGATAGACATTCAGAGAAATTTCCTAAATATCTAAACATTTTCTGATCTATTTCATGATAGTAAAAAGTTTATGTTTGTCTTAGGAAATATATCTATGTATTCCTTCTAGATTAGAGTGATAGACATTCACGGAAACTATCTAAATATCTAAACACTTTCTGATCTATCTCAGCATAGTAAAAAGTTTGTTTCAGTAAATATATTCACGTATTCCTTCTCGATCGAGTCTAGACGGTGGCCCTACACAACAACTGCTTGGCAGACAGCCTTGACATGCGGAGGGTGTGATTTTGAGTCGACCGGAACCGGGAACCCTTTTTCATTACAGCTGATTAATTGATAAAAAGTGACAGGTCCGAAATTGGACATTTCTTCCCCGCTGGTTGGTGTAATTTAGCTTATTTTTGTTATGCCAACATGTAAGAAAGTGAGTGACCTAAAGCGATGCACGCGAGTCTATATGTTTCCAATGAATTATTTGCATGGTAATGTGACAGAAACGTAGTTTCTTTCTACGCAGGTACACTGAAAAGTACTCAATTATAAGGGAGTATAGGGTCAAGGGAAATTGCACGCAAACTGAGGCAATTACACGAACACTTGATCACTCAGACCTGAGGATAAATTGACATGAACGTACATTTACGTCACACGTTCTCGCGTGCAGGAAATACAATGATAAAAAAAATATAAAAAACGCTGATGTAGAGACTCCTTGTAAGCTTATACATACACAAGCTTGAGCACGCGCACGCGCGCGCACACACAAAAGGTTTCAAGCCTTAAATCTCACTTCTAGAAGCCATAATGCTAACCACTACACCAGCAAGTTGAACGTGTGTGTGTGTGTGTGTGTGTGTGTACTTCATTGAAAGTGATGGCTAATTGTGCATTTGGTAGTTATTTAAATGTATTTTCCGTATGTCTTAATATGAAATTATGTTCCTTTGAAAGTAGGTTTATTATTTCACTTATATATATGTATATATATATATATGTATATATATAGTGATTTGTGGTTGAAAACATATATGTGTGTGTGTGTGTGTGTGTGTGTGTGTGTGTGTGTGTGTGTGTGTGTGTGTGTGTGTGTGTATACGTGAACTGTTTTATTGCGAGAGGGGGGAAGCTGCGGTCATTGTTTACTAAACCCATATTTCCTGCAACAAAAACCTTCGCCTCTTCTCCTTTTCCCTTACTTACCCTCCCGTACTCTGAAGGTTACTCTACGCTTCTTCTCTCGTTCTTTGGTTTGTTTTCTATCCTCGTCACAGTTCCTCGTCATTATTCTCTTTTCTTTATCTTTTCATCTTGTTACCTCCGCTTAAATTTAGATTTAAGAAGGAAATAGGCAAGAATTGGTTTACTAATAGGGTGGTCGATGAATGGAATAAACTTAGTAACCATGTAGTAAGCGCTGAAACTATCAGTTGTTTTAAAAAACGATTAGACAACTTTATGGATGTGGACGACAGGTGGTGATGGATACGGAGCTGCCTAGTGTAGGCCTTATGGTCTCTTGCAATCTCCTTTATTCTTATGTTCTTATGTTCTTATTATTAAACAAAATGTCCAATTCGTGGATGGAATGAACTCTTTCAAGACGTTAAGTTAATTCAAGAATCTAATACTATATCAAATTGCTTACTGTATTCATGACAGTGACATCTATTTATTTTCGAGTCATGTCAGATAATATATTTGATCAAACTGCATGTCTTTTTATCAAAAGAAACAGAACAATGGAAAACAATTCCCCTTTTCATTGTCTATTTATTTTCCCCAACTTTTTTTTTCTTGTTTGTTAACCTGTGTTGTTTTTAAATTTTAACCTTTTCCTTCTCTTTCTCGTTCGATTCTTCCTATACTTCTTCTTTTCCTCCATTTCTTACTCTGCACTCAATTTCCTCTTTTTCTGATCTCCATTATTACCTCGCAATCCTTTGACCGTTTCCACAGTTCCCATTTCCTAATTCACTTACTTCTTTTTTCATTTTTCTTTTTTACAACCTTCTGCTTAACATTTCTATTCACTTACTACCTATTGCCCTCCCTGCCTCTTCCCTCTTTTCCACTACCCCACTTCTTTCCACAATCCTCCTCTATTTTTGTCAACCTTTCAATTATTTTCATTTCTCCTACAAATTTCCTTCTTCCATCACTATTCCTAACTTTACTTCTTCCCTTTCGTTCCTCCGTTACTCCCTTCCTCCTTGACAACATCAAACACCCCTCCATCATCTGTGCCCACAATCCACTCGACCCCAACACTCCACTGACCACAAGGTTCCTGTGGATTTCTCTTTTCCCACACACAATACCTCGTCCACCCTCCTCGTCTTTTTCTCCCTCTCCCTCTCAAAGACTTGCCCCAAATCTCTCTCTCTGTTTTTACTATCCATCCCCTCTCCAAGGTTCCTGTTCCCCTCTTGTGTTTCTCTATACATTCTCTTTTATCATAACATGTTGATAACATGTGAATAAGTTACTAGATAAACGTAGGAACCACGGATCAGATGATTCAGGTGGATGCATTACTAATATTTCGTTAGCATATTCTAAAATTGTAAAGCAACTACAAACCACATTCATACACAATTTCCTCAGTTTCTCCACGCCCTCTCCCTCTATTTCTCTTTCCCTCTCCCTCCTCTCTCTCTCTCTCTACGGACGGGCTATCCCACTCACTTCCGTAACATTCCTCCGGATGTGCCACAAAACCTGTAGTTGTGTGTGTGTGTGTGTGTGTGTGTGTGTGTGTGTGTGTGTGTGTGTGTGTGTGTGTGTGTGCGTGTGTGTAATTGAGTGCACATGTGTCTGCGGGCATACTTACAATTTGTTTTTAATAGACACAATTGTGTTTACATCTATTCGAAATTCCCTCATCAGGCATGGAAAGAAAACTAAGATTATTATCAGTTTTCGATGCTTTTCCTCTTGACATCTTTGTGCTGAAAGCAATTAGGACCATTCCGACTACAGACTCCACACCCATCCATCCTCTCCCCTTGTCCGCAGTGTCTCGTTCTATCTTGGCAGTGTGCCTACGTTCGTGATTAATGTGACTGTGAGTGCCTTTGTGTGTGTGTGTGTGTGTGTGTGTGTGTGTGTGTGTGTGTGTGTGTGTGTGTGTGTGTGTGTGTGTGTGTGTGTGTGTGTGTGTGTGTGTGTGTGTGATTCACCATGGTCCCGGATCACGTGTTGGACTCGTGATCGACAGCAATTTGCCTTCCGTAAGAGCTCAGAGTTCATACTTGTACGAGTATATATAACCGATCTATGGGTAATGCTATGACCTTACACGCACACACACACACAACTCCTCGCCTGCGAGAGTTGGTGTAACGACTCGCAGCCCAACGATACTGAAATTATTTAAGCCCTAGGCGGGATTCGAACCCGTATCGCCGTAGTGGCGGCCGGGAACTCTAACCACTGCGCCACTGTGTGTGTGTGTGTGTGTGTGTGTGTGTGTGTGTGTGTGTGTGTGTGTGTGTGTGTGTGTGTGTGTGTGTGTGTGTATTGAGAGATCACAGTTCACTTACATGCTAAGCTTTCCATTCCTTATAATTTTATGTTTTGATAAGTTTGATCTTTCATACTTTGTGATCCTTTATGGCATCAAAAAATCTATTCCATTTTCTTCCTTCAGAACGTTTTTAACGATTTTTTATAGTTGCCTGCCTAGTGCCTGCAAAATTTATATCTTGTGTGTATATGGGATTACGTTCTAAGTTAATTTTCTTTCTTTTTACGAATCAATGTTCATAATTTTCACGTGTTGTTCATGTTATACAAATTATTTAATTCTATTTCTATGTATACGTGTTTCTATAGCCTCCTCTTTTGAACATTTCTTTATTCTACAGATTTCTATTTTACAGAAATATTCCCCATATTTGTGACATTAGCTCACACTATTATCAAATTATCAGCAAATTATGGAGGTAGGAGGCATATATGAGATTAGGCAGTTCAGCCTACAGCGGTAATTGCTAATGCCTTTACTCACATCCCTGCAATTCGCGTTATCAATGATATTCAATTGCTATTCATTTATCAAAGATCTCAATCATTTCTTATCTCAATTCCATACGATTCAGATTTACTATTTTCTTATTGACTATCATCATATCTTTCTTTTATCTCCTTTGTCTCTTTTCCACAAACTGCGAGTTCCTTCGTCCACATGGACAGCCATTTTCTAATATAATTTAGTCCTAAAAAGACATACTATATGCGGTTACTTCTCTTTTAGATAAACAATTTTTCTCTAATGCAGCTGATACTGTTCCGTCTATATTGCTATTTGCAGTATTTCACAAAAAACACGTGAAAATTAATTTGCAGAAAAACCATTCGTAAATTGGAAATGTAGTCCGAACGTTTTCGTCTACTTAATGACACATCCACTCCCGCACACGCATTCCCTGAGGATGTCTTAATAGACGAAAGCGCTCGGACTAAGTTTCTTATTTACACACGGGTTTTCCTGCAAATTGGTACGTGCATAAACCGCGTCGTCTACGGGCACAACAGCACAAATGAGGACTGTAGGACTCATTCGCATACCGTGATGACCAGAAAAATCCTTCGAGACGGTTAACCTCCAATCAACATAATTTATCCATATTTAATAACAGCCGAGACCCTTTTCACGTTCTTGTAATATGTGGTATGAGATATGTTATTATTAGTGTCACTGGTTTTGATCCTTTTCGTGATAAATGTTTAAATGATTCTTTCATCGATACTATACTCTGTGAACTTACTCGTAATATTTCTGTAACACAAGTCTATATTTTTCCGTTTTTGTGGGCTGGGTTTTCTGGAATATCAGTTGGCTGTGCGCTGTGTTATCTCACTAAAACTATTGGTACGTTCGTTGTTGACAAGGATTTGGGTTGGTCCTTCCAGTTCCATATGTGTGTCTTTACAAGTGGAACAGTGTGATATGATAATTCAGTTTAAATAGCGTTGGGGGCGCATATACTGTACATATGTATGTATATGTACACACACACACACATTATATATATATATATATATATATATATATATATATATATATAAAATATGCAAAGTAGACCACGTGAAAAAAGAAACTAACGAAGCATGTAATATACGAAAGCGCTCTGCTTCGTTAGTTTCTTTTTCCAAGTGGTCTACTTTGCTTAAGTGAACACACGTACCCGTGTTCTTATTAGCATAGCATATATATATATATATATATATATATATATATATATATATATATATATATATATACTGCAAAAGTTATCATTCTGAAAATGTGTCCTAACATAATATTTGAGTAACTTTGGCCACGATATTTGCATTAGGTACATTAAATTGCGTCAACAAAGTATACAACTTTTAACATTTAGAGTAATCCTGATATTTCCCATCAAACATTTTAAGAAAGAAAAACAAAATTCGAAAACCCTTTAAAAATAAACTGCTCACAACATATGCAGCTATAAAACAACTTTCACCAACACAAACATTCACTGAAAAACAAAAATAGAAGTATTGACGATATGCATAGGGCATACATCAACTTAAACAGAGCGTGGAACGTTAGATGAAAAATCTGCAACAGTGTACGCATGATTTCAAAAACATGAAAAACTTGTAACAGAGAATTGACACCCACTAGAGCACACTCACTACAGTAAAGTTTGGACAATCTATGAATGTTAATACTTTAGTTACAAAATGATAAAGTTAAAATGAATTGACACCCACTAGAGCACACTCACTACAGTAAAGTTTGGACGATCTATGAATGTTAATACTTTAGTTACGAAATGATAAAGTTAAAATGATAAAGATACTTTGCGATATCACCTGCACGTACAGCTAGATCCATTATGCACATAATTTTCATCCTCATGTAATTTGCATTAATGCGCGTCCAAGTTGCAGCAATATACATATAATTTGTGGAACAACCTATTCATTATTTTACATTAACAACGTTAGCATTAGGTTAATATTGCAACAAAATATAAATGACAAATAACGATCATGCAAGAACGTAAATTTACCTTTACATCTTCAAAACTCGAATGATTTTAAAGAATACACTTTCTCCCTTTGTAGGGACAAGTCATCATTTATCTTTATATACGTAAGTACCAATAACAATTCCAGCGTAAATATCTAGTATACGAGGGTAAGGATTTGATACTGAAAGCCTATGGAGATGTCAGTGAGGAAGAAAATGGGGAGAAAGGGGTAGGGCAAACTGTGAGGAGGCGAGGCCAGGCCAGGATGAAATGGATAGCAGTTACACAGGACGATCGTGAGTGTAGCCGGGTTCCGCACACAAGAGCTATTAAATGCCCGTCGGGGTTATCTCTTTGTAATCAAATCACCAAGGCGTTTGGTTGTGCCTTCACACACACGCACACACGCACGCACACACACACACACACACACACACACGGAAAGAGAGGGAGAGACAAAGAGACACAAACACACACACGCACACTTAAGCATGAGCACACACACACACACACACACACACACATAAACACACACACACACACACACACACACACACACACACACACATAAACACACACACACACACACGCGCGCGCGCGCGTACACACATACACACTACATAGATGTTAAGCTTCTATCGACGAAAATTTTTGTTTGAACTAAACAAGATCGCCTGAGGATAAAGGATTATTATTTCTAAATGTCCCAAAACATTCTTTAGACTTCTAATAAGTAAAATAACAGGATTATATCTTTTTTCTCCCTCTTCCTCTCTCTCTCTCTCACTCTCTCTCTGTCTGTCCGTCTCTCTCTCTCCCTCTCTCTCTCTTCTTTTGGCACTCTCTGACCTTATATTTCACCCTTATTTCCTTTCCTCCTAAATTTTGATTCGTGGATTTCACTGAGGAACATTGGTGACGTCAAGTCGAGCGAAATGTGCTGGCTAGCCGAATAAGCCTCACGGATCCCCAAGTGAAGCATAGATTTAAAAAGTACTGAGGCTTAGAGAATACAAATTAGCGGTATGGAGTAGAAATCCCTAAGGCGATTATAACAAAAACAGAGATTGTTTTAAACAATTGTCTAGAAATATACTCAACTTGGTTTTGTATTATAATAGAAAACAAATTTCGGTGTCCAATATTTTTTTTCTTCGTGTTTTCACATTCACATACACGAGAGCATGAGGATCATTTCGTAATATGTGTATGTTTAAGACAGATTGGACATCTTAGAGCTAAAATGTTCAGTCTGTCTTAAACATACACAGCTTGTCGGAGGGCTCGCCTAAATGGGGATTGGATGAAAATGAGACTACGTCTTTTGTAGCTATGTGGAGTGTGGTCGGGGACTTGTACAGTCCTTTTGTACCATCGCACATAGCTCAGTTGCAAGTGTCTTGACTTCGTGATTATGCACGCACAGGTCAGGGTTCGAATCCCTTTGCAGAGCTATAGCATTTCGTAATATGTTATTCGAAAGGTCAATTATGTTTCAACCCACCCAGTACTTAAGAGAATTTCTGTTTGGCTGAATAAAAGTGTCTGTCTAAAGCTAAAATAGATGCATATAATGCTGAGACATGCAAATGGGTTGGCTAGTCTAGCTAAAAAAAAAAAAAAAAAAAAAATATATATATATATATATATATTATATATATATAAATAATGAAGAAAAAAAAACTCGAATTTTAAACACAAAAGGCCTTCTGAGGGTATGACTCCGAACAGTTTCAACATTGATCCATACTATCGCAGGAAAGTAATCTCTGAACCGCCAAAGAGCTGTCGAGAACGAGTTACAGAGACAATATATAGCTGTAATTGACTCACCAACCGGCAGGTCGCTCTTTCGGCTTTGCCAGTCAAAGGATAGTTGATGAAATGTGCCTCTGGTCGAGCAAACTGTATCTCTGTAACGCACAACTTCACACAGCAGGACGGGCCATCATAGTCCAACAACGGAAGCTGGGCAACAGCAGAAAGTATCATACAAAAAACTGACAGCCCAAAAAGAATATAACATCGAAACGAAGGGTTGTAAATGGCAGAAGTAAACGATTTCTCATGAAAATTGATTGCTCAGGAATGCTAGTAACGCTGTCCTAATTTACATACATACATACATATTGCAATAAAAACACTAGGAGCGTGTGTTCACAAATGCGTAAGTAACCACTAGGAAAAGTAAACTAACGAAGCAGAGCGCTTTCGTATAATTACATCTTCAGTGCAGATACAAAGAAGGAATTCTTCGTTAGTTTACTTTTCCTAGTGGTTACTTACGCATACATACATATATTAATATACCAAAGGCTTTTTCCTCCTTTACAAGGGAGGTAGAAAAAAAGGCATAAAAACCATTCCCACTCATTCCATCCCTAATACACTCCACTCTCCTCCATCCTCTACCCTCCCTCTTATCTTGGTACCTCCTGGATGACGGGTCATCCCTGCATTTTGCCCACTGCCCTGGGTCAGAAGCAGTGTCGCAAGACACAGCACATCCACAGCAAGGCCGCTTCATGTCCTAATTTGGGCATAGAAATTCGGTAACAGACAAAAAGCTGCGACACTTGATAAACAATTGTTACTATTAGCGCAAAAGCAAGCAAAAAAAATAAACCAAAAACTGTTTAACTGGCAATGAAGAAAAATAACAAAGTAGTATATAACAGAGCCTTGCAAATCAAAAAGAGCAAAAATGCATGATACTGTTGCATGTTGTGTTCATCAACAAAGTGGAAAAAATATATATATACTAATAGTAAAAGACCATAAAATGGAAAAAGGGTCGCGCCATTATAAAAACAACAAGAAGAAAGTGTGAAAGAATAATGAAACTGATACAAGCTGCGTGTGAGAAACGCGAGTATCTGATGGGAAGGAGGAGAGCTTTGTGATTAAAAAACAATCTAAAACGCATAGTATCAAAATATCACAGGCTATTACACTATTACGTAACAGCATGAATGAGTAATCCATCACACGGCCATCAAAGAAACGGTGGAGCAGATGAGGATTAACACGGACATATTTCATTTACCCAAGGGAAAGAAAGAAAGCACGTACACAAGCACAAACTCTCTCTCTCTCTTTCTCTCTCTCACGCATACACACACACACATACACACACACACACAGACACACACACACACACACAGAAAGAGAGAGAGAGAGAGAGAGAGAGAGGAGAGAGAGGGAGAGAAGAGAGAGGAGAGAGAGGGAGAGAAGAGAGAGGAGAGAGGAGAGAGAAGAGAGAGGAGAGAGGAGAGAGAAGAGAGAGGAGAGAGAAGAGAGAGAGAGAAGAGAGAAGAGAGAAGAGAGGAGAGAGAGAGAGAGAGAGAGAAAGAGAGAGTCGTAGAGGCTTGTTCCCTGTGTTATACATTATAACACAGTGGTCAAGTGTATGTGGATGAAATTCATTCGTGTTTGGTTGTCATGTTTTTGTTATGGTTGTAACTGACAGTCAATGACTACATTTTCAACTGTTAAACGGAAGGACGTCTCTTAAGTTATTAAAATCGCCTTAAAGCAGCTAGAAGAGATAAATTCAAACCATCTATGGGTTAAGAAATTGGCAAGAAGCTACAGAAATTTAACTAATCTTTATCACAGTTACGAGAAGTCCTCGGTGTTCATTATAAGATGTTTTTGGAGACAAACTGAACATGTTATATCTTTAGTTAATAACAGATACAATGAAAATAAAAAGTGTAGTCATAAAGGTATGCATCACTACAATTAACACAAATCTATTTTCAAGATTTAAGTCTAAAATTCGGTCAAAGTGAGGTCTGATATATTCTCATGGTAATATTGACAAAATGTTTTGAGATATAATGTTCCAAGATTCTAAAGGAAGGCAGAGGGAAGTAAGTAAGGGCTAGAAGGACCTTACTATGGAGGTTTGCAATGGAAGGATGACGGTATCTGGAAGCCTGTCGACTGACCTTTGAGGGATCGTAGGAACGCAATGGGCGACACCAAAGCTTCTCAGATATTCCAAAGAGCCGTGTCGTTTTCAGGCTCTGCTTAACTCGTGTCAGGAATCACCTTTGTCAATTCTAACGTTTGGTAGGAGTAAGCACGTTACAGCTCTCGTAGCAATTGTTCAAATCGAGCTTGATGAAACCTGGAGGTTACTTTAGATGATGGAATAGAATGATTTTGTATAAAGTCTGGACGCTTCGCGTGAAAAGGGTTTGGAGTTAATTTCCTCTCTTCTCTTTCTTTTTTCTCTACTTCTTTATCTATTTCTATCGTTCTTTTCTTCCATTTTCCCATTCTTTATATACTTTTCTTTTTCATTTTTCTGGATCATAAAGGTTCTACCGAAACCTAAAATGTGAGCCGGTTATACAAGGAAAAAAGTGTTCCAATTAATTTTAACTTCATTTCATGCGGGCTGTGATGAATTTTTCTCGTGAAGTGTGTGTTAGTTTTTCAAACGTGTTAAGAACTTTGATACAGAGTATGGAATCTTTAACTTCTTGTGATAGTGATTTCTTGTAACGCATAAATATTAAACTGCATCATATAGAAAACCTGCGTTTAGAGTATTTGTTAAACCGCAACTGATGCATTGCGTCACCATTCTGAGGGAATTAAATCCGTTTCAATTGGATTCTGTCTGACAGCCCGTCAAACCTGAATCTATATATTCTTTAAGGTTTAAGGTGACAATTGCTTAAACTAAAGAATGTAGGGCTTATGAAATAGTTTTAGGTACATAACACGACTATATTGATAAATCCTTGTTGTGGTTTGACTTCAGTATTTAGTCTGTTTCTGTAGAAGTGCCTCAACATGCCGAATAGAAAACGGACAAAGAGTGAAAATAGCAAGAAAGTACGTGGAGACCAATGTACAGAAAAAGGTACAAAGAGTTAAATTAAAGAAAAAGTCGAAAAGTGAGGTCAAGAAAAAAAAAAAGGAAGACCGATTGATAGATTCACTGTAAGAGCAATAAAGTAGAAGGTAGTGAGAAGGAAAGAAGGAAGAAAAGAAAGAAGGAAAGAAGGAAGGAAAGAAGGAAGGAAAGAAGGAAGGAAAGAAGGAAGGAAGGGTCAGGTTAGTCCAATGGACGGGCTTGTAAGAGGATCAAAGCGGCTGGTAACTGCATTAACTACACACTCCATTAAAGTTCCTGTGTTCAATTCCCTGCCTGATTGGCTTCAGCTTACTCTCTCTAGCAGTGTTTGTCCTCATCATTACCGCCGTTCGCTGGCTTTGCTGTAGCCCTATATGAAAGTCTACAGAGGATCGGTGTCTGTCTGCGAATCTCATAACACTTAATTTGTCGTGATTTTTATTTGTAGCGTTTCCTGTGTATGAAGCCAAATGCATTGGCCTTTCATCTCCGGATACTCAATTTGCATATTTTTCGAAAGATGTCTGTAACTGATCAATAGCAGAAATTAACCTGTCTACCTGTTGCATGTATCAAAGCTTTCGAAGCCTTATTTCTTTTATTTGTTCCTAAGTGAATTAAAAAGTAATTGACTAATACGCCATGATTCACTCTCACAGCTGTAAAGTTTCTTTAGAACATTCTGGGTAACGACTCACAGCGCAGCGATACTGAAATTATTTCAGCCCTGGGCAGGATTCGAACCCGGACCGCCGAAGTGACGGCCGGAAAATCTACCACTGTGCCACATTGTTATAAAAGAACTTGTGAACTAATACTAGGATTGATCAGAAAGTAATGACAGTCGGACTCGTAGCTGAGAGACTATAAGTGTTGGGGGGGCGGGGAGCAAGGGGCAGCAAGTGTTGCCTGTTGTTACATGTTTGAGCTTGTCGCTGTTTGTCTAGCTTACATTTTATCGTTGCGCTGTGCGATTGTGTCATTGTTGGTTTGCCTCTCTAACCGGAAACATGGATTTTTCGAAAGAAGGCTGCAGATTCTACACCTTCACAAGGTGGAAACTCGGGAAAAAAGCAACGGAGATCAGAGAGGAATTGTTGCAAGTTTTTCCCGAGTCTACTCCATCACTGGAAACTGTTTCCCGCTGGATTCGAGCTTTCGCAGCCGGAAAATTGCAGCTAGAAGATGATCATCGTCCTGGCTGCCCTCGGACATCCGTGGCCGAAGCAACGACGGTCCGTGCGCGGGCCATCATTGACGAAGATCCAACTGTTACTCTTCGATTCTTATCCTTGGAGCTCGGTGTCAGTTATGGGAGCGCACATGACATCGTGCATGAACACTTAGGGCTGAGGAAGAAGTGTGCTCGATGGATACCTCATTTGCTTACGGAAGAGCAGAAGAGCGAACGGGTGCGGATTTGTCGTCTATGGCTGGCTGAATTCGAGCCGAATGGTCCGAAACGGTTCTCAGATGTAGCTACCGGAGATGAGTGTTGGATTTCTTTCTTCACCACCAGAGACAAGCAGTCTAACATGGTGTGGTTGAGTGATGAAGAACCTCGACCTCAGATTCTGAAGGAAGGATTTCGCAGCAGGAAGCGCCTTTTCACCATCTTCTTCAATTCACAAGGACCAATGTGTGTGGATGTAATGCCTCAACAGTGTACTATCACAGCCCAGTACTACACTGATCACGTCCTTCCTCGAGTCCTGGAATATCAGGCCAAGACTGCACCAACCCGTCGCCGATCGCGCCTTTTGCTGCACCATGACAATGCTGCCCCCCACAAAGCTCGCCTCACTGTGCAGTTCCTGAAGCAGCAGGGGATCACACTTCTCCCCCACCCACCCTACTCGCCTGACCTTGCTCCCTGTGATTTTTGGTTGTTTCCAAAGATCAAGGGTGCGATCGCAGGGAAGCTGTTTCATCGCATCCAAGATCTGGCGCGAGCAGTCAATTCAGAGCTACGAGGTATATCGGCTTCTGAGTACCGTGAGTGCTTCATGAAGTGGCGAAAGAGGATGGAACGTTGCATAGAGGCAGGAGGGGAGTACTTTGAAGGAATGTAGGCCACTATTTGGATTTACCTCTGTACCGTGAAAATATATGGTATCACTGTCATTACTTTTTGATCACCCCTCGCATACATAATCAACCTAAGTAATGATCACATTAATATATTTTTGCAACCGATTCAAATGCATAGTGCTCCGAAACTTTTAGTATTTAGGTAAATAAGAAAAAATATGTAAATACGCAACACACACACATACACACGACTCTGTGCCACAGTGGTAGAGTTTCCGGCCGTCACTACGGCGGTCCGGGTTCGAATCCTGCCCAGGGCTGAAATAATTTCAGTATCGCTGCGCTGTGAGTCGTTGCTCCAACTCTCGTGGGCGAGGAATTGTGTGTGTGTGTGTGTGTGTGTGTGTGTGTGTGTGTGTGTGTGTGTGTGTGTGTGTGTGTGTGTAAGGTCACAGCATTACCCATAGATCGGTCATATACGAGCTCTGAGCTCTCTTCCGGTAGGGAAACAGCTGTCGATCACGAGTCCAACACGTGATCCAAGACCACGATGAATAACACGGCTCAATGGTGTGGTAACACTGCGCTCGACCACTAATTCAGTGATCCGAGTTCGAGCCTCGCTGAAAGCTGAAATTTTCAGCCTCTCTGCAATAAGATCAAAGAGAATATCGAAAACTAAAAGAAAGATACAAAGGGGTGAATGGATTGGAGGGTAAGGATGCCAGTGGAAAGTCAAATGAAAGATGAATAGAATATTGAGTCACTGAGAAGATTATTATCAATAACCCAAGAAAATGGCTGGAAGAGTTGAATTAAGAGAGATCAATACAGCATGAGGGGACGGAGAGGGGGGGTCGCCGAATTTATGAAGCGGCCTTGCTGTGGATGTACTGTGTCTTGCGACACTGCTTCTGACCCAGGGCAGTGGACAGGATGCAGGGATGACCCGTCATCCAGGAGGTGCCAAGAGGGAGGGAGGAGGGTGGAGGGGAGTGGAATATATGGGGGAATGAAATGGGTGGGAGTTTTTTCTATGCCTTTTTCTTTTTGGCTACCCCCCCGTGTAAGGGGGAAAAAGCCTTTGGTATATGTATGTATGTATGTATGTATGTATGTATCAAATATAGATAGTGGTGCCAGTATCATAGAAAGTAAATTGCTTGTCAACGAAGTGATAAAAATTAATCTATTATTGCCTCAGAATGAAAAAAACAGACGACTTCATGGACTGAAAGAATGAAACACGAAGATATGTAAAGGAATTAGATAAACAAGATAAGCGAGAGCTTTTTTGAAGAACTTTAAACCAGAAGTTGGGAGAATATCATCAAGATAGATAACAGAAGAAGCCAGTATAACAAGGAGTGAAAAGGGAACTAAAAGTGTCTAATACGGTGTCTTGTGTGTGTCTTGGGTCTTATGCGTATGAGTTTCTGTTGACTGGGATGAAAATCAACGACTACTTAATGGTAAGTGATCCAGATAGCTTGTGCTCAGGAGATACCAGAAGAAGCTAGTACAACAAAGAGTGAAAATGGAATTAAAAGCTTCCTATGCGGTGTACTGTGTGTGTCTTGGGTCTTATGCTTACGAGTTTCTGTTGACCGGGATGAAAATCAACGACTACTTGATGGTAAGTGATCCTGATAGTTTGTGCTTAGGAGATACCAGGCTATCGCTTAATCTTAATTGGAAAAGTTTGGATACAGACTCTGGAGGCGTGACAAAAGAAAAAAAAAAGAAAAAAAAAAAATTGAAACTCTAAACTAAGACCGAAATCATAGGTCTATGAAGAGGCATCAACTCAGGCTGAAATAATTATCAAAAGTTTTTAATAAATTTCCACCAAAGAAAATGACTTTCTGGGAAAACAGGGGTCTTCGTAAGTATACTGGGTTGAAAGATCTAAAAGTAGCAGTAATGAAAGTACATGAAATATTTGGAGTAAAAGATGCGATCAAAGGTCCAGGGCCTGATGGGAACTTGTCACTCAAAGATTGTAAGGAGCAACTAACGGACAAGATTTACGATCTTATTGTGAATTCATTAAATGAAGAGAGGAAGGATTGGAAAAGGACTAACAAGATATATGCTAGGACAGTTAAAAACAAAAGTGCAGAGATGACCATTAAACCATCTAGCGATAGTTAGACCCATACTGAACTATGTGGTACAGTTCTAGTCTCCGTCCTATAGAATGGATATTACATACATACATACATAAATATATATACATACATACATACATACATACATACATATACCAACGGCTTTTTCCCTCTTACAAGAGAGGTAGCCAAAGTCAAAGGTACAAATCACTATAAATTCACTATAATCAGCACAGAGGAAGATGACCAAAATGATACAAGGGCTTAGAAATTTACCTTAAGAAGACAGGGTTAGACACCTCAACTAACACTCTTTGGAAAGACGAAGAGTGCGGGGTGATCTAATAGAGGTATTCAAATGCTCCAAGGGCTTTAACAAGAGTGATGCAGACAAGGTCACATTATTAAGACAGCAGGGTAGAGCTCGTGGTAATGGATTTGAATTAGACAAATTTAGGTTTAAAAAAGAAATCAGCAAAAATTAGTTTAACAACAGACTGGTTAATGAATGGAATAGATTTAGTAACAAGTGGTTGATATAAGAGAAGATTAGACATCTTCATGGATATGGATGATGGGTGCTAATGGATATGGAACTACCTAGTGTAGGCCTTACGGTCTCTTGCTGTCTCCTTCATTCTTATGGACACACACACACAGATATACACATACACGTGCACATATATCAACCAATCCATGCGTGCACACACATATAATAGCATACACACACACACATAAACGCACATCTACAAAAATCCTAAAATCTACAGAAGCTTACCGTTATATTTTACGCTATCATAGAATATTGACTGGCATACAGATGACGAAATAACATGTTTGTATATTCAGTACAATGATTCACATTATTTTCTGTACAAATATATGGGTGGAATGATTAGGTTAAAGCAATGAACGTAATGCTATCATGTATATTTTTTGTCCAATAGTAAATTGCCTTTCAGTAGATAGTCGATATGAAATGGCATTAATTTCAGGAAATAAATATTTTTGTAGGATAGTACATACAAGCACACACACACACACACACACACACACACACACACACACACACACACATATCTACGCACACAAACACACACAGGCACATAAACACGTAGACACACACACACACACACACACACACACACACACACACACATCTACGCACACAAACACACAGGCACATAAACACGTAGACACACACACACACAATCAAAGCACACAAACACACACAAGCACAGACACGTAGACACATACACACACATTCATGTACACACACATGGCTTGCTGTTACAATGATTCCTGATTCTGTGTCCCACAATTTGGTACCATCGTGAAGCTTCAATTGACACTGCAGGTCCTTACTAACCTGTCTGAGGACGTAATTTTGTGAATGGTATATATGAAAGATTACAGCAGAACCCATTGATCGGATCATATGATCTCTGAAATCTTATACATAAGGGTAATAACTGATGGTCACGTACCCGACACGTGAATCAAGGTCATGATCAATCATACACACACCTACACACACTTAAACACGCACACGCCCGTACACACGCGCGCACACTTACACACACAGACAGACACAGGCACACACACACACATGTATATATATATTATATATATATATATATATATGTGTGTGTGTGTGTGTGTGTGTGTGTGTGTGTGTGTGTCTGTGTGTGTGTGTGTGTGTGTGTGTGTGTGTGTGTGACTTTTTAGAAGCTCTGCCAAGGGATTAGAATCCTGACATGTGCGTACATAATCACGAAACCAAGACACTAGCAACTGAGCCATGAACGTTGCTACAAAAGAACCACACAAGTCCCCGAGCACACTCTCCATAGCTACAGCAGACGTATTCTCATTTTTATCGATATACATATATATATATATATATATATATATATATATATATATATCATATATGTATATATGCGCATACGTGAATAGATTGAAAAACGAACTATCTGCTGTTGCAAAAACAGATTTGCATAAAGCCAATACTGGGAAATATATTTCAATATCAAAAGATGAAGTCTTGGAAATGGATAATAGCTGAAAAAGACCATCTTTGATCTATTCCTTCGGAAGGAAATCCATTAAAAGGCAAAACAGGAGAAATATTTGAAATGTTGATAAAAGACAACCTGTCAACTGACTGACATATCAGGTACATTGCGGTGGAGATGGATGGATTGATACGGAATGTTAAGGTGCCTTTTCACCATATAGATGAAGGGATGACGAAAAAATATCAGACATTTTAATCCCTTCAAGACCGGAATATGTGTCAGTGATGTGGTTTTCATACAAGGGGAAAATATGTAAACAAGACCGAGTTCAGCTACCATGGCGCTCTCACCTCGTCAGACAAGCCATACGAAAAGAGATTAAAACATTAGAAAATTGAAAAAAATATATACGATTTGATTACAGTCAAGTCACTAAAGGGAGTTGATGACAGCGACAGAAGAGATATCTTGATTCGGGTTGGGGGAGTTTTAGAGAATCATAAAGATACATATATACATATATACATACATACATACATACATATATACATACATATGTTGAGACATTGTGACAGGTTTGAGGAAGGAGGAAGAGAAAGACACGGGTCTAGGGCCGAGTTTATTCCTGACCGGTTTCGCTCACAGCGTCTTCAGAAGAAGCTGTAAGCGAAACCGGTCAGGAATAAACTCGGCCCTTGACCCGTGTCTTTCTCTTCCTCCTTCCTCATACACACATATACCAAAGGCTTTTTTTCCCCTTACAAGGGAGGTAGCCAAAAAAAACAAAGACATAAAAACCACTCCCACCCATTCCATCCCTATCACACTCCACTCCCCTCCACTAGATATCTAAAAGATGCAAAGAAATGCGTTTTTTCCGTATAGACGTATAAGTACTTGGAATAGCTTAAAAGGCAGTATAACCCAACCTGGAACGGTACATGGATTTATGCAACAGCTGGGAAATAAAGAGATTGGGTTCTGTTTGGCACCACATATGAATATGAAGATTGGTGTATCTGGAGAGACTGAGACCTAAGAACGTTTCTCCTTTTTTGTGTACAATTAGATCAATATAATTCGAAAAATACACATGCACAAGCATCCACACACTCTCTCTCTCACACACACACACACACACACGCACACATACACTCTCGGTGGCGCGGTTGGTAGAGTCCCAGAGTGTCAGTATGGCGGTACCCGCGGTACCTGGTTCGAATCCTGCCCAGGGCTGAAATTAGTTCATTATTGCTGCGCTTCGAGTCGTTACTCCAACTCTCGTTGGCGGGGAGTTGGGTGTGTGTGTGCGTGTAAGGTCATAGCATTACCCATAGATCGGTCATACGAGCCCTGAGCTCTCTTCCGGGAGGGAAATAGCTGTGGATCACGAGTCCAACACGTGATCTAAAGACCAAAGGTGAATCACATGCACTCACATATCATATATACAACCAATCATATTTTCTGGTATCAGAATAAACTGACTGGTGAATGGGTGACCAACTCTCATTATTGCTTCCTTCGTAGAATAATTCGCATATTTTGTTCAAATATATAAGTAAATTTGTATTATTGTTGCCCAATAGTTAACTGCACATCAACAGCAGTAATATATGAATGACACTTATTACAGAAAATAAAACAAAATTACCACTGTGTGCAGGTAACAGTGAAAGTACAATGTGCGTGAAAATACGTTGAAGAATTCAGCGAACAAAGAAAGACCACAATAAATAAATAAATAAATGAATAAAAGTAACTTGTTGGAAGAAAATTAAGGAGTTTAGGTCTCTATGTTATACTAGATTTAAGAAAGAAATAGGCAAGAACTAGTTTACTTAATAGAATGGTTAACGAATGGAATAGACTTAGCAACTATGTAACGAGCGCTGAAACTGACGGTTGTTTTAAGAGAAGGTTGAATAACTTTATGAATGGGGATGATAGGTGGTAATGGACATGGAACTGCCTAGTGTAGGCCTTATGGTCTCTTGCGGTCTCCTTCACTCTTATGTTCTTATGTACTTTGTGTGTTGTATACACTACTCTTCCCCTATATTCTGGCAGCTGTCACACAGTTTTGCTGAGCTTTGAAAGACATCTTCATCACCAAAAGGGTTTTACATGTTGCGAAAACGTAAACATATAATTCCATTAGAAAGTTGAGATAACACCAATGCAACACATTAAGTCCAATGGAGAGAGAAAAATGTATTCAACATTCAAGGCAAGGTTTCACACTTCTACTATGGCGACGCATTTCACATACTTGATTTTGTTTAATGTCAGACGATTTTTATTCAGTTGAGAGACAGACCCAGGGAAAAGAGATTATAGAAGCAGTCATCGAAGGGAAGAGTTAAACGAGGAGCCATCAGGACGAAATACTGTAGGGACTAGATAGGTTCCATCAGTTTGCTTTTTGTTCACCACCAGCAACTGTCTCGCCTAGAGTGAACTACTTCACTGACATTTTTTTCCTGTCGAACCTTTTTTATTCGAAAAAATATCTCACGGAAAACCTTGGATAAAGGACTTGTGTCATGCAATTATTTATCTTCAGTCAAGAGAAAAATCCCCGAACTTTTTTTTTTTTTTATCCAGAAAGAATTAATTCTATTTCGAAAGATTTAAAGTATTATTTGCTTACGAGATCAAGGGGGTTTTCTGTGAATGGAATCAAATGAACTTAAAAGTAACGAGTTTTGCTACATAACTTGAATAATAGTTTGTCAAATCATTTGTAATTGTACATAATATGCTTTGAACAACCATCCTGCTCAAAAGGACATAGATATAATCACAAGATTCTTTACAGAAGAGCTATGTTTGTATTTCATTCATTGATGTTTACGATTTATGCGATTCTGTTCAGCAGAGCGAAGTTCCATGTACAGTTTAATAGACAAATATAATTTTATTTACCTATCTTGATATCAGCCGACTCAATGTTCATATCAAAATACGTCTTTTCATTGTGCAAATAATTTTGTTAACATCATGTTATATAATATATATTTATGAGTTATTCAAGTTTGTAGCTAGACTGTCTAGTCGGTTATGTTTTAGATTTGACAAATCTTGTGAAATCTATTGAATATTTCTAGATTAATATCTTCTTTACTAAAGGGTAAATATATTCTATTTTAATTGACATCTACTCATTTGTTACCGTGACACACATTTGATAAAGAAAAAATGATAAAATGCTAAGGTGAATTCTGAAGTGATGATGGTGGTCTGCAACATGCAAGATATTTTCATAACCCTCATTATACAAATATAACTTTCTTTTCTTTAATTTTTCCTATGTATAATCTATTATACGGCAAAGTGTATTTTACTCCATAGAAAATATATCTATCACTTAGTAATAAATATTGTATTTGAAAATTGAAGTCTGTGGATTTTCTGAAAGATTTTGATAGCAATTAAATGACTGTAGTTTTTAATATTTCATTTGTTTATTTATTTTTTCATTTGTTTTTAGCTCTTCATAATGAATTCCGTTTTCTATGTATTACCACACTTTTATATTCTGACTACTGCGTCGTGAGCAAATTATTTTTGTTGAACGTCGAAGCTGCAATTCTTAAAACTGTTTTCTTTGTGTCTTATTATGAGGCATATTTGTTTACTACAGTAAAATATTTGTAGATTCAATTTCCAGCACATTAACCCTAGAGTATAACAAGCATTTCAAGACCTTTTAACAGAATATCGTTCTTGCTCATGTTTGAGGTCTTTTCATACGACGTTCATATTGGGAAAAAATTATAGATTCGACAATACTTAACGTACATTCTTTTTTGCTACACGACTGCAATACAAGTATGGAAACATTCTAACTTGAGGATTGATGAGGGAAAGGAAAAGAATACGAAGGAGAAGGGTAAGAAGAAGAAAGGGCGTAAGGAAACGAAGGCAAAGGGATAATAGTAATAGGAGATGGGGAGGAGGAGACAGGAGAAAGGAGGAGGTGAAGGAAGACAAGAGGGTCATGAAGGACAGGGATGGGGTTTGAGGAGAAAAAGAGAAATAAAAGGATGAGGAAAATAAGGGGGAAAGGGAAAGGAGAGGAAACGGGAGAGGGAGAGAAAGAGGGAGAGAAAGGGGAGACGGAAGAGACAGTGGAATAGGAAGAGGAGGAGGAAAAGGAAGAAGTGGATGAAAGGAAATGAAGAGAAGAATAGGAAAAGGGAGAGGATGGAGGAGAGGAAGAGAGAGAGGATGAGTGAGAGGAAGAGGAAAAGGAAGAAGAGAAAAGGAAGAAGAGAAAGGGAAGAAGAGGAATTGGGAGGTAAAGAATAAGAGGAAGAGATCTAAAATGAAGACAATCACAAAGAACGAGAGCAGTTCCTATAAGAAAGAGAAAAAAAAATAGAGGAGGAAGTAACTTGCCTCAAGAAACGTGCATAATGTGTCCAATCCTTCCCTGCTTCCCTTTCTGAACCCCACGAGCCAAGGAGGCAGAGGAGGCAAAGGAGGCGAGAGGGGGGGCCCTGCACGGGAGCAGCGAGGCTAATTTTCTCCGAGATTTAATTTGAAGACCCGAGGTTAGAACGGGAGCTATTTGGCCCATCTGCCAGATCTCGCAAGTGGGACACCAGAGCCAAGATGTTTGGTTCCTCGAGTGGGGAGCCCATTTTAGGAGAACTGCAATTGCAGGAAGGGGCTTTGATACACAAAGCAGGCAATCAAAAATTACACTGTAATGGGAGGTCCTTGGTCCGATGGCGCAAAGGAATCTTTGCCAAACAGCCAGTCTTGGCGTTTTTGGCGGTCTGCGAACAAAGAAAGAAGTGCATTTTCGCCACATACAGGCGAGTATCTTGACATTCATAGGGTCAAATCTCCCTTTTTATCACAGACATTCTTGAAATGGTTTTTCATTAGAAAACCTCTGGAAGAAGGCAATTTTCACTCTTTGGGGACAGACTACAGTTCAATGTAGATATTCGGACATTTGTTTATTAATTTTTCAATTTACTTATCAATATGTCTCTTACTTTTCTCTATTTCAATTTATCTATTTATCTAACTATCTATACACACACACACACACACATATATATATATATATATATATATATAAATATATATATATATATATACACACACACACACACTT
>NC_134792.1:49582553-49585053 GCF_046742065.1 Oratosquilla oratoria | reverse complement strand
AGAAGGGATCACACGATTCAAATGCACCAAGAATCTGGAAGAGTAACACAAAGTCCAACGACTGGGGAATACTCCCGGCTGGAGCAACGATGCTCTACGCTACAACTGCTACTCAGTCATTCAGCCAATCCCAGGCTTTACACAGTGGACTGACTATTGACGTCATCACAGCAGACAGCCAAAGCGGTCGTCAGTATAAACAATTTCACTTCGTTGCACCTAAACACAATAGAGGTACATACCATGCAATTGATAATGGATAAAAGAACATCCTATACACACATACTGTATATATATATATATATATATATATATATATATATATATATATATATATATGTGTGTGTGTGTGTGTGTGTGTGTGTGTGTGTGTGTGTGTGTCAGTGTGTATGTGTGTTTCACCATGGTCTTGGATCACGTGTTGGACTCGTGATCGACAGCTATTTCCCTCCCGGAAGAGAGATCAGAGCTTGTATATGACAGATCTATAGGTAATGCTGTGACCTTACACGCACACACGCCCCCAACTCCCCGCACGCAAAAACACAAACGTATCCACACAAACATACACACACACACGCACACACATACACGTACGCACACACACACACACGTACGGACGCACACACATACGCGCGCGCGCGTAAGCACGGAAATGTGATATGGTAAATTGACCACGTATTTCTAGATTTTTACTGGAGATACGATACTAACAATG
The DNA here is from genome assembly GCF_046742065.1 of Oratosquilla oratoria. Classification (NCBI taxonomy): domain Eukaryota; kingdom Metazoa; phylum Arthropoda; class Malacostraca; order Stomatopoda; family Squillidae; genus Oratosquilla; species Oratosquilla oratoria. The sequence goes on along the minus strand of NC_134792.1, from coordinate 49,584,335 downwards.
AGAATGAAAAACATAAAACATATATATTAGAATACAAGGAAAGAAGCTATAATTCAAGAAATTCTTTTAAGAAATTTATTCTGACATCCTAGAAGTACAAAAACAAAATGCAAAGACTTTCTAGAAACTTACAATGAAGGAATAAACACTAAGAACATAAGAATGAAGGAGACTGCCAGAGACCATAAGGCCTACACTAGGCAGTTCCATGTCCATGACCATCTGTCATCCCCATCCATAAAGTTGTCTAATCGTTTCCTAAAACAACTGATAATTTCAGCGCTCACTACATGGTTACTAAGTCTATTCCATTCGTTGACCACCCTATTAGTAAACAAATTCTTGCCTATTTCCTTCTTAAATCTAAATTTGTCCAGTTTAAATCCATTACTGCGAGTCCTGCCCTGTTGTTTTAATATGATGACCTTGTTTGCATCACCCACTATATCAACGATGACCCGAGTCCAAACTAAGAGGAGGCTTCTCTTTGTAAGATAAGAATGAAATAAAATATCAAAGGAATATAGCAAATACGAGCGTCATCAGATGTAAGGAAGACATCAAGAAGCAATGGTCGAATGGGTTTAAATTAGAAAGAGGAACGAGACTTTGATGAAGATCTACAATAACCTATATGGATTCTACTCCACTACATGGATTGAAAAATGGCACACTTACGATAGACTGAAAAATTTATCAAATAGCTTTCTAAACAGAAATGTAGTAGCACATTTGTAAATGACACACAGGAACCCACAGTCGGAGGATTCTTCTTTATTCAAAGTTTATTTTCTCCGACTGTGGGTTCCTGTGTGTTATCAAATAGCTTTAAGCGAATGAATTCTGTACAACGAAAACAATATATGCGAAACATTAAATTAGCAAATTACTTGTGGTGTTTACTGTTCGATGGAAATGACTTAGATGCACATCCTGACCCAATAGAGTGGTTCTTTAAAATAAGATTTTCATCACTTTCGATGCATTTTACCTTATTCTTCTACCTTCCACCTTTTTATTCTGCTATAATTTTCCCATAGTTGGGGGGCACTTCTACAGCGAAAGGATTGACAGTGGAAATAGAAAATCAACCAGGCAAGTTGGACTAAAAGAAAGCCACGGACATTATAGTGACGAAAGAGCGCGGACACGAATTGAATAGACCATTAATGGATATCTAAGAGGTAATAAAAAGAAAACGAATGACCAGTTAAGTGCAAACAAGCAAATATATTCCCTATTCACTCAAATAAAACAGAACTCGTTGAATTACAGACGTTTACGCACTGGCAAAGATAATCAAAGAATGATGTATGAGATGCCTAAAGACAAAATAACATCTCATCATCTCGTTTTCATCTCTTAGAGATTATGTGTCTGAAGTCCTTTGAATTTCCATGACAGAGCTTCAGAGAACTTAGAAAAGAGGAATGGATGGGTGGAATGTATTTAATTGAATTCCAAAAGGTATCTGACAATGTGTCTCATTAGGGAATTCTAGAGGATACGAGTATAGTAGGTGTACAGGACAGCCTATGAATGGACAAATAGTAAAGGAATATGACTATAGAAAGGGAAAATAAGAGAAAAATAGGAGAGAAAAATAAATAAAATGTTGAGGGGAAAGGATGACAAGAGAAGAATCAAACAATCAGAGAATAAACGAAAACTAACGAGAAAAAGTGAAATGGAATAAAAACAAGGGAAGAATCAATGAGAAAGAAAACGAAAACTTACGAGAAAAAGTGAAATAAAGTTGAAGAGAGGAAAGAAATGTAAAAG
>NC_134792.1:49512553-49580053 GCF_046742065.1 Oratosquilla oratoria | reverse complement strand
GAGGCTTGGACGCTACAGTTTAATTTCCGAAATGTGGCGGAAGGTCCCCCTTCATTCAATTATCTACATTCTTTCCAACATTCTTTGTCCCAACTTTTACCCCAATTCCCACCCCTTCTCTCCTCCTTCGTGATCCTGTTTCTTCTAATTGTTGCCAACTTTTTTCGGGGTTTATCCCTCTGCGTGAGATCTTTGCTTGTTTATGGCCACTACTACTGCCGTTATTATATCCAAATTGTCGTTCCCCTTACTGGCAACGTAAATATACGAGTATTCATTATACTGTGCTTAGATATCTGTAGCAGTGTACGTTGTCATCTTGTATACACACAAAATATACACAGGAAATATATACATGAAAAGACCTAGCTGAACATAGTAGAAAACTACTGCCTGTTATTATATCCAAATGGTCGTTCCCCTTACTGGCAACGTAAATATACGAGTATTCATTATACTGTGCTTAGATATCTGTAGCAGTGTACGTTGTCATCTTGTATGCACACAAAATATACACAGGCAATATACATGAAAAGACCTAGCTGAACATAGTAGAAAAGTAAAACAATAAGGCATAAAATAAAAATAACGTAACTGTTATTGTATGGCAATAAAAACAATTACGCAAATCACAAGTATAATTTGGTTAAACATTTTAAAAGCGAGTTTTTCCGAATGACAAAGCTTCTAGTCGGCAAGATGAATGCAGTTTCTAAAACACCGTTCTTGAATCATTTGTTCCGAGAATATAAAGATTACATAGACCAAGGACTTAAGTCTACGTCCGAATTCACTGATGATACAAAACTGTGTGGAATATCATCATATAGTCACTATAGTTAGATGAATATTCAAGAAGATTGAAATACTCTATTACAACGATCTAAGATATAAAGTATAAGTATAAGTATAAGTATAAAGTTATGCATGTTGATGAGGATAACACAAAGTACGGTTACAATTTATCAGCAACAAAACTAAATTGAGAGAAAAAAGAAGCTCCCCGTAATTACTGCAAAGGATTGTGACTATTGTATTTCTGCCTCGAAGAAACCAATTATGATTTCAGAATTGATAGAGCAAACTTTTCACTTGAAATATCCGAATGTCATTAACAAACTATATAGATCATTGGCCCGTTCCCATCTGGAAGATGTTTTCGTATGAACTTGTTTTCACCAACATCTGACACTTTTGAGGTGGAAAATTATAACAAACAAACACAAACACACACACACACACACATACACAAATATACACATACACAGATATACATATATACAATAAAAACTCACATACGTACACACATATCCACCTCCATATTTACATTTACATACATACATATACCAAAGGCTTTTTCCCCCTTACACGGGGGGTAGCCAAACAACAAAGGCATAGAAACCACTCCCACCCTACATACTCCACTCCCCTCTACCCTCTTTCCTCCCTCTTTTATTGGCACTTAGATTTATGTAATTCATATAAGCGTAAACAAGGTCATCCAGGCGTATATACATTCAATGATCACGCGCAAGTATATATAAAACTCACGATCCCACTCCCACTCAATGGGAAGTGAAAAACCCCTAGTAGAGCAAAAACACTGTTGCGGGAAGCTGCATTTTTTTTTTTTTTTTTTTTTTTTTTGCCAACGTTGGGTTGCCTCCCCACCTGGCTAGAGTTGTCGAGAACCAACGCGACATTGCCCGCAGCGGATTTCGGGAATCGAACTCATAACAACCTACCTACTCATGAATTCGACACGGCATCCACTGGGTCAGCATAGTTTAAAACACACACACGCACACACGCACACACACACGCACACACACACACACACACACGTGTATGTGTAAGATGCGTTTCATCATTTATAAAACAAACTTTATGCTTTCTCCAGTTACGCGAAAAGAAATTGTACACATTTCTAAGACACTGCATCACTGGGTATATGAGAGGAAATATTTCGAAAACAGGGTGAAAGCCCAAGGAATGCGCTCTGTCAGAGTCCGGAGACTAGTGTATTGGATATTCTGTTTCTGTCGCCAAGACAAGTGGCCGACGACGACGCACGAGGAAGTGGTGGGTATTGGATCTAACACTAATGTCGCGCGGGCGACCAGACGCTGGGGGTCCTAGTAAGAGGATTCACGCTATCGGATGGGAAAGGCGTTTTCTTACAGAGTTCATTGTGTTTGTAGAAATCAAAGGTTATCTTTAAGATGCCTTTTATTTTTTGCGTTTATAGGTTGGTCAAGTCATCAGAAACTATTCTTCAGGAGATGGAATAATTGTAATGTAATGTGCTTATTTGGTACCTGATTGATTCGCTTAATCGAGATATATATTCGCAGAGAAAAATACTGTGGTTTTTTAGTGGGAAATTAATAATGCTCATTTGTGGGTGTTTATAAGTAGAAAATAATTTTGGCTTCTCTGCATTTCATGATGTGGCTCATTACAAAGTTTGTTGTCATGACTGTTTAATAATCAAAAACAGGTTGATAAAGTCTGTGGTCAGTTGTAGCAGTGGCTTAGTGAAAATAAGTTCCGGTAAAAATCAACTGTAAACACCCAACCCTGTTATGGTGTATGAAAAATATGCAAATATATATTTCGTTTATTACATCAATACGATATTCGGACCGAAATAATTATTCCTATCAACTTCGACTTTCGTCAACTTTTTGTACACGAGAATTTATAATCAATCAGAGACTGTTTCCCTCTTTTTTCCTCTTCCTCTTCCAGTTTACTGGTATTATGAAAACAAACTCACACTAATATAAGGAAAACAACAATCCATCCACTAAAAAAAGAAAAAAAATACACACACACACACACATATATATATACACACATACATACACACACACAAACACACACACACAAACACACACACACACAAACACACACACACACACACACACACAAACACACACACAAACACAAACACAAACACACACACAAACACACACACACTCTGTGGGCTCTGAATTCTTATTCAGATAAACTCAGTGCAGCAATTGTTGTCTATTATTTTCACAAGATATTCCTACTCCACCAAAACCGATGACAGAAGTACAGCGGCATTTGTAACTACACATCCTTAAATTTCAATACCAACACTCTTGACAGCTGTGACACGAGCACGCCGTGCCATCGACCCCACTAATAACAATAATAAAAAGTCATTTTAATCATACTGTTGAATATTTCCAGTCACTAATAACAACGGTCCCCCTCGGTACGTGCCGCATCGCAGGCAATAACAGGTATCAATAACTGTAGCAGAACAAACAGCAGAGACAGCAGCATGAAACGCGGCATCAACAGAAGTCCAAGTTCAATTAGCACCAGTGAGGACGACGGAGGCAGAAATTGTATTGTCAGTTGGAGAATACGAGACGCGAAGGAGAATAAGACGACGACGACGACGACGACGAAAGGACGAAGGAGGGGGAATGGTAAAACAGACAAGAACGAGATGCAAAAGAGGAGGAAGAGGAAGAAATACAACGAGGAGGAGGAGGAGGAGGAGGAGGAGAAGAGAGGGTGAAATAATGAAAGCGGGGACTATTGGGAAGAGCGAAGAGCAAATTGCTTCGGGAAAAGAAGAAAAAGAGAAATCTAATTAGATAGCCTAATCCCTCCTTCCCCTCACTCTACCCATCCCGTCTCCTTTTCTCTTTCCTCCCACACCCACCTTCCCCTGCTCCTTTTCTTCCCCTCCCCACTTCCCCCCTCTCCCCTTTTCTCTCTCCCTCACTTCCCCTCCCCTCCCCTCTCCATGACCTCCCTTCCCTCCCTCACCCCTTCTTTTTTCTTTATTCCTATTTTCTTTCCTCTCCTACTCCTCTCCAAATCTTTATTCTTCCCCTCTCTATCCCATCCTTCTCTTTCCTTTCTTCCCCTCTCTGCTTTCCTTTCCTTTCTCTTGTTTTTGGTGTCCGCATTCACCCCATCCCCTATACTCTCACATGAGAACCTTCCCTTCCTCTTCTTCACTTATTCTTTATTTTTTCCCTCCTGTTTTCATTTCGCTTGGTCACTTCACTGTTGTCTTTCACCCTCATGTTTTTGTCCCCTTCCCTTTCTTGCCTCAGTTTTTATTCTCCTTCACCATCATCAGCAGCAACATAACATCAACAACAATACCAACAGCAGCAACAACAACAACAACACCAACTTCAGCAATAACAGCAGCAACAATATCAACATCAGCGGCAGCAACAACAGCAGCTGCAACACTACTAGTAGCAACAGCTCAACAACAACAACAGCACCAGCGCCAACATCAGCAACAATATCAACATCAGTGGCAGCAACAACAGCAGCAGCAACACTACTAGTAGCAACAGCTCAACAACAACAACAACAGCACCAGCAACAATATCAACATCAGCGGCAGCAACAACAGCAGCAGCAACGTTACTAGTAGCAACAGCACAACAACAGCATCACCAACATCTACAACAACAATAGCAACAACAGCATAATTTCCACCACCACTTTCATCACCTTGGCCCTAATTCTCCTCCCTTATCTTAGTAGTGTGAAATACCCCTAGACCATTGTCTCTGTATTCTTTCTTCCTTCCCTTTCAACATTTCTCCTTCCCCCTTCTTCCTATCATCATCTGTACGCGTTTTAATCACCTCTCTCTTCTCCCTCCTTTCTCCTCATTCTCCTTATCTCCTTATTTCTTCCATCCGAGAGACCTCCTTCGTTCTACCCTGCCTTCCTTTCTCTCCTGCCTCCTTTAAACGAGATTACAAAATGACATCATGGTGACAAGACACTCTTCTGTCTAAAGAGGGCTTGATAAAGAAAATAAGAGAAGATACTTACTTGTATATAAATGAACAAGTACATGAGTAGGTAGATAAATAGATAAATAAACACTTGAATGAATAATCAAATAAGAAACAGATGGAAGAATAAAGAGATAGATTGATAGGTGCATTGACAAATTTACAAATGAATAAACTAATCAATAAGCCAATAGATCAAGGAGCCAATGAATCAATGAATCAATAAATCGATAGATTGACAAATCGACAATGCTATTAATCCACAAATCGACAAACCAACTAATTGTCTCATCAACAAATCATATAAACCAATTTACAAATCCACTAATCGACAAATCAACAAATCTAGACATCGATACACCGATAAGGGTACACCAATGTATACACAGATACGTCGATAAATCGATAAATCATAAATTCATAATTCGACAAATGAACAAAATAGTAAATCGACAAACCGATCAATGGGTTGATAAATGTAATCAATCAACGATAGGTCTATTAATCGACAAGTGGATATTGTAATAAAAACAAAACAAAAAAAAATAAACCCACATATTGGTTAATCGATAAATTGACAAGTAAAGATATCGATAAGTTAATGAATTTATGAATTGATAAAGTGATTAACTAAATAAATAAAAAACTCGATAAGTCAGTAATTCGATAAATTGATAGATGGACAAATCAATGCATAAATCAGTTATCAACAATAAGCTCATAAACAGATATAAAAGCTTTATACAAAGACAATACCGTATATTGTTTCTGTGTTTATTTCACAAATTTTGTCTTCTTCTCCTCATAGACTACGCATTAAGCAAAGTTGTTTCCACCTACTTTTATTTCTTTGTTCTTCTAGTTTATATCTAATGTTCACTTAGAATATTACCAGCTCTCTTGAAAATCTCTGAACCTTAAAATTTCTTTAATTCTTCCCTCCAACCCTCATTCCTCTTTTTTTCTATAAAGAAAAGTAAAATGTTTCAAATTGTTTCGTGATTTATAGATTTCAGTTTCCCGTTTTCTTACTTTTCCCTCATTCCTGCCCCCACAACGTTAAGCAAATCATCTAAACACTTCAATATATTTATCATACCATTATTCTTGAAGTGTCCTATTTTTCATATTCATATAATAAACTACACTTTGTTTTCTAACTACATCTTACCACGTATTCCTATTAATCCGCTTGCTTTCTTCAAACATTTTCCAAAATTTGATCTCTCCTGCAAACCGAGCATCCAGTGCTAGTGTTAGCTTTCCTTCCCGCCTTTTATGGCTTGTCTGGGCATTGTTTCCCAATTCCTTGTTTGATCACTTTCCAACAACAATCCGTTTTCGAAGCCCTTTAGAACCGTCGTGTCATGAATCATTCCCAACTCTCAGTAATCACTTTCAGCCCTCAGTAATCACTTTCAACTTCCAATAACAGTTTCAACTTCTCCTTACACCAATCACGCCGTACCAGTCTCCCTCTATCCTTTGTAGCGTATCCTTCTCTCAGACAACTTCCTTTGTAACATCTATCTATCCTTTTTCACATCTTCAGTGGACATCACTTAACTCCTTCTGTACAATAAGGATTTTAACCTTTTTCTTCAGGCTGTTGAAAGACCGTTTTACCTTTCTTTGTAGCATCTATCTACAGCGGTTTTTCACATCTTCAGTATGCATCACTTAACTCCTTCTGTACAATAAGAATTTTAACCTTTTTCTTCTGGCTGTTGCAAGATTGTTTTATCTAGTCTTGTCACACATCTTTAGTAGATAAGAGGTTGGACTGGGTGCAATGGGTACGTATCTGACTTGGCTACCTCTCTTATAGGGTGGAAAAAATCCTTCGTATACAAATATTGATTTTGTTTTGCGACTTATTTGTCCCATTTCGAATGTTCCCTCAACGAAATAATGTTTTATTCTAGCTCATTTGTTAGTGTTTTTTTTTTCTTTTCTTTTTTTTTTTACTGCTAACGATGTCAGCTAGTGAGAGACTTTAGGCACGAAATCTATCATTACTCTCTTGTTATTGTGATTTATAAAGAGTTTTATTTATGCTTACAACAAGCAATCTTATTCAGCTGATGAGGCTCCTGGCCCGGATGGGTTAAAAGATAAATAAATCAAAAAGTCTCCACTTTATTAGGGATTGTCGAGTCAAAACATACACTCGCCTAACATCCATCTCACACCCATCCAATACTCATTAATTATCCTTCCCATCTTCGTTCTTTGTGGATGAAGGATCTTTCCTGTTCCCCGCCACACTGCTGAGGTCAGTGGCAATGCAGTAAGACACAGTATTTCCACAGCAGAACCTGGTAACCGAAGCTGGTTTACCCCCACCGATTCATAAAATGGTGATCACCTTTACCTACATGAGAAATATATAAATAACCAACAAGAAGAAATCCCCTCAATTCGCATACTTCTTAGTCCATGTATAACCACTCTCCATTCGTATCTATATTGCGCCCTCTCACTTCCTTGCACGACAGACATTCCTCTTGCATCCAGAACCCCTTCCACCCAGTCCCTCCGATTCATTTTTGGTTTTCCATTCAAGTTCACTACATCCACTTTTGTTTTCCACATTCCTTTTTTTTCTGGTCTTTGTTCACTCGTATCTTCCGTATACATAAACCCTTTCAAAATTCTTAAATCAGCCCTATCTACCAGTTCTCTGTGTCTCACTTCCACATTTCTCACTCTATTCAACCTCGTAACCCCACAATATTTCTTAGACGCTTCAAACACATTAAACATCCTCCTTTCTGCCCCCATATAGTACAATTTTCTATTTGCGTTCCTACCTGATACATATTCCTTATGTCACATGATGTGGTTTCGTCCTTAAGAGAAGAATTGAATGAAATATCATCTTTTCTTTTAGTTAGAGAGCAGGATAGATAAGATGGGGGAGAGAGGGGGAGGGGGGGATTTTGGTATTTAGTGGAAGGAAAGAATGAAATGGAAGGAAGTTGGAGTTATGCTCGGTTATTTCTATAGTCTCGTAGACTGTTATCGTGATATATATCTTCAGGACTTCTCGTCCGCCTCCATATAAACTATACACAATGAATATTTTAATGCTTTGTACAATTTATGCAATTATATTACATATAGACACTATTTACAATATAAGGGCTATCCTTGTATGTGACAACAATATTTACAATATACAATTTCATTACCACGGACACATATGATAGATTGACCACGATTAGTAATTTTATATTACGAAGATGTTATATGCGTTAAGGGGACACTGCAGGAGTGGCGTGTTGCCACACACTTTCCATCTCCCCGAGACGTACGTTTGTTTTCCTTAAGCGTTCGTCTTCCCCTCCACTCTTTCGTTTCTTGTTACTTTTGGCCCCAAAATACTTCAAGGTCTCCGTTTTCTGTCTCTCGTTCTTTAAACACATCCCCAACCCACTTCCACCCTCGTACATCTCATTACTATACATTTGCTCATATCCTCTTGGGGCGGTTGGCAGAGTCCCAGACTGTCACTACGGCGGTCCGGGTTCGAATTATGCCCAGGGCTGAAAATAATTTCAGTATCGCTGCGCTTCGAGTCGTTACTCCAACTCTCGTGGGCGGGGAGCTGGGTGTGTGTGTGCGTGTAAGGTCAAAGCATTATACATAGGTCGGTCATACGAGCTCTGAGCTCTCTTCCGAAGGGAAATAGCTGTCGATCACGAGTCCTACACGTGATCCAAAGACCAAGATAAGATCTCATCACTTGACTTTCGTCTCCATTTACTTCCAACTTCCTTCTTTCACAATAGAAAATGGAAATGAAGACAAGTGGATAGAGTAGTGAAGAAATGGTGACTTTTCAAATAAGGCCTCGTCTTGTTTCAGGGTTGTCCGGATAGTCTTTGTACCGGTAACTTTATTAGGTTCACGAGTATCGTTTTTCTCCTCCCCCGTTCCGTTTTCTCCCACACCTAATTGCTTGAATGCGTTCTCCCACTAATGGTCTGTCTATCAGCCTGTCTGTCGATGTGTCTGTTCATTCAGCTACATGACTGTAATTGCGCACTGTTCGAAATGTAAACATGGGCAGAGTAGGGGAATATCATGTTGCAATGGGGCATAACTACGGTTTTAATTAAAGAACCCAGTGTAACAAATTACCTGTCCTTCTCATGCTTTTGTTTTATCTAATTCTCAAAAGATCTTGGATGTCGTTTATCTCATCTAAGATGTTCAGAGATATTACACTATGATGTAGACTTTTACACACGATGCAAATTTCCACATTCAAAAAGTATTAGAACACACATGAAGTGTTTTTGTAAATTATCTACGAGTATAATGACGTAGAAATAGCAAAACCCGCTCTAGCTTCCCCGCAGCTTGTACAAGCTCTCACATTACTAGACATGTTATAAACGTTAATGATATCCGTGTGGTTTAATATCCAGTTTCATATCAAGAAATCACAAAACCGTGCAAATCAAGTTATAGAAATGTACCCCATGGTAGTTACTGACCTTTGTAATAATAAATTGATCATTAATAATCACTCAACTTACTAAAGAATAACGTATTACTTAGTAATTATTAGTTTCGTAAACGTAAGGTGATACTGAATATTCAATCGGTTTGCAGGCGTAAGCCAGCATTCTTCACTGTATACCAGATGTCTTGAAGTCGTTTAGTACCTTCAGTTTCCGATAGCTACGATATGATAATTTTTCATGGTATCTGAGTGTCGTATATTTTCAAAGACAGACAAGTGATGTTATTGGTTCAAGGGGGGGAAGGTGACCATAACATTCATATTAGTGTCACTGGACATTTGACGATATGAAAACAATAGTCGTAGTTGTAGTAAATGCTATTAATGTCGTTCTGGTTCTCTCTCTTTCTCTCTCTCTCTCTTTTCTTCCACTTCTCTTTCTTCTGATATTTTTTCTTATCTTTTCTTTCTTTTTTGAGTTCTTATCTTTCTGAATAAAATAAACAAATGTTAGCTAGAATGAATGTTGCAGAGTAAGATACCACAACAAAGAAAAAATATTAATGATAATGATTTCAATGAAAAAATACAGTATTTTCCTCACAGAAATATGACGTCATGAAAAATTAATTTCCTTTATAAAAGTTCATTATAAAACAGCAACACAACATTCGTATTATATACGTACTGGAGCCTCGACTTCAGGTACCAAACCACAAAAGGACACACAGAAAACTCGTTCTACTATTCAGCCAGACCTTTTTACATATTGATTGCCTACAACATTAACGTGCAGGTCATCTGCCTCTTCTATTTATACGAGTAACACGCATCCTCTGCAACCGCACTTAAAATGTCAAGCAAAAGACTTAAAATGAACAACTCTTTAACCCGTGTTAGTGTCGTAGCATTTTAGATTTTTTTTAAATTAATGTCACTGGGTTCGATTTCATTGGAAGAAATATTCGTTTCACAAAACAATAAACATCCAAAGTGCAAATAATCATCAAACAACAAAGGACGGTGTTCAAAAACTAGACTAGCGAATTCACACAAACGAAACGAGACCTGAAGCATCGGCTACCGGAAACAAGATCATACGAGGTATTTTGACACAAGCGTTCGTAAACAAGATGAAGCTATACTAACGTAAACACTTGTTAGCAATAGGATGAATAGATCCAGAGAAGATTACTGAACGCAAAGCTGAAAGCTGACAACGCGGTGAGCTTTTGTCAGGATGCATATAAGCTTTTGTTCCATTTTTTTTTTTTTTTTTTTTTTTTTTTTTTTTTACTGATCAAAGGCCAGGCTGAAACTAAGGAAGAGGCCGAACAAATAACCTGAAAGTACCACTCCTGACAAAAGAGAGGAAAAATGATGAGACTTCAAAATCAGTCAAAAGGTGTTAGGTGTGTCAGTGTGTCCCTATTCAAGGAGTCAAGGCAATAAGTGGCTCGAGATATCTTAAAAGGAAGTATAGTAGAGTCCTTTCTAGTGCAAGAGAGATATCTATATACCAAAGGCTTTTTTTCCCCTTACAAGGGGGGGTAGCTTAGTCAAAGGCACGTACCTACTCCCACCCATTCCACTCTCATCCATCCCCCTTTCTTCCCTCCCATCTTAGCTCCTCATGGATGACGGGTTATCTCTGGACGAAAACAAGTTAAACTAATTGTCCCCTACGCCACACGTGCAGAAAGCAAATACTTTTACATATCAATTAATCCAGTAGTACGTGGTCACTTTAGAGTAGAAACCAAAGTTATTAACATAAAAGAAGAATGATAATGAAAACCATAAAATGCAATTAGAGAGGAGCTTGTACCATTTCTCCTGCCCAGCAAATTAGAAAGTCAAATGATAATGTTGGCGGATGTCATGAAATTTACAAAAGTTTAAAGGTAAATGAGATTTGATGAAAGCCATTTCATACTTGGATTTTTGGAGGAATTAAAAAGGGTTTACAGGCCAGAACCATGTTTTTTTCATAATTGTCAGATTTTTCAAGAGTGTATTAAATCTCTTCTTATTAGTGCACAGGCAAACTGTTCCTTGACGAATATATACTAGTAATATATTTATACATATATGTTTTTATACATACATATATATATATATTATATATATATATATATATATATATATATGTGCACATACGTATATATATTATATATACCTATACAGTATATATACATATGCGTACATACACATTTGTATACACATACTTATACACAATATAAATATGCACATGCACAAATGTATAATCATAAACATGCACATACAAAAACATTCACATACATTTAAACAAACATATTCATACACATTCATACACATACATATGCATGCATACACATTCGCATACACATACTTATACACAAAATATAAATATGCACATGCACAAATATGTAATCATACACACACACATGCAAAAACATATTCACATATATTTATACATATACATAAACATAAATATATACAAACATATATACACTGGAATCGTGCTTATTTCTTGGGAGCAGGAAAACGTTGTCCCTATATTTATATAAGATAAATCTTCTATACACAACTACAGACCTATCATTTTGACGTCAGTTATTGGTAAAATGTTGGAACCATTTTTAGCAAATAGTATCAGAGAACTTTTAGAGAGGCACTATCTAATTCTTGACTCACAGTATGGGTCCACCAATGGTAGATCGTGTGTAACTAATCTTTTACCCTTTTACAGTACAAGGCGGCATATGACAATGATAATTACGATGTTATATAGCTCTATTTTACCATAGCATTCGACAAAGTGCCCCACCAGATAACGCCATATTAAAGAAAAATGAATGTGAAAAAGAACTTGAGTGTTAGTGAGTTCGGACCTTAAATTCAGGAAATAGTGCATTAGTGCCAGGAATAGGATTAACAGGGGATTAAGGTCTATTCCTAGGACGAAAGAAAAGTGGAGAAAGCATTTAACTATCTGACGATAGATACATCCTTGACTATGCGGTATAGTTTTGGTCTCCGTCCTATAGAATGGATATCACTTCACTAGAATCAGTACAAAGGAGAATGACCAAAATGATACAAAGGTTTAGAAATCTACCATACAAAGACAGTTAAGCATCTTAACTTACACTCTCTGGAAAGCCAAAGAGTACGAAGTGATCTAATAGAGGTATTGAAATGGGCCAAGGGATTTATCAAAGGTAATGGAGGCAAGGTCATCATATTAAGAAAACAGGGCAGGACTCGCAGTAATGGATCTAAATTGGACAAATTTAGTTTGAACAAGTGTCTAGTGTCTAGTTTGCTCTTAAATTCGTGAATGGTTTTTGCACACGCTATTGTTTCTTCCAGTTTGTTCCAAGTGTCCACCACTCTGTGTGGAAAATTGTTCTTATTCAGATCTTTTCTAACTATCGTTTTTGAGTTTCTTTCCATGTCCTCTTGCGTCTCTCTTGTCCCACTTTAACAAGTTCTCTCCATCGAGTATTTCTGTGCCCTTCATGATTCCATAGATGGTCAGGTCGTCTCTCTCTTTTGTTTCTTCCAAAGTTGGTAATTCCAATTTAGCCAGTCTCTCTTCATACGATAAGTTTGAAAGTGGTGGAGTGTGTGTGTGTGTGTGTGTGTGTGTGTGTGTGTGTGTGTGTGTGTGTGTGTGTGTGTGTGTGTGTGTGATTCACCTTGGTCTTTGGATCACGTGTTGGACTCGTGATCGACAGCTATTTCCCTCCCGGAAGACAGCTCAGAGCTCGTATGACCAATCTATGGGTAATGCTTTGACTTTACACGCACACACACACCCAACTCCCCGCCCATGAGAGTTGGAGTAACGACTCGAAGCGCAGCGATACTGAAATAATTTTCAGCCCTGGGCAGGATTCGAACCTGGACCACCGTGTGTGTGTGTGTGTGTGTGTGTGTGTGTGTGTGTGTGTGTGTGTGTGTGTGTGTGTGCGTGTGTGAGGTCACGGTGTTACCCATAAATTGAGTCATATACGAGACTTGAACTCTCATCTGGAAGGACAACAGCTGTCGATCGTAATTCCAACACGTGATCCAATACCGTGGTGAATCACACACACACACACACACACACATGAATGGAGTTTAGTGACTTTTATGCAATTAATAGCTTGCAAATAATCATTTACATATTCACACAATCAGTTGTAGTTAATGAAAAGGGTGAATCAAAGGTGTCATTCGAACGAAAGCTAATCATATTCGAAACGGATTAAGAGACTGTCAATACTAGAAAAAAAAAGTATTCTAAAAACAGTATTCTAAAAATAAGTATTCTATAAGAATGTATTCTAAAAAAAGTAATCAAAAAAAATTATTCTAAAAAATGTATTCTAAAAAAATGTATTCTAAAAAAAAATTATTCTAAACTGACACACGGAAGAACAAGTCGCACCGGAGTACAAAAGCAAGTGTGAGGAACTGGCAATTTTAGCCAATGCAATCTCGTTCATTTCTATTATTTCCTCTACGATTATTTCAGCTAAGAAGATTCTGAGAAAGGCCAAGAACACACGCAGGATATCTGTAACCAAATAATCGTTAACAAACTTCTTCAGATTTACCAGAACTGCAATCGAAAGTCAATTTTGAAATAGACCAGGCCCACTAGTACTAATAACACATCTAATAAGGAAAAGTAGTACTGAAATATCTCGCGATATAACTTGAGACCATGAAGTTGGTTTTTAGCTCACTCGAAAACAAATTTTTAGGTTTCATTATCGTTCCTGTGTAAATAGAACTTCTGAGTTGATCTAAATGTATCTTAAAGAACCAATTTACACTTGGACATTTTTATTCAGATATCGCAACGGTCTAAGAGGGCTACAAAAATAATAATCTTATATAAGTATAGTATTCAGAATTTCTCAAAAGCGATCACTGGTTATGTAATGACCAAGTATGGCTACACAGTTCAAATTGTTACACATATTGTTGTATTGGTATACTGCAGTGGTTCCCAACCCCAGGGTCGCGACCCAATCTAGGGTCGCGAGGGTGTTTTTGAGGGTCGCCAGAGGGTCTTTAACTTTTTTTTTCATTCAAGTTTCAAATGTATTTAAATTCATTGTTATAAACTGAACTATAAAAACGAAAGTTTATAAACATTATGCAAGTACGTAGAAACATAACATGAAATGGTTGAATTTATCATTACAATTAGGGTCGCGACTCCAGGCTAAGAGTGGATTTAGGGTCGCAGCCAAAAAAGGTTGGGAAACACTGGTATACTGTATATATCAACATCATTCAGGAGAACTTGCCAGGACCAATTAGTCTCAGGAAATGACCGCCACATGTCTTACGTTTTGCTTAATTTGATTTTTCATTATAAGCTTAAAACGAAAAACTTCTATTCCAATGGGTTTAGCACCTAATTAAAGGGGATTTATGAAGTAAGTTGTTCTTAGAGTTTGACACGTTTTATAGCAATTTGCATTTATATCTACAACCACACATTTACGAAAAATAGTTAGCCATCCCTTATCAAGGACTCCGATAATGTACAGTGAACCATGAAGGACATCTAGGAATACAAATATCACGGAGTGGTGAAGATGTTTGATCAGTAACTGATCTTCGAAATAAGAATTTTAAGAATCGCCTGGGAATCCCGCATCTGAAGACCAGTTATTAGCGGAGTACTGGGACAAGAGAAGGTTTGGGTTTTGCTCTTTTCTGGACTCGAGTAGCGAGACTTACTTTAACCCATTAAACTCCGATGACAAGATGTCTTGTCATTTGGTCAAATAAAACAAAAAATCATAAAACACCAAAATGTTTGATCAAACACCAGAAAAAAATATGACGTCTGTCCTCGCTTCCTGCGAGGCCCGACGGGCTATTTTTTTCTGGTGTTTGTTCAAACATTTTGGTGGTTTATGATTTTTTGTTTTATTTGTCCAAATGACAAGACATCTTGTCATCGGAGTTTAATGGGTTAATGTTTGAGGGGACGGAGAGGGGGGTCGCCGATTAAAAGAAGCGGCCTTGCTGTGGATGTGTTGTGTCTTGCTGCATTGCTTCTGACCCAGGGGACTGGGCGGGATACAGGGATGACCCGTCATCCACGAGGAGCTAAGATGAGGGGGGTAGGGGAGTGGAATGGGAGCCTTTTGATTTGGCTACCACCCTTGTATGGGGGGAAAAAGCCCTTGGTATATAGAGTAGTGGGACTCAGAAGTGAAAATCTATGATGTGATTTTTTTTCCTTATGAAAGTTAAGTGAATACTGCTGTGACACTAATTGTCTTGTTCCTATGTACAACTGTGTGCAAGAGTGTTAATTACATACCTTTATGTGATTAACAATGATTGGGCAAAATTAGTTGCTCTTGTATGGTTGATTAATGAATTGTTCGTCTCAAGAAAAACATACGATTATATTCTTCTTTCCGCATTTTGTTTTAGCAAACAGATACCTTGTCATTTGTCTCGCTAGATGAACTTGGGCTCGTTCATTCAAGTTCACGATATATTCTTCCGCATTGCTTTTCTTACTATTGACTTGCCCAATAGATTGGTAGCTATCCCATTCGTCTACCAAATTTAGGGTCAATTTATGGGACGTCCTTCTTGCGTCACCATGATTAAAACTTTTTTGGGGTTCACCAAATTCCCAAACTTATCAGGAGTCGACGAATACGATCCGTCCGTGTCACGTCACGTCACGTCACGTCACGTCACCCACGGGTCTGAACCCTCATCTCGGTAATCTGGATCTTCCACCGTTTTAGTAATTTATGGCCTGACGATGATTAATATGTCGATGTATCAAGGTCTAGTCATCAAGCCCAGACTCGAAACTGATCAAGGAAAGCGATCAAAATGGCAGAGTTCCCACGCACACAAGCAAGTACGCATACACACACACATACACATGCAGGTACACACACTTGCAATTATAGAAACAAGTTCACGCATACACACTTACACAGGTACTGTGTACATGCATACACACACACACACACACACACACACACGCACACACACACACATACACGTTTGTAAACTCAGCTGACTAGAAGTATGATCGTTCCTCACGAAACATGCTTGCACTTCAAAATACATTTGTGAATTATACAAATTAATACATGAAGTTGTGATGTGTAATTGTGACACTAATGAAAAATCAATATAAAACGTCTCTACTGTCAATATTTTTCATAATGTCTTCCTCTTCGTCATCTTGATGTTTTGAAAGGTAGGCACATGTACTTATATATTCAATTAAGACCGAAGACATGAATATGTCATACTACGGAGTTTTACTTTTTGTGTAATTACACTGTCGCCCTCTTTTAAGTCATTTTTAGAGGTTATAAACGAGTTACAATCTCCACAACTTTTTCAGTTACGAGTTTTGGCCATCAGCCTCCTGTTGCAGAGAACCTTACCGACGTCATAATAAAATTCTAGAACAATAATATTCTTACATTTAATCAAGATGATTCAATTTCATATATTAATGTGTACAAATGTCAAATGTATTTTAAAATGCAAGCATATTTCATTAAAAGATATCGCATTCTCGGGCGGTTGCGTTCACAAACTTCTTTTGATGTCTCAGAGCTCCCGACCAGAAGGGCATATGTGACTCCGGGTTTGGTAGAAACTGTGTAATTTGGACTATGACCTAGCTATACTCTATGCACTGAGATCTGGCCGTTAGGGCGGACCACTGGGAGTTCCCCTGTGGTGCCACATATAATTATTTTATAGTTTTATTTTATTATATAATTCTATTTTATAATTTTATAATGTTGCCTCATATGATTATATTATAATTTTTTGTCACACACCACCACTGAGATAAAAATCAAAGCAATGTTTTCTATACAAAGGTTTCGTTTCTTTAAGTGTAGATATGGCATATGTGCATGCGAGAGCGACGTTGCCACTACATCTAATCTCTGGCCCCGCCCCCCTCACACTGCATTCAGAAAACATTGCATCCAGACGCACGTTCTCGCCATGGATGCCCATATGTGGCAACACCGGGAAATATCCTAGCCACGCCTTATCTGCCAATTCTCCTTGCGCTGACTATAGGACAAACCACCCGATCGCGCGGGATCGCTAGTTGTAAGAGGGGAAGGGATGTCTGAATGAAATGCATCTATTTATGTATTCTATTTGTTATTTACATTATTATAATTTTTATTTATTATTTTATCATTATGATTTTTTTCGCATCCGACCTAGATATGGACCAAAAGGTCTCCTGTCGGCATGCTCTGCCTTTGTAATCCTTTGAAAATGAGAAGACAATTGTGTATACAAGAGGGCTTCTGCCACCTTGTGATTAGAGATATTTATTTCGTGGTGTCGTGGCTTAGGAGGGGTGGGCAGGAGACTTGGCGTAGGAGGCTGGGATTTAATACGTGTAACCGTGGATCGTGGTTGTACAATCGCCTGAACTTATAACTGGTACAGCTTTGTCGCGTTCCCAGACTCGTCGGCTCGGACAGGTAATGTCCTTCTTGCTTTCAAAGGTGGCCTAAACTAGGCAGTAGGCCAAATGAGGTCATTGACGAACGCGCTGGTTGAACTCCCTATTGAGTTCATTCATTTGTGATGAAGAATTACAATCCAACTTGTTCAGTGTGTGAAGATGCACATTCAATATTACCCCCTACAGTAACTGTATTAATCCTGCATTACAACTGAATGACCTCAACGGATAGTCCAACCAGAGCGATCGTCAATTACTTCGTTTAGCCTACAGCCTAGTTTAGGACACCTTTCAGGGCAAGAACACTACCTGGACCAGCCGACGAGGTCTGGAAACTAGACAAAGCTGTACCAATTATACGTTCAGGCAATAGAACATGCAATCATGCATATATCCACACATCCATATATACATGCATACATTGATGCATACGTACATGCATACATTGATGCATACTTACATGCATATATTATATGCATACTTGCATAAATACATACATGCACATATGTATATATGCGTGCATGCATGCCTACATTCATTTACACATGTATGCTAATACACATACATAAATGCATACTTGCACACACATACTCATGCATGCATGCATACAAGCACACATGTACAGTATATATCCTCATGCACGCTTATATATACGTATACACCTACATGCATACATGCAAAAATCCATATATGCATACCTACACGGGTACATACATACATATATGCATGTGTATATACATACACGCACATAAATACATACATACGCATATATATATACATATACACGTATATACATACATACGCATATTATATATATATATATATCATATACATGTATACATACATATATGCATACATGAAGGCATGCAGACATTCATGCATGTTATATACAAATATATACATGTGTGCTTACATGCACACATACGTGCGTAGTTACAGATGCGCATACATACACATGAATGCATACATACATGAATGCTTACATATATACTTGTACATTATACGTAAATGCTTATACACATAAGCATTTATGTATACATCTATATATGCACATATACGTGTTCACAAATAGGCATGGTTACATACACGCATACGTGTGCCTACGTCTACGTATATACATACAATAGATATATGCATATATATACACGTGTACACTTATATAGCCAACATTCATGCTTGCATATATGCCTACATGGTTAAATACATGCATACACGTATATGTATATAAATACACACATGCATACATTCATATATCCACGTATACTTGCACACATATATCCTGTTACAATTACGCATACATACACATGTGTATGCCTACATACATACATATATACGTATATACATACTGTACATGCGTACACACATACGTATGAACATACGTATATACATACTGTACATGCGTACACACATACGTATGAACATACATAAACATATACATACATGCGTAAGTAACCACTGGGAAAAGTAAACTAACGAAGCAGAGCGCTTTCGTATAATTACATCTTCAGTGCAGATACAAAGGAATTATTATTAGAATTCCTTCTTTGTATCTGCACTGAAGATGTAATTATACGAAAGCGCTCTGCTTCGTTAGTTTACTTTCCTAGTGGTTACTTAAGCATTTGTGAACACACGCTCCTAGTGTTTTTATTGCATATACATACATCCATACACACACGCAAGCGCATACCCAAATACCCTTCATCCGAGACAGCTGTTTGCCAGTCATGCACTCGTCGTCTTTCCCGAAGAACCTCGGCGACATTTGGGGGACTTCGGCGACGACAACAAACGGACGCTATTTGACGCCTCGGCGAGACTCGGCTGCAAAGGCCAGCGGCAGCCAGAGGACATTGAGCCGAAATTATAATATAAAGAGAAATTTATAAGAACGGCAGCGGAATGCATCGAATAAAGGTCATGGAGCCAAGGACGGAAAACAGGACACGAAAAAGGCGATTTCGGTGACAACGGTCGAAGGACACACCGGCGTCGCTGTCCTGCTCCTGGAGGAAGGAGCGAGAGCCTCCTTCGAGGAAGAACGTCCTGGCAGCTCCTCCTCGAGGAACTTGACACATTTTTTTTCCTGCGCAGCGGAGGCCAGGATAAGTGGTCGGCTATGGTGGGCGAACCGACCAATTTTTTTTTTTTTTTTTTTTTTCTTCTTCTTCTTCTTCTTCTTCCCGAGGGCAGGATATGTGGTCGGCTTTGGTGGGCGGGCCGACCGATGATTTTTTTTTTTTTTTTTTTTTTTTTGAGGGGGGGCGGAGGGTGGGAAAAGTTGTCGGCTTTGGTGGGCAGGCCGACTATCTTTTATATTAGCAAACCCAAATGTAGGTATGTCTGTAAGTGCCTCCGCTTTTTTAACATTGCAACCAATGCATCTACCTGGACAATGCTCCCAAGGAACCCCAGCCCCTAAGGAACCCCGGCTACCAAGGAACCCCGGCTCCCAAGGAACCCCGGCTACCAAGGAACCCCAGCCCCTAAGGAACCCCGGCTCCCAAGGAACCCCGGCTACCAAGGAACCCCGGCTACCAAGGAACCCCGGCTACCAAGGAACCCCAGCCCCTAAGGAACCCCGGCTCCCAAGGAACCCCGACTCCCAAGGAACCTCAGCTCCCAAGAAACCTCAGCTCCCTAGGATCCCCGGCTCCCTAGGATCCCCGGCTCCCTAGGATCCCCGGCTCCCTAGGATCCCCGGCTCCCTAGGATCCCCGGCTCCCTAGGATCCCCGGCTCCCTAGGATCCCCGGCTCCCTAGGATCCCCGGCTACCAAGGAACCCCAGCCCCTAAGGAACCCCGGCTACCAAGGAACCCTGGCTACCAAGGAACCTCGGCTCCCAAGGAACCCTGGCTCCCAAGGAACCTCGGCTCCTAAGGAACCTCGGCTCCCAAGGAACCCCAGCCCCTAAGGAACCCCGGCTCCCAAGGAACCCCGACTCCCAAGGAACCTCGGCTCCCAAGGAACCCCGGCTACCAAGAAACCCCGGCTACCAAGGAACCACGGCTCCCAAGGATCCTCGGCTCCCAAGGATCCCCGGCTCCCAAGGATCCTCGGCTGCCAAGGAACCCCGGCTCCCAAGGAACCCCGGCTCCCAAGGAACCTCGGCTCCCAAGGAACCCCGGCTACCAAGGAACCTCGGCTCCTAAGGAACCCCGTCTCCTACGGAACCCCGGCTCCTAAGGAACCCCGGCTCCTAAGGAACCCCATCTCCCAAGGAACCTCGGATCCCAAGGAACCCCATCTCCTAAGAAAGCCCTCTGAATGGGAGGGGGACCGAAACTGTAAACGTTGCTCAAGAAGATGCATTCAAAGGACAGCAGGAAGAAGTAGTGCGTGTATGTATCTATTCAGCAACACAATACATGTGCCCACAGACATAAACAACGCATGAATTATAAACATGTGCCAGGGACTTTATTCACCTCAAAGGAGGCCCCTCGTATGAAAAGACCTAAATTGTTTTGAGCACCTCTAATTAGTTCATTGGAATTTATTCAACTGATGAAGAATCTTGGTACGTTTGCGTGTATAGGGAAGGCTGCTTTTACTTGTTACACCTGACCACCCAGGGGCCTATTGGAACACTCACTATTCAGTGACTGCAAAGGTTTCGAAGCAATAAAGTTTGCAACTGAAAAAATCTTCCGGCAATAAATGTAACACAAAAGTACAATATACATTCAAAGGATATGGAGGTTGATGCAGCGCAACAGCACCGTGTCTACACAAATCTTGATTTAGTGTAAAGAACAACTGTTCAAATCTTGATTGTGTAAAGAACAACTGCTCAAATCTTGATTTAGTGTAAAGAACAACTGCTCAAATCTTGAATTAGTGTAAAGAACAACTGCTCAAATCTTGATTTAGTGTAAAGAACAACTGCTCAAATCTTGATTTAGTGTAAAGAACAACTGCTCAAATCTTGATTTAGTGTAAAGAACAACTGCTCCATATCCCTGTGTCTATAATTTGATTTTGGTTTTGATTTCTCAAACTTCCAATGTCTGTCGGACTGTCCAAAACATCTCCAGTTTTCCATATATTTTGAAATCTATACTTTGTCTCTGTTCAAGACTGTCGTAGTCTCTTCGAGTCTTTTGGAGTCATCTGAAGTCTGTCGGAGTCTACTAAGTATTTCAGCGGCTTTGACCCATCGTTTTTCGCTCATATTTCTGAAATAACCATTCACATCAGTATGATATATTAGCACAGCCTAATTCACACCCGGCCATAATTTTTGACGTTAGAGTGCATTTACAAGTGTATTTAATTACGGCGTTTACTCTTGATATTAAATGTGTCGTAGCCGACACCCGTGAAGTAAATCGAACAGGTGAAGTCGTGACGTCATCACAAACTACCTCGTGTATCCCAACTTCACTTGTTCGATTTACTTCACGGGTGTCGGCTACGACACACACAATATCAAGAGTAAACACCGTAATTAAATACACTTGTGAATACACTATAACGTCAAAAATCATGGCCGGGTGTGAATTAGGCTGTGCTAATATACCATGCTGATGTGATTGATTATTTCGGAAATATGAGCGAAAAACGATGGGTCAAAGCCGCTGAAATACTTAGTAGGTCTGTTCTGCTGTAGAGACAATAATAGCTTCCTGTATTGTTGCGCTTTTCGAGTACTGATTTGGACGGGTTTTCGGTTCCACCGAGTTGGCTGGTCGAAACGCTAACCACTTCATCAGCAAAGATGCTCAATCAGTGAAATTCTGAAATGACTGTCTCATCCCTTTCGCCGTTTTTTCCTCATTATCTTTTAAACGTCGATATACGTCGCGGTTTTTATTTCCTAGCAAGTCTTTCTAGCTAACTGGCGCCTGAAAATTTGCCTTCAATCACTTGCCTTCAAAGGAGTTAGCCAACAGTACGACGGAGTTAGTAAACAAGATTAAACAAAAAGGCTGTACATCACCTCATCCTGCGCGTGAGTGGTGCTCCCACGACGCGTACCTAAAAGTGTACCTGGACTCGCACACGATCAACGTGACTGCGCATCTTTATCAACTAAGAAATTTATCCCTATACATTTACTAAGCTGACTCGCATCTCAGCGCTTGATTGGGTATTCTTATGGTCAGTGGCGGATCCAGGATCAGAATTGGTGTGGTGAGCTAATCTGATTATTGTAAACATAGATGACGATTTGGGGAGGGGGGGGCTAACCCTCTGTTTTGTAAATAAAGATGACGTTTTTAAACAAATGTATTTTGCAGCACGAATATGATTTTGAATTTAAATTGAAGTATATGTTCTCATTTGTTTAGTTTCTTTCAAAATACTGGGCAAAAGTGATACTTAATCTTACAATTTTGCAATAATCAAAGGCTTCAA
Source organism: Oratosquilla oratoria (assembly GCF_046742065.1). NCBI lineage: Eukaryota > Metazoa > Arthropoda > Malacostraca > Stomatopoda > Squillidae > Oratosquilla > Oratosquilla oratoria. Next base: position 49,556,921 of record NC_134792.1, on the reverse strand, counting down.
AGGTGACGCAAATAAGGTCATCATATTAAGACAACAGGGCAGGACTCATTTGTTTAGTTTCTTTCAAAATACTGGGCAAAAATGATACTTAATCTTACAACTTTCCAATAATCAAAGGCTTTAACAAGGGTGACGCAAACAAGGTCATCATATTAAGACAACAGGGCAGGACTCGCAGTACTGGTTTTAAATTGGACAATTTCAGATTTAATAAGGAAATAGGCATGAACTGATCTACTAATAGGATGACCAACAAATTGAATACACCTAGTAACTATGTAATGAGCGCTAAAAATATCGTCTGTATTAAGAAACGGTTAGACAACTTTCTGGATGGGGATGACAGGTGGTAATGGACATAGAACTGACTAGTGTAGGCCTTATGGTCTCTTGCAGTCTCTTTCATCTTTATGTTCTTAATAAAATTTTGAACATCCCTCCAATTATTATAAGTAGAGTGTGCACAAGGCAGGTTTCCCGACCTCTGAAATTAGGCAATGGAAAATGGGGGGTGGGGGGGCTTCAGCCCCCTCAAAGCCCCCCCCCCCAACCCCTGGATCCGCCACTGATTATGGTTAAAGTTGGGGACAGGTTAGGTTATGACGGACTCTGTCGTGCGTAGTCCTTTTAAGAATTATTAATAGTTATCAACCCCTTAGTCTACTGAAAGAAGTAAAACTCTAATCTGCACAGTCATCGTTCATCGTGTGTAGACCTCTTACCGCGCTCTGCAGCATGTATTGTGTGTTCTCTTTTGACATTTTGGCATTCTTTGCTTTGGTGAAGAACATACGACTCGCTTCATCTGAACGTCGTACTCTAAACTATGGCCCTGTTCACACTAGCGGTGTTCACACACAACCGCGCATTTTTTCATTAACTATGCGGTACGTTCCGAGGTTTCCGATCGGTTCTAAGCGCTAGTTTGAACAGGGGTTAAGTGTTCCTTTGTCACACGTTACCTCCCCAACCCCCACATCCCCCCCACACCCACCTCTTAAACCCTAACTCCCCATCGACACTCCCAGAACAAAATGAGTCAAGTATGCCTGTGTGTTTTGTGTCTGTATGTGGAGCCTCGCGCGGCTGTTCTCTGTACTTACCAAACATCAACGAGCTGCTCCAAAGTCTCCACTGCGTAGTCATTTACACAACTTCATCCGTTTTCTTCTACGTGTCCAACACTATAAACACTCATAAAACACGATAACACTAGCTGCCCGTGGCAAAGCTCACGAATCACTCATAGTAAGTACACAACTATTCGTAAACACACAGTCAAATAGTTCATATAAACTTTAGGGAGTTTAGAATATGAATAAATTGAAATGTAATCGACCAAATCTGTCGAGGCCAAGGGAACGTCCACTATGTCCTTCTTCCTCACTCGTCTCAGTTTTTGAAATATGCGCCGTTGGTGACAATCTGATCACACCAACTGACGTGCGATGTAAAAACAAACATGATTGGCTGTCAGAGTCCATCATCTGTCGTCTTCAAGCCAATCACAATACTCGAAGTGAAACGGGCACCTTCGGTTGTTGTGATAGGCCATCAGAGAATATCTGAACGCATTGCTTGAACCAGGACGACCGAAATTCGATCTTTAAACGACCTATTTGGAAGTGCGCTCCTATTCAGTTTGTCTTCTGTTGTTTGGAAAGTGACGGGCAGAAGCATTGAACAAATATATATGAATAAATGTATTATTGTATAAACAAATTAATAAATAAACATAAATGGATAAATAAATAACTAAGCAAATAAATAGACCTATTCATGGCGCTGCTGACCAGTTTGTCTTCTGTTGTTTTGAAAATGACGGACTGAAGCAATGAAGAAATATAAACAGATAAATTAATAGATAAACAGTTATATAGATAAACATATAGACAAGTAAATAAATAGAGAAACAAATAAAGAAACATAAACAAATGAATAAATAGATAAACTGTGTGTGTACGTGAGTATGTTATGGATTCCACCCTCCTTGTTCAAATGCAATACTTTTGTCAAGCCCCCACCCCCGGTGATTTAGCTCGATCACGTAGGCTACGTAGTACATACACCTACTAAAACTTCAATTTTACAAACGTGCCCTTTTTTCCTACTATGCTCATGTGAAACTAATTGGGTAAGAGAACAACCAAGAGTGACACAAAATTCACACCATTTATCTTGACATCCATGTTGCCGTCACTCCCGCCACAACGTTCAGGATTATCGGTCACTTCTACGATCAGCAAATATCTTTTCCTTTTATTAATATTCATAACATTTGTCATATTACGGTATTGTGCTCGTTGTCGATTTTGGGTAGGGAAGGCTTAGGTAACGTTGAAATACGAACTTGGAATGGGAATTATCGTGTATCATTGTTGTACCTTAACACTCCTGACTACTTGCTCCTGACTGCAAACCAATGAGCTATGTTCTTTATCCATTTCTTAGGGGAGTTCCTCTCAGATGAATAAAATCATCTGACGACTGATGGAATAACTCAATAAAATCGTAAAACGCAGCGAATGAATGTTTTACCTTTCCGTTGCAGATTTTTTTTCCCAAACTGTCAAAAACCAACTAACGGCATTCAAGATTCTCGCCAAATGTTTTGAATTTGAAAAGCTGTAAGACGACTTTACTTACATTATTCTAGACTTCCCTAAGAACAGTCCATCAATGTGTCTGATATTCGTATAGGTTGAACCTCTCTTAATTCGCCATTCAATTTCTCAATATATGACGCGAAGGTAATTCGACATTTGGATATTCAAAAAAATAAAAGATTGTAAACAAAGTCGTTTCTGCTTAAACGAACTCACTTGAGTTGCGTATGCGTGACCGGGTCCTAAACAAAATCACGACGAATATTCGTTACAAACTGTCGGAGACGCAGGCCGTTCAATGAAATGATTTATGGCCGATGATGGGTACATGCTCAGTGCTCCCCTCCCCTATATATGAATATATCATTAAACAAAAATTACCACCACGACCCATTGTCATGATAATTAAGAAAAATATGTGGATAGATCTGAAGTAGGACTGACTATCGACGAAAGCATCGCAAGAAAATTAGATCCTGATGTCAAATAATCCACTATCCTCCTTCCTTCTTATAACCGAAGGAGGCGTCCATTTCAACTTGTAGAAAAAAACATGAACTACATTAACCGTTGAAGTAACAATTTTATCGAAGTCTACTCATTAATTATGACAAGATAAATAACTAAAACGTCGTTCGTTGAGAACTGAGAAATACAAGCCAACCCTTACGTAGCTAATAAAAAAATCTTAGAATATACGATATATGTAACGATGCAAAATATGCAGGTTGGTTAAGTCCGTGCTTCTATTTCTCACACTCAATTCATATGGTTCTACTTTTTATGTTACCTACGGAATTTACTCGCGTTGTTGGGCATTTTGCTTAATCCCTTAAACACGGTGACTCCCTTGAAATATTTTATTCTGGCCAAGAAACAAACTATTATTAATATATTTGAGGCCATGAACTCCGAACTGAATGGGGTCTCGATCACCGAAGACAACTTTCAATCAGGGTTCCGTTCCTTGAAACGAATAAAATTACTTTTCCTCAGTCAGAAGGTATAGATTGCGTCACCGCGTTTAAAGGAGTTAAGAAAGATTTCAAGTTATAAATTTGGACATAGGTGTCATTCATTCGCGTGCGTTTGTGTTTGAACAAACTAGAAGGGCACGAAATGTACTCATGCAACTGTCATACAAGTGTCAGACAAATGTCAAACGAACACAATAAAAGAGAGGGAACATGGATAAAGAAAACGGGAATAATAATACAAAAACAGAGAGAACAGATACAGGGAAGGTTACAATGGAGAATGTAGAAAGGTGGAAGAGAAAATAAGGAAGAAGAGAGAAGTAAGCATAAAATCTGCGAGAGAAAAGGGTGTAGTATTGAAGGCACAAAAATTGGAGAAGGCGAAGAAAGAAAATTTGAAACAAGCAAGGAAATAGAAGTGGAGGAGAAGGTCACAGGGCAAGGTGGAAGGGGATGAGGAGTAAGGGATGATGAGAAAGTGGAATAAAAAATTAATGTGGATGTTTCCAGCACAGAAAGTAAGAGAGGAGGAATAGGAAGAACAGGAAGAAAAGGGAGAACAAGAGGAGAAGGAAGAACAGGAGGAGAAAGAAGAGCAGAAGGAAGAACAGGAGGAGAAGGAAGAACAATAGGAGGAGAAGGAAGAACAGGAGGAGAAGGAAGAACAGGAGGAGAAAGAAGAACAGGAGGAGAAGGAAAAACAATAGGAGAAGGAAGAACAGGAGAAAGAAGAACAGGAGGAGAAGGAAGAACAATAGGAGGAGAAAGAAGAACAGTAGGAGAAGGAAGAACAGGAGGAAAATGAAGAACAGGAGAAGGAAGAACAGGAGAAGAAGGAAGAATAGAAAGAAAAGTAAGATCAGGAGGAGGATGAAGAGGAAGAGGACAAAAAATAAGGAAGGAGTGAAAAAAACAGTAATATAGAAAGATGGATATTGTGAGGATGATCATGTAACAGAGCAAACAACACCACGAAAAAAAGTGAGACAAGGAAGAGAGGAAAGGAAGGAGGGAGAGTAGACAAGGAAAAGAGGAAAGGAAGGAGGGAGAGTAGACAAGGAAGAGAGGAAAGGAAGGAGGGAGAGTGGAGAGAGAGGGGCGGTCGTGTTCCTCGATGTGGGCGTGATGAGGGCGCGCTAATCAGAGGAGACGGCCTGAAATGGCTTCTACTCGATTCTTCCTGACACCAAAATTCATCCCCTTCGCGGAGAGACGCGTTAGTGACCCTCTCCACTTCTTCCTCTCTTATCTACGGACCCTCACACTCTCTCTCGTTGGACAGAGCCTCCCTCCAGTTAATCTTCATCTCATTCACTTGCGTCTCTATACCCATCCCGCCCACCCCTCTCTCTCTCTCCCATACACACTCCTACTCTCCCTTCATTATATATATGCACGCACACACACATACACACTCCGTCTCTCTCCACATTATATATATGTAAACACACACACACACACACACACACACACACACACACACACACACACACATATATATATATATATATGTGTGTGTGTGTGTGTGTGTGTGTGTGTGTGTGTGTGTGTGTGTGTGTGTGTGTGTGTGTGTGTGTGTGTGAGTGTATGTGTGTGTATGTAGCCTCACTTTCTTCAATTCTTGGCCCCACGAAAGATATAAAAAATTATTTCAGTGGAGTGGTCCCGACAGCCATCGAGTCCCATAATACCAGTAATCTACAAGGTTCCTTATCCTTTACATCCTGTTCGTGGCATAATATGAAAGTGACTTTCATTTCGAGATCCCCGAACTCGGCTCGGCTCGGCTCCAAATCACGCGAGCCAAAGGTCATTGCGTATCACATATCCAAGATCTATAATTCGTGACATTCGTGAAAAGAAAAGCCAAGGATTCGTCCAAATTCGTAATGGATTCCAGAGTCGGTGTCAGGGTTGTATGCAAAACAAACGCTTCCAGGCTCGTAGGGTCGACCTAAGTCGAATCTAAAACATCAACAGAGGGCAAAGTACCTCTCATCCAGTAGACTCCATTAACGAAATAAGTGTAGATGACTTTGTTCGATTCCTGGTTGCCAAGTCAAGTACAGTACCATCATATAACATTCTGGTTCTCTATAGTTCAAATGTCACAAACCCACCCACATACACACACACACACGACTCGATGGCGCAGTGGTAGCGTTCGCGGCCGCTACTACGGTGGTCCTGGTTCGAATCACGCCTAGGGCTGAAATAATTTCAGTATTGCTGTGCTGTGAGTCGTTATTACAACTCTCGTCGGCGGGGAGTTGTGTGTGTGTGTGTGCGTGTAAGGTCACAGCATTACCCATAGATTGGTCATATATGAGCTCTGAGCTCTCTTCCGGGAGGGAAATATCTGTCGATCACGAGTCCAACACGTGATCCAAGACCATGGTACATCACACATACACGCATGCGCACGCACGCACACTCAAACAAACAAACAAACAAACACAAACAAATGTCTGTTTTGAAGTGCTTTTTGCAAATGAATTGGTCTTGTCAATAGATCGGTCTCTCTCTCTCTCTTTCCCTCTCTCTCTCTCTCTCTATCTATCTCTCTCTCTCTGCAGAGTTCAGTGAACAGAAAGTCCTACGCTTCAGCAACGCAGAACCTCATGAAGTTTTTCATGAAGTTTGTTTTTGAAAATTGCTGCTTTATCTAGGTGTATATGCGATAATGCAATATGTCTGCAACCATGCTCGTGCATAAACATATGTTGGTGTGCATGAACAGGGTCGAATGTCACATACGATTAATCACTTTTACCAGTTTTATTCTTTTCTTTTGTAGGACGAAGATAAATATCATAGTTCCACGTGTATGTGTGTGTGTGATTCACCTTGGTCTTTGGATCACGTGTTGGACTCGTGATCGACAGCTGTTTCCCTCCCGGAAGAGAGCTCAGAGCTCGTATGACCGATCTATGGGTAATGCTGTGACCTTACACGCACACACACACCCAACTCCCCGCCCACAAGAGTTGGAGTAACGACTCGAAGCGCAGTGATACTGAAATTATTTCAGCCCTGGGCAGGATTCGAACCCGGACCGCCGTAGTGACAGTCGGGGACTCTACCAACCGTGTGTGTGTGTGTGTGTGTGTGTGTGTGTGTGTGTGTGTGTGTGTGTGTGTGCACGCGCGTGTGTGTATGTGGTTCACCATGGCCTTGGATCACGTGCTGGGGTCAGTATCGACAGTCATCACCCTCCCGGATGAGAACTCAGATCTCATACATGTCCTATATATGAGTGGATGTGTGTGTATATACTGTATATGAGTGTGTGTGTATGTGTGTGTGTATATGTGTGTATGTGTGTGCATGTGTGTATATGCGTGTGTGTGTGTGCGTGTATGTGTGTGTATTATGTGTGTGTGTGTGTGTGTGTGTGTGTGTGTGTGTGTTTGTACGCGCGTGCGGGTCTATGTGAGTGTACAAGTCAAACAGCATTTCGAGACTTATCTGTGTATAGATACGAGTATTTTATGTGTATGCTGGACATTTGTACGAACACATTTGTTTCAGGATACCTATCCATGATATTAGATTTGTATATAGAAATAATCTATTGGGTTCACTAAATCCGTGGTTACGTATAAGATTAATAAATACATAAACTCCCAAGACACATTTTGCTTGAAAGCACATGCCGAGGTACTCGTCCTCTGTACAGACGTTGAAGTGAATTCAGGACATCACTCGGAGGTGGGGGGGGGGGTTGTCCTCATTCAGGATAAAACTGTCCCGTTCCACAGAACAAAATATGAGAAATATGATCTCATACTGAAGGGGTGACGCTGTCTCTCCTTGTCTACAAGGTCGTTAGTCGCGTGCTTGGGTTGTTAGCAATTAGACAGCTGTGCACATACCGTAGAAATTGCAGAGGGTCATCCACGCGCAATTCAAGCAATGGCAGGCAATTTGCCAAGCAGGCACGGTCTTCTTCTAAACAAGAATATAGTCAAGGACGGTGGAGGTCCTTGGATATGGATCGGGAAGTCTCAATTTTGCAAATATAAGAATTTGCATTGCCAATCCAAACACACGAGGTAAATTATACTAACCCACTTTCGGAGAAGAATAGGCGAAAGTAAAATGATCCGTATATTTCGATCACTGTCTGTGATCCTCTTCAGCGTTAGTACAATCTTACCAATGTTCTACGACATTACTTTGACACGGGATAAAGATGACGATTTTGGTCATAAATGTTTCTTAAAGTAAGCGACAAACCTTAGGATGTGTGCTGTGTGGAACCACAACAGACTTAGTAACCAGGTACTGAGTGTTGAAACTATTGATTGTTTTAAAAGAAGGTTAGATATTTTTATGGATGAGGATGACAGGTGGTTATGGATATGGAACTACCTAGTGTAGGACTTATGGCCTCTTGCAGTCTCCTTCATTCTTATGTTCTTAATACATTAGTACAGACTCATGTTACAAGGGACTATATAGATTGTAGCGACTAAGTTTACACTTGACTATGCACCCGTACTTAGTGAATGTCAATAATTATGGTACAGCAACAGATTCTTAATGTGGTAGGCGTGTCAATCAATTAAGCGAAAGTACACGATGGCTTCAATCAAGTACATCGCCTATTCACATAGAGAACTTTGCTGTACTAGAGTGTATTAGCACAGCAATATTCGGATATTGATTTACATGTCTAGAATATCAGTCCGCTCCAGGGTAGTATTTTGTCAACGATAGAGCTATCACAAAACAAAATTAATTACGTTTCTTACAATTTAAACACTGTAAGCATGATCTTAGTTTTTCAACTCTTTATGTACTATTTCTGCGATACTTGTAACACAATATGTATTTTTATTTTTAATGTGATTTAGTTTAACAGCATTTGGGTATTCTTGGCTTGGGTACTTCAGTGTATAATTTTGTTCCCGGTAATGCAAACCTGTCTGGGGCTTTTCTCTTGTCCTGTATCTTTTTGGCGTATGCTTAAATTCAGCGGACACTGTTTTTGATCAAATTAATTGTGTGAACATCCTCTGAAAGAAGTTTGAGGTTGTTAAATGAACTCTAAAGAAATTTATATTACTTGGAGCTGTTAATGCATAACACACACACACACACACACACACACACACACAAATGACTCAACGGTGCAGTGGTACTGTTCTCGACCGCTGATTCAGCGATCCGAGTTAGTCCCACCGAGGATTGGAAAAGTTTTATCATAGCTGCATTGCGAGCCGGCACTCTAACCCTGGTGGGCAAGGAGGTGTGTGTATTCACCTCGGATCTGCTGCAGTCTCTGTCGAGACAGCCAGACACCACCCTACGGCAGTGAGCTCAGAGCTCATTATTTGCCGATCTGTGTGTGTGTGTGTGTGTGTGTGTGTGTGCTCGTGATTACGAGCTTCTCACTTCAAACACTGATTAGAATCTCAGCGACGTGAGCTTTTCTCCCTTCAAGGTGAACGTAGGTCAAACTGGGGGTCATTCTCTACGTGATACTGGTGGCTTGTATTTGCTCTATCGACCAATAGGAATAGAGACTATGTATCATGACCTCACGCATAAGGACGGTCCTAATGGCGGATGAGGACTGACCATCCTGGAGGGTATTGCAGACGTTTTCTTCAATTTCCCTTCTTCCCTCTCCTCCCCGTTTTCTTTTCACTTTCTATTCATGTCTCCTCCGTGCGCATTTCATCGTTCACCTGACCATTCCCTCCTTACTCTCACTGCGCATGCGCTGTATCATTCCCTTGTTCCAGCGGCCGACTGTTTTATATTAATTGAAAGCGAAGACGCCCAAGGGATTGATGTGGCAAATGTAAACTCACTATTGATCAATCAACTCGACAGGCAGCTGGCCGCTCGTCTAATCGTTCCTGAGTCTATCCAGCGGGCTCGATCTGCTATTGACTCGCCTCCACCTCGCCACTAGATAGAACAATCGTGTTCAGAGGGCTTTCGACCATCCACAGTTTAACTTCCACTCTTCCAAGGACACAGAGTCTTCGCGACGAGTTACCACGAGTCTCGTAGTCCAGGAATGGTTTGTACCACGCTGGGCACTTTCATGAGAAAGCGTTTTTTTTTCTTTCTTTCTTTATTGTTTTCTTTCTTTCTTGTCTTCTTTCTTTCTTTCCTTGATGGGAGGACGAGGATACTGCGGTTGTGATCCGTGCTTTGGAAGATCTGTTGCCTTGCCCAAAGCTTTTAGATTACTGTTACTAACCATGCCACTGGCAAACGTTGTCTCTACCACGGTAGAAAGTTTGATGAGAAATTGAGCATTTGAAGTTTGTCCAAGTTTCATAGTAAGTCATTTGTATATTTTCAAACTTAAATATTCTTAATTTGATGCATTGTCTCATAAAAAACTAGAAATGAGTAATATAAATTATTGTACTGTCCTTTCAGACCCAAGGTTATTGTGTGTTGTGTGTGTGTGTGTGTGTACTCGTATGTGTATTCACCTCGGATCTGCTGCAGTCCCTGTCGAGACAGCCAGACACCACCCTACGGCAGTAAGCTCAGAGCTCATTATTTGCCGATCTCTGGTGAGCGTGTGTGTATGCGTTAGTGTGTGCGTGAGTGTGCTTGTGTTTGTGTGTAAGAGAGAGAGAGAGAGAGAGAGAGAGAGAGAGAGAGAGAGAGAGAGAGAAATTGTGTGAGTTTGTTTGTTTATCTTTACCCAGTCTTTGCTTTTTTCTTGCTGGAGATACAAACAGTAATCTTTCCCTTGAGTTTGTACATCAACCATACCCCAAAGAATAGAGTTGCTTCAAGTACAAAAAGCACATCAAGAAGGAGGTACTCTGTCCATGAGAGATTGGGCCCTGATGAGGCCAAAGCAGGCGCACTCTGGTGCCGAATGAAGTACTCTGTCCACCAAAGAGCCCGCTCCAGAGTCATCTCTGGCTGGTCCTACATGCAGGAGGAAACATCTGCTGTCTTTTCCTTGTACATGCAAAGGATGAGAAAGAACCAACCTAAGGTCACTATGGTGTGTGTGTATTTACCTAGTTGTATTTACCTAGTTGTATTTTACGGGAAGGGGAGCTATGCTCGTGAGGTCCCGTCTTCATATCTCATTTTATCTAAACTATTTTTAAATTCATGTATTGTTTTTGCACACACCACTTTCTCATCTAACTTGTTCCAACTGTCTATTGCTCTGTGAGGAAAGCTGTTCTTTTTCAAATCTCTTCTATAGTTGTCTTTTTTTATTTTCTTTCCGTGTCCTCTTGTATTTCTGTCATCCCATTTTATCAGATTCTCTCTATCAGTAATTTCTATGCCTTTCATGATTCTGTAAATAGCTATCAAATCTCCTCTCTCTCTTCTTTGCTCTAGTGTCTGTAGTTTAAGTTTTTGTAGTCTCTCTTCATATGATAGTTTTGAGAGTGTTGGTGCCAGTTTAGTAATTGCTCTTTGTATTCTTTCAAGTTTTTTTATACATTTTTTTGTACTTGGTGACCATATCGTTGCTGCATATTCCAATCTTGGTCTTATCAGGGTGACTAGGATTTTCCTCACCATTTCTTCATCCAGGTATGTAAATGCCACTTTGATTGTTCTTATTAAATTATAAGTTTCTCCAAAAATCTTATTTATATGTTTCTCAGGTGACATATTATTCATAACAATGACTCCCAGGTCCCTCTCATTTTCTACTCTTTTTATTCCTTCTTCTCCCAAATTATATGATCCTGTTATTCTGTTTTTGCTTTTTCCAAATTCCATTATACTACACTTTTTTGTATTGAACTCCATCTCCCACTTCCTACTCCATTCTTGTACTTTATTTAGATCTCTCTGTAGTGATTCACAATCTTCTTCAGTTTTCACTCTTTTCAGTAATTTTGCATCATCTGCAAAGAAGCTCATATAGCTTTCAATTCCTTCATCCATATCATTAATATATATAGCAAACATTATTGGGGCCAGAACTGTTCCCTGCGGGACACCGCTTATTACTTCATTCCATTTTGAGTGCTGATCTCTTATCACTACTCTCATTTTTCTTTCTTGCAAAAAGTCTTCCATCCAATTTAGCAATTTACCTTGTATTCCTCCTTCATATTCTAATTTCTTAAGCAACTTCTTATGTGGTACTTTGTCAAAAGCTTTTTTTAGGTCTAGAAATGCACAATCAGCCCATCCATCTCTTTCTTGTATTATATCTATTAGCCTTGAATAGAAACATATTAAATTGGTGACGCATGATCGTCCTTGTCTGAATCCAAATTGCCTTGGATTTAGTACGTTGTTTTTTTCCAAGTATTTTACCCATCTACTTTTGATAATTCTTTCACATATTTTTGCTATTGTACTTGTTAGAGAGACTGGTCTATAGTTGGTAGGTTCTTCTTTATTTCCTCCTTTATATATAGGTACTATATTTGCTTTTTTCCAATCTTCTGGAACTTTTCCTTCTTTTAAGGAACTGCTTATTATGCTATGTATTTTGTCTGCCAGTTCATTCCTACATTCTTTCAGAATCCAGTTTGCTATTTCATCTGGCCCATGCGATTTTCTGACATCAAAATTACCCAAGTGTGTCAATATTTCATTCTTCGTTACTTCTATTTCTTCCATAGGGGGGACTTTTTCCTTCCACTCAATCTCTTCAGGTTGTATATTTTCCCTTGTAAACACTGATTTAAAATGTTTGTTCATAATTTCTGCCATTTCCATTTCCTCAGTGTATTCAACTCCCCCTTGTCTTAATTTCTCCAAGTCTTGTTTGTTTTTCAGTTTATTGTTTACAAATCTGTAGAATAGTTTTGGTTGATCTTTACACTTTTCTATAACATCTTTTTCATATTTTCTTTTTTCCTCTCTGCACTTTTGTACATATTCATTTCTATAACCAGTATATATTTTCCATTTTTCAGGTCTTCTGTCTTTTTTCCATCCGGTCCAGGCTTTGTCTCTTTTGTCTTTTAACTCCCTACAACTTTTGTTGTACCAGCATTTTACATATTCTTTTTCTTGTTTTTGTCTTGGGACATACTTTTCCACTCCTTCTTTGTAAATTTTTGTCAAAATATTCCATTTCTCTTCCACTGATGTTTCTTCTTTGTATATTTCTTCCCAGTTTTCTTGTTGGAAGAATTCTCTTATTTTATCAAAGTTTGTTTTTTCATACATCATTCTTCCTTTTCTATATTGTTCATTTCTTTTCATATATTTTTCTTCATTAAGTTCCAGTTCAATCAATATGTGGTCACTTTTACCTATTGGTGTTTTATATTCAATCTTGTCCACTATTCTAGGTTCAGATGTAATTATTAAGTCTAGCCTCGATGGTTCTTCTTCATTTCTATACCTAGTGTTCTCTTGTATCCATTGTGTCATTGAATGGTCAGTAATCATCTCAAGTAGAGCATTTCCCCATGAGTCATCACCACTCTTTACTGTCATTTCTTCCCAGCAGATTTCTTTGCAATTAAAGTCGCCCATCATAACTATTCTTCCTCCGTCTTCCATTATTTTAGTTAATGCTATCTTTGTGTCCTCTAACATACTTTTATGTTCATTCTCCTCCCACGAGGCTGTTTTCGGAGGCACATAGTTGATCACAAATTTTCTGCTCTTCTTATCTCGGTCTTCCACTTCTATCATAATCATCTCTACTGTATTCTTTCCATATATGACACCTTTCACGTTTATATCCTTCTTTGTCAGGAACATAACTCCACCCCCTTGTTTTTTCTCTCTGTTTCTAATCCAATAATTGTATGTATCATGTCCTACACTGTTGGGTGGTAGTGGGCCTTTTAATTTTGTTTCTACAATTCCCATTATGTCCGGTTCTTTTTCTTTCAAATAATCATTCAGTTCATTCAATCCTGTTATCAATCCATCTATATTTGTGTAAGACACTCTTAGTTTTCTGCCACTTCCATTGTGTTCTCTGTTTCCCTTATGTTTTTCTTTAGTATGTCGAACTGCTTTATTTTCATGTTCACTACTCTCCAATAGAATCTCTCTTTCTCTGACTCCGTTCTTTCCTCGTTTTTTGCCTTAGCTTCAATTCTTTTCTGCTTTTCTGCCTCTCTTTCCTCCTTATTCATTTCTCTTTTTATCCATACCTTTTTATATTGATCATTTGTTGCTAGTTTCCCTGTCTTGGATAGAATTTTCTCTGCCGTTGTTTGTGACCTGAATTTAATCTTAATTGGTCTGGTCTTATCTGTACTATATTTTCCGAGTCTGAATTTTTCCTCAATTTCCTTTATAATTTCTGGTTCATCTTCCTGGACTAATTTTAATAAACTGCTTACCCTTTCATTTTCCTCCTTGATTCTTGCGGTTCTATCTGGGTTATGTTTCTCTTCCATTCCTAATATAATTATACATTTCTTTTTGTCAGCTAATTCTCTTACTATATTCTCCTTCTGTCTCATCACTTTAATAACTGAGTCTTCATTATGTTCTTTCAATTGCTGTTTGACTATGTCAGTGAATGAAACCTTATTCCCTTCTTGAGTTATTCTCCAATTTTTAGCTTCTGTAGCTATTTTCTCACTGTTTTCATTACTATTCTTCTTCAATTTCTCATTCTCCTCCTTTACATTTCCTAACTGTCTTTTTAGGTCCTCTACTTCTTCAGTTAAGTTTCTGTTAGCCTTCTCTAGTTGTTCCAATCTTTCAATTCTTTGGAGAATGGAGCCTACATTACCTAACTTACGTTCCAAGTCCTCGATCACCTTATCAACTCTCTCCTCTAGTCTTATCAGTCTGGGGGGGGTTGTGTCCCCCCCACCCTCTTTAAATCCCTGGAACATATTCTCGTCACTTTCTACTGTATTTCTCCTCTCTATACTTCTAATCTTTACATTTTTATTTGCCATTTCGTCATCCGGTGGTCGTTTCATGTTGACCTTCCGCCCGTCTGCCTGGGCCAAGTCCTCCACATCCTCATTACCTTCCATTTCCCCAGTAATCCCTCCCCCTCTCCTCTTTCCTTACTTTCCCACTACCTCACGAGCAATTCCCCCCCCCTGCAAATACAAAAAGGCACTTCTCTTTGCGTTGGTATCCTCAATCTGCACTTTTCTTCAGAGCGTTCGTCAAGCCGTCCGTTCGTTGAAAGTGTGTGTGTGTGTGTGTGTGTGTGTGTGTGTGTGTGTGTGTGTGTGTGTGTGTGTGTGTGCGCGCTTAACACACACGATACAGTACATCATCTCCAGCCCTGTTTATTAGAATTTATTATCATAATAATTGTGATTGTTTGAATAACATTTATTCTTTTACAATATATAGTGTGGAACAAGGTCAACATTATCATCATCATCGTCATCACCATCATCATCATCATTATTATTATTACTATTATTATTATTATTATTATTATTATTATTATTATTATTATTATTATCCTTATTATTATCCTTATTATTATTATTATTATTATTATTATTATTATTATTATTATCATTATTATTATTATTATTATTATTACTATTATCATTATTATTATTATTATTATTATCATTATTATTATTATTATTATTATTGTTTTGTTATTGTTATTGTTATTGATATTATCGTCATCATTGTTATTATCGTCATCATTGTTATTATCGTCATCATTGTTATTATCGTCATCATTGTTATTATCGTCATCATTGTTATTATCGTCATCATTGTTATTATCGTCATCATTGTTATTATCGTCATTGTTATTATCGTCATCATTGTTATTATCGTCATCATTGTTATCATCATTGTTATCATCGTCATCATTGTTATTATCCTCATCATTGTTATTATCCCCATCATTGTTATTATCGTCATCATTGTTATTATCGTCATCATTGTTATTATCATCATTGTTATTATCGTCATCATTGTTATTATCGTCATCATTGTTATTATCGTCATCATTGTTATTATCGTCATCATTGTTATTATCGTCATCATTGTTATTATCGTCATCATTGTTATTATCATCATTGTTATTATCGTCATCATTGTTATTATCGTCATCATTGTTATTATCGTCATCATTGTTATTATCGTCATCATTGTTATTATCGTCATCATTGTTATTATCGTCATCATTGTTATTGTCGTCATCATTGTTATTATCGTCATCATTGTTATTATCGTCATCATTGTTACTATCGTCATCATTGTTATTATCGTCATCATTGTTATTATTGTCATCATTGTTATTATTGTTATCATTATCATCATTATCATTGTTATAATTATTATCATTGTTATCATTATTATCATTAGAAGCTGAGAGAAATGCGGGAAGTGGAGAAGAATAGAGCAGAGGTGTTTTTTCCCCTCGTGGTCCGGAACTGTTCGAACGCAGGAGACGGTGTCCACGCTACAGCCACATCAGTGACGATACCCAGAGGGAGCTGATGCATCACACACACACGGTGATGTCACCAATTCACCTGAGGTCCGAGGCAAGCAATGGTCGGTGGCTATAACTCAGAGTGGATGCCCTTCCTTACCTCTGCATCGTGGCCAGGATTCGAACGGTCGACGAATCCCGGCGCGGTTACCAGACACGCACTCTACCAACCGACCCACGTTTTTTTTTTTAATACCGAAGTGACAAGGTGTGCAAAGATGGTATGTGGAACAAGGAGGATGAGAGGGACTAGAAGGAAGGGTAGTGAGTGGTGGGATAATGAAGTGAGGATGGTAGTAGAAGAGAAGAAATGAGCATTTGAGGGCTGGTTGCAGAATAGGACTCAGGATGTATATGAGAGATACAAAGAAAAATGAAGAGAAGCAATATATATATATATATATATATATATATATATATATATATATATATATATATATATATATATATGCAAATTAGACAATTTGGAAAAAGAAACTAACGAAGCAGAGCGCTTTCGTATGCAACATCTTCAGTGCAAAAAGCACTTTTTGCACTGAAGATATAATATACGAAAGCGCTCTGCTCCGTTAGTTTCTTTTTCCAAGTGGTCTACTTTGCATAAGTGAACACACGTACCCGTGTTCTTATTAGCATATATATATATATATATATATATATATATATATATATATATATATATATATATATATATATATATATATATATATATATATAAAGGAGGCAAAAGCTAAAATGTATGTAAAATGGGGAGTAGTGTGACATTTTTTTAAGTAATAAAAATATATTTTGAAACGAAGTTAATTAAAAGAAGAAGGGAATGTGAGTCATGCAGATAGGAAAAAATAGAGGGTGAAGAGGGACAGATGTTAAAGGAAGTGAAGGCAGCAAGGGCTGTTGAATGTGGATGAGGATAGAGAGGGACCGACTGTGGCAGTGGGAGGCGCTGAAAGATGACGGTGATGTGAGATTAAGATGGATGACTTGGGGAGAGTTGACACGACACTAACCAATGAGTATGAAGAGGGAGTGTCGATTTACAGATATCAGTGCCGTGTCAGTTCAGTCCCAGTGATATCCGTGACTCTTCAGAGACGTCTGTGCACACATATTCGTAGTGATTCAGTACAGCGTGAAATCAGTGATCTGTAATATGACAAATTTTTCAAACGTGGTGTTGGTAATGATTGCCATAAGTCTTGATGGAGAGGAAGGGGCTGAGCATATGGTGAAGAACAGAAAGTGGGTACTTGAGGCATGGAGGAAAAGAGAAAGTGAAGGATAGTTTACTACTTTGTACAAAGAATTAATTTACGATGAAACAAAAAAATGTTCCAATATTTCAGAATGTCCAACAATTGTTTCAACATACTGCTCAGTAAAACAGAGGCTCACCTAAAGAGGCAAGGCAACCATTGGAGAAAGGCTATAACATCGAGGGAACGTTTAGTATTTTGTTTGAGGTAAAATAATACAAATATTTTCCAGTAGGCTAATTATTGTAATTGTCTACTCAAGTCCATAAATCATACAGAACAGGATAATTTAGCACCAATTCAATAAGTACTCAGCCAAGAAAGAGCGCGAGGGAGATCTTGCTATGTTGAAGGAATAGCCAGCAGCACAAGGAGTACCATATCTCTCCAAGGAAATTCCTTCATCAGAGCGACCTCCAAGCTCTTCAATAGTTTCCACAACTACCTGAAAAACACCACATCCTGCAGAGTAGAAGTATTCAGAAGACGGCTGGATGTCTTCCTACAAGAAATAGAAGACACTTCCCACACCATCCCATAGTAATACGTGGGTCCACTACAACAATCTGGTGCATCGCCTACCACTTCATTGAAGGCAACACGGCCAAGGAGGAAGCAGGGGCAATTCCTGTAGTTGAGGTGAAGACGCCAGGATCTCTATAAGGTAACATAAGGTAAGGTAAGGTGGCAAGTTAGGGAATCTTTACAAAATAATTGTCACCCCTTAGTTTTCATACTCTCACATGTGCTGAGTTTTCAAAGAAAATGAACTTGTAATCAAAACACAATGTAAGATTACACAGTAACAGCTAGTGCAACGCGCGTGAAGACTAATTCAAGTTTATTTAAGTGAAAATGTGAAATTAAATAGACTCGTCACTCTACAATCTATATGTTAAATTCATCTAAAAGAACTTTGATATGTTCGCAAGATATACCTATAACATTCAGAAAACATGTGATGCTTTTCTTCCTTGAGAAGTTGAGGTAAATTTGTAAAATACTACAACATAAGATGATAAGGTGACAAGGTATATATTTTATTTAGTTTTTCCTTAATAAATGTGATGGAGGTGAATGGGATTCTTCTTGAAAATTCTTTAGGTTTTGTAAATAACAATGCCAATGGCAATGTGATGTTGGGAGAAAAGAGTGAAGATAAAGATTTACTCCAGAATTCTTTTACTCATTAAAATAGGCTGTGACTGTCACTGTGTGTCATTTTTTAGTTTTGCATCTAATCATCGTGACATAAGAAACACAGAGAGCAAGACAAGTGATGTTGACATTGCTTTCCAATAAGTATGTGTGATGGGTTAGGTTAGGTAATAATTTAAGGTCAGGTCAGTTAGGTTACACTAGTTTAAGCTTGGTGGGTTAATGTCCTTAAACCAAAAACTAGAAAAAGGAAGGTTAGGATAGGTAATAATTTAAGGTTAAGTCAGGTTACACTAGTTTAAGCTAGGTGGGTTAATGTCTTTAAACCAAATTAGTTTTCGGTAAAATTCCAGAAACTGGCAAGCATGGATATTTAACTTAAACCTTATGTTGTCCAAGGGTTCCTAATTTAAGCTTAGTTAACCTGGAGCAGTGGATAATGTTCCTGCCTTAGAATGCAGAAGGCCTTGGTTCAATCCCCAGTAAGTGCAAAAAGTACTTTCATGGCTTTCCAACCCCTCTCTACAACAGCGGACATCAGAGGTGTGGTAGATCAGCGTCGCATATACTGTATATGCTAGCACCTAATCAATACGACTGAGCTGATTACACTGAATTCAGACTTCATTCACAACCACTACCATTCCAACATACCAAAAATCACTTCACATGCACCTCTCACTATACAACCTTGTCAAACACAAACCACCATGGTGAGTTACAGAGGCTGCATGTCCCTCAGGCGACCTCAGTGGAGATCCATCTCAGTTGCGTCAATATGGATGGAATAACTTGAAACATACTTTCAAGCCTAACCTAAAGATTCCATAGAAAAAAGAATGGGTATTTCATATGCAAAAAAAAAGAAAAAAGCGAAAAGGACATTTGCTTGTTACTGGAACAGAACCTAGTTTTCTTAATCTAGAACAGGGGTGCAGTGCTGTCAAAGGTTACCAGACTGCTGTAGCTCACCAGACTGCTGCTCCGGCACTTCTGCAAATTAGTTATTCATCTTATACCCTTTTTACTTGCATTAAAATTTTTATCTATTTTTTTTATGGCAAAATATATATATTTCAGATTGTATATATATAGTTTCAGACTGTATATATTTCAGACTATATATATATATATTTCAGAATGTATGTATATATTTCAGACTATATAGAAACATGATAATGATGGCAGGCTTTGTCAGGCCCTTCAGAGCTCTGGCACCTATTAAAATTGGCACTGCACCCTTGGTCTAGAAATCAAATAATCTTTTTATTGTTTCTAATGATATATTACTATAATGTATTCTTATAAAAAGTAGATCTTGGAGAGATAGAGAAATGGCAAACCTGATAACCATCTGAAACCATATATTTACCCTTGTTTTCCTAGTGTGCATATAGAGATTTTGTTTTGTTTTGTTTTGCTTTTAAGATTTTTCTGGCAATGTTTTCTAAACACAAAATTGGTATAGACAGATTATAATGTATTCCATGTTTTATGGCAAGACATAAAGTTTTATACAAAGGGCAGTGTAGAGGTGTTGGAATGGAGGGCAAGTAGGTCGTGCTTGCCAGAACATCAGAAAGAACTTACCAAGAATATAGTAACCTTGGAGTTGCAAAGTATCTCAAACCACACAACTTCACAAATTTGTTGCCTTGTAATGATATAGAGTAAATGCATGCCTTTCATGTAAGAATATAGTAATTTACTGGTTAATACATATTGCCAATTATTGGTTTCAAACTTCTACCATACCAATATAAATACCAATAATAGTATATGAAATTGAATTATGTTATTTTCACCGTAGAATAATTTTAAATTACTTTGCTATTTTCATAATTTGGGAATTGTAGCTTATCCAGCAATCTTAAGTAGCACTGTCTCCCAGTAATGAGTGGACAAGAGTTTTTTTGATTTGTTGACTTGATGAATGGGTTGGTTTGAGATTGAGTAATACAATTGTTAATAATGTTGGCATCACTATGGCAGTTTCTGGTAAGAATTCACCTGAAGCATAAATCAGCATTATCTTCAATTGGGGGCAAACATCAGGGAGCACGTTGCTTCACTCACATGCTGGTGCCAGTCCCCATGGTGTCTGAGCAA
Organism: Oratosquilla oratoria; assembly: GCF_046742065.1. Lineage (NCBI taxonomy): Eukaryota > Metazoa > Arthropoda > Malacostraca > Stomatopoda > Squillidae > Oratosquilla > Oratosquilla oratoria. The sequence continues at coordinate 49,536,445 of NC_134792.1, read as the reverse complement.
GCTCCCATGCAGTCATCCTTCCCATTCCAGGTAACTCTTGACAGGTTCAATCAAGTTGAACCAGCCGTGAATTTTGGGGGCGTCCCTTTCATCTCCTCCATTGATTATTCCATATTTGATATTCACTTTATATAATTTTTCCCTGATGCAGTAAACTCTTGTCAGCATGAACCACATTTATCCAAATTTTGCATTAACCAAATGCCTTGTACCATCCAAACAAGTCTCTGATATGCTGAACTCTAGTTTAACATTTATATAGTGATGAGTGAGCCATTTGAACAATCCTCTTGTACATTGACCCCTAGTGAGGCAAACAGTAGGTTGGCCAATCATGCACAGCTCAGTAATATAAACATACTTTGTAATTTATTCTGTTCATATTAAGTGGCACTTCTGTTTTTATTTGGTTGCCACCAGGCTATCTTATTCATATCTGATATACTTTCAGTAGGAAAAGGGTTAATTTGACTATGGAAGGTTTTTCTTATCTGAATAGAATCACCTAGCCAGGAACAGAATAATTATTGTTGCCTCAGAATTTACTGACTAGAAACCTGTCTCCACAGTGGCTGGCGATGGTCCTTGAGTCTTTCCATAGATCTTTCTGAGAAAGGACTTTGGACTGTTGTCTGTGTTGTGTTAGTGTGGGACTGTTTCTTTATCACCACTTTGTACTAATAGGAGGAAAGTAGTTGCCAGTTGTCAATTTTCCTTATATGAAAAAATGGTGGAAATATAGTTAAAGTTTAGAGATCTTAGGCCCAGTCCAGAGATTGAGTGTCAACCTCTTAAGGCTTCACCACTAGATGGAAGTGAGGTGGTGGATTGATTTTGAAGACATGCAGCAGAAAGATGATTCTTTCAGTCATCCATCTTGCAGAACAAGCACCAGCAGATACCATTCATTGGTCTTAGAGCTAAGATAAAACATACAAGTTACATTAGACTATTACATATATATATATATATATATATATATATTATATATATGTATATATATGTATATATATATATATATATATATATATATATATATATATATATATATGAGAATGGTAACAAAGGACAACAATTGGTATTTGCAAGTGGTGGTTTTGTAGTCATTCTAGATAGACAACAGAGAATCGTCACCCTGCCACCCATCCAAAACTTGTCAACACCCTGAACTCCATCTGTGAATGCAACCTTAGGGACTGAGCATTCACTTTCCAAACTAGGACCAAAATCTCCCTCTGTCAACGACTGTATTTTTGCCACTTTTTCATAAAAGAGCCAACAATCACTGACTGCTCCCTTCATCTTCCTGTTATATAAGCTGGCGACATAGAAATAGCCCCACATTAACTCAGCATGTGCAATAGTCCAAATTTCTTCCCAGAGAGATTGATGGGAGGGCTGGAGAACTGTTACTTGTCATTATGGGGCTATGAGTTTTTAGTCTGAAATTTTATGCAAAAATTACTATTAATATTAATGATAATAGCATGTATACCTTTTAATTCATGGAATTTATTTTTTTCAGCTTCCTCTCATAAACTGTCTTGAAATTAAAGCTGCTGATACATCAAATAACAATGGAGGAAACTTTGTCAGTTATTGAGGGGCTTAGTTCGAGTCCTCCAAAGTTTGATGGCAACACTGTTTCTAAGACAGTTTCCAGTATCATCTGTCAAACTGAAATTCCAAAATTTGAGCAGTCAGAGGATGCACCATATTCAAAGGAGGACTTCATTGGAGTTCCTGAGAAAGCAGAGCAGAATCTGCAGTATTTGGACAAGTTATTGGAGTGCCTTGAAGCCTTAAATGGAAAAGGATATTATGATCTTATGTTTATGAAAACCATTACATTGAAGTGTGTGTTGATTTGTGGTGAATTCAGTGATGAAAACCAATACTGGGTAAGCCAGAAATGTGCAAAATTAAGTAAACACATCATGGAAACTCTTTGTCAAATTTATGGTTGTAAACTGCCTTGTGAAATCCTGACCAGAACTCATACAAATCAGATAGGTCAGAAAAGTGAGGCAGTGAATGATGTGAATAATCCAAACCTACTTGTGCCAGTAATGCAGAATTTATCATGCAAGTTGAATAAAAAGGAATGGAAAAAATATCCCTCTTGCAAATCGATTTACTGGTGGATTTTACAACAACTATACGTAAGTAGAGTGAGAAATACATGTGATGAAATACATGTTTGAATTTCTTATGAATTTTTTGGCTCCTAAAGATTCCTGGATTTATTTAGATGAAGCATTTTAAAATGGATTTCGGTAACATGTCACCAAGAGTGATGGATTGTATAGATTCTTGATACTGTATACTGTTTCAGCATGAGCAGTTGGGGGATCACCTGGCTTACCTTCTCCCGCCTGCACTTTTCATAACTGATGACTGGGAAGTTTGCCACAAGGTGTTTGGTCTCAAATGTTTGCAGCACATTGTAAACAATGCAGTAAGTATTTTGACTGTATTTTGTCAAGTAATGTTAGTATTACTGTAGATTTATTAAGGTATAAAAAAAGACTACCAAAAACTGAATGAAAAGAATTAAAGAAAATGTAATTCAACTGTTATGTTCAAAATACCCTAACTTTTCAACCATTGAGTTATTTCCTTATTTAAGCCATTCATTTTTAGTTATAAATTATGAAGTATGTCTGGGGAATATATAATTTCTTCTGCTTCCAGCCAGGTGGAGATTTTAGGATGTTTGGGAGGGCAGAAGTGGTACAGGATGCTCTCAACCCCCTCCTGTACTCTCGGGAACCTGATGTACTGGAAATCTTGTACCCAGTGGCTCTCAAAGTTGCCACCTTGCTTGATGAAGACCCTAGAGATAGGAATGGTCTTAAAGCTGTAAGTTTAATTTTCTTATTGTGATTAAGGAGGGAATGGGGTGGATGGGGGTGGAGTATGTGGGGATGGAATGGGTGGGAGTGGTATTTAAGTCTATGTTTTTTGGCTACCTCCCTTGTAAGGGGGAAGAAAGCCTTTGATATATATATGTATATATGTATGATTAATGATATTCCAAAGGTAGAGCAACATCAAATATTCATGCAGGTATAATAATAGATCTTAAAAAATTGGTCACATGGTTAGCGAAATGGGAAATGGATTTCAGTATCTCAAAGTGCAGTGCATTAAATGTAGGTTTACACAACCCAGAAAGTAGATATAGCTTAGATAACATCTTTTTAGAGAAAACAGAGTGTAAGAAAGACTTGGGAATTAAGTGAAGCTTAGTTGAAGGGGAGGGGAGAGTTTGAGATTAGGAGTGTGGTGATGAAGGTTGTCAGGAGTGATGAGTTGGTGAGGGAATAAAAAAGTGGCTCTGCTGGTAAGTGATGAGATAGGGAAGTGTGTGGTGGAGTGGAAGGAAATGTTTTTAATGTTAGTGTGGGTGAAGGTGAAACTGGGATGAGAGATGTTTAATCTTATGAGTGAGTATGGTCCTAGTAGCGAGAAAGGTAAAGAAGAGAGGCTTTTTTGGGTAGATTTATATGAATGTTTAGAGTTTTGGGAGGAATGTAAATATAGTTGTGTTGGGGACCTCATTGCTAGAATAGGGGATGAGCCAATAGATGAAGTAGTAGGGAAGTTTGGGATGCCAGGTAAGAACTATAATGGAGAAAAGATGTTGGAGATGTGTATAGAAACAGAGTTAATGACACAGTATTTAAGAAGAGAATTGAGCATAAGTATACATGTGAATGGGTGGTTAATGGGTTATTAATGGACTATGTAATGGTACCTAAAGGAAGGATTGAAAAAGTTCTGGACATTAACTTTTTCAGGGAGAGTGGGTTATTGTCAGATAATTTTTTGGTGGAATGGAAATTGAGAGTGAACCAAAAGGGTGAGATGGGTCACTGTTGTGATTGTGCTGTGTCTTGCTGCATTGCTTCCGATCTGGGAAGTGGATAGGAGACAAGGATGACTCTTCATTCTCAAGGAGCTAAGATAAGAGGTAAGCAAGGGGGGTGGATAGGAGTGGAATGGGTGGGAGTAGGTGTGTGCCTTTGACTTCTTAACTACCTCCCATATAAGGGGGAAGAAGCTGTTGGTATATATATATATATATATATATATATATATATATATATATATATATATATATATATATATATATATATATATATATATATATATATATGCATATGCACTACAGTAAAGCTTCAACAAAGGAAAAAATAATAATAGATTTTAAAGAATATTTAAAAATTAATGATATTCAAGAAAGTGGGTAGTGGAGGGGTGTAGAGTGTATTCAGGGATGGAATGGGTGGAAATGATTTTATGCCTTTTCCTTTTTGGCTACCTCCCTTGTAAGGGGGAAAAAGCCTTGGTATATGTATGTATATACCATAGCAATAATCCAAAAATTATTTTTGCAGGAAACACATCTTGATGTAGTTGCCCAGGCTCTGTTGAGGGATATGGCTTATGAACACAAGATTTTGCTGAGAACAATTTATGCCAATGCCCTTCCACAAGTTTTACTAGCTCAAGGAGTAGGGGCAATAAGGTGAGGAGGACGGAACTTTTTTCATTTCAATTTTTTTTTTTCTTTGGAAGAAGTAAAATTTTCTCAAATATTGAATAAGACGTTGTACTGTTTAGTTACGGAATACGGAATTGATTAATGTAAGTGATACTAATTGTAATATTTTCTGTTTAGATTTTGCTTTTGTTTAGTAAGAATAGTTTCAGTGTCTATCAGTGCCCACTATTTGAGTTAGACACAACCCTATACACCTCAGTAGTTATGTGGGTTAACATCTCATATGATTTTGGGAATACAGGTAGTTCTCGATATATGCGACTTCGATATATGCGAATTCGCATATATGCGATTCAAGAATTTGCACCCCTTTTCGATATGTGCGGGGATATATTCGAAGATATGCGATTTGACCTAAAAAAAAAAAAAAAAAAAAATAGTCGCGGCCAATTATTTTTTTCAAAATACCTATTATATATTTGAAGTTGGTGCGCATAAAGCCGTGTGGTAACACTGGCTGCATCAGCTAGGTAGAGCTGGCATCACTGCGGCGTTATCACAACAACAACACCGGCAGCTGTACAGACGGCATCGTCTTAGGCATCCTTCCTGTTTCATAGGCCAAACCATTGTCTTTCTGCAGGTAATTAAGCTTTTTTGATACACAAATTAATTATTTTTTTCACAAACAAATAAATTATTTTTTTCACAAACAAATAAATTTTTTATACTTATTACTGCCCCAATTAATTTCGTCAATTTTCACTCTCTGCAAGAATTATCGTTTATTCTCCGCACTGGATATACTCTAAGCAGTAAGCCTGCCTGTGTATCTCCAGAGCACATCAACAGTCAGTTTAAGCGTAGCAAGCAGTCTGAAATGTGAATTGTAAACAGACTGATTTTTCAAACAGCTGAAGAAAATACGCTTGGCGAAATAAGTGATGTTTACGGTAGCGTCTTTTCCCGAGGAAGCATTGTTACAAACTTCACATGATGAAGAAGACCCCGATGAGCCTGCACCACTCAGCCCCTAATCCATTGCCTTGTGCTAAAATGTATGTAAACATATATAAGATGCAGTATGTAAGCCCTTTGCCAAAATAAAATATGTAAAAAAAAAAAAAAAAAAAAAAATCAATCAATCCGAGTTGAGAACGTATCCCCCTTTTTCCCATAGGTTCAATAGTTCGATATATGCGAATTCGTTATATGCGGGGGGTCCGCGGAACGGAACCCCCGCATATAACGAGAACTACCTGTACATACATATTTTGGCTGGGCGGGTTAGGGCGTCATTACTTGCGGCGAAGGTCGAGGTGAGGGCGGTTCGAATCCTGCCACCAGTGAAGCTGAACCAAGGGCATGGTTCATTAAATTCCATGCTACAAAGGCCTCTGTGAGGGGCACCATCCTAGCCTCCCGATAGGGGGGAGTGTGTGACGTTAAACCATATCATCATCATCATCTTCATAGGTCTACAAGGGACCTTATATCCTTGAGCTTACTCATAAAGGCTGATAGGTAGAAATCAAAAGAGGAAGTATATCAGAAATAGGTGTTAATCCAACTGAACCTTAAAACTCGAAACTACATGCCACTTCTGGAGTAATTTATTTCCACTCACTGACTTCGTGTGTGGCAATTTTTTTTTCCCAACAAAACCTTTACAATGTTTTGTTCATTAGAGCTTTCTCAAGTACACAGATTGAGATTATAAACTATGTATATACAGGTATATATTATGTCCTGGGATGGGGGGTGAGGTAGTGTGTGTGAGCAAAATTTTGACGCAGCCCGAAGGGATTTCTCCCCGTCCTCTCCTTTATATGGGGGGACGGAGAGGGGGGTCGCCGATTTAATGAAGCGGCCTTGCTGTAGATGTGCTGTGTCTTGCGACACTGCTTCTGACCCAGGGCAGTGGACAGGGTGCAGGGATGACTCGTCATCTAGGAGGTGCTAAGATGGGAGTGAGGGTGGAGGGGTGTGGAGTGTTTTTAGGGATGGAATGGGTGGGAATGATTTTATGCCTTTTCCTTTTTGGCTACCTTACTAGTAAGGGGGAAAAAGCCTTGGTATATGTATGTATGTATGTCCTGGAGGAACAGGAGGCTGATATTTTTAAAATATGGGGGCAAACGATCATGGTCCAGCAGATGGTGAATAAATGAGCATGACGAATGGTGATCAAATAACCATAGCCCAAGAAATGGTCATCATTTGATTGTGATCCAACAGATGAATAGTACATATCTGGGATGGACCATCTTGTCATTGTAGTTGTATAGGAAGCCCTTATCTCTTTGATAGGTTCTGTGTGTTTTCCTTGTGCATGTGGAGAACGTTCATGTAAAGGCTTCTTGTCCTTGACATTAAAACAAAACTTTTGAAAGTGGTAGCTACTAACGAATATAATAGAGGAAGAGAAAACACTGTGTAAAGCTTTATTTGTAAATGTTTTTATCTTCTCTCTCTCTCTCTCTCTCTGTATGTATATATGTATATCATTGTGTTGGATAACCCTTCCTTCATGAGGTGCTAAGATGGGGAAAAAGTAAATGGATTCTTGGATTAGTGTGGATTGAGTGAAGAGTGGATATATACTTTGACTTAGCCTACTTCCTTATGGAGGGGAAGTGGCCTTTTGGTATATTTATGCATGTGTTACTTATACTTTAGGGATATATATAGAAAGTACCTACCATTGGTCATCATCTTTGTTCTTTCTCTAAATTAATGAAAATTAAGAGAAATGGACCTTAAATCTTACAGTTAGAAATATTTAGTAAGAAGATGTATGTAATGTTTCAGGTGGAGTAAGGATGTTATCTCCATTTGTGCTGACTACTTGGCCACTATAGATGACAGTAAAGAATCTAGTCGGCTGAATATTCTCAGAGTGAGTACCTTTAAATGATGTTTACATGTGCTTGATGTACATTAGAAGAACACATTACACAAACATATTTGTGCCCCCATGCTTGGAGGGGTGTTGAGTGTATTCACAGATGGAATGGGTGGGAATGATATTATGCCTTTTCCTTTTTGGCTACCTCCCTTGTAAGGGGGAAAAAGCCTTGGTATATATATGTATAAATGTATATACTAAGGGCTTTTTCCTCCTACATTGTACATAATATACAGTGCTGAATTGGAGCTATGCTCATGGGGTCCCATCTCTGTGTTACAATTGATCAAACTCCTTTAAATTTATTTATGTTGTCTGTGGGAGGTTCTTAGTACTTTTGCCAGCCATTGTGGGGCTGTAGGTATTCCACTTAGTGAAACTTGAGGTAGTGACGGCTTGATTTTCTTTCTTCAGTCTCTCAGAATCGGCCACAAGTGCAGTGTCATCTACAAACGTCAATTGGTTCAAATGCTAACAACTGTAACAATGACATCCTTATCATTCTAGTGAAATACCACTCTTGTGTTCATCAGCAGCCTATATGTCTCTCTGATTATTCTGCTAATGTATTTTTCTGGCTGCAAAGTCATAAATAAGACCTTCAGACCCTTTTCCTTTACCTTGTTTGTATGTCTCCTCCCTTAGTTCTGCATTTGCCACATTAAATTCAAGGGCAAGGAAGCTCACTGGCTGAGCGGGTTAGGGTGTTGTTACTTGGAGCGAAGGTCGAGGGGATGACGGTTCGAATCCTGCCCCCAGCGAAGTTGAACCAAGGGCATGGTTCATTAAATTCCATGCTACAAAGCCCTCTGTGAGGGACACTGTCCTAACCTTCCGATAGGGGGGAGTTTGTGACGTTAACCCATGTCATCATCAAATTCAAGGGCTATATAATCATTATTGCCTATAGGACACTGATGTTTAGTATTCAGTCACATCAGGTTCTTTTATTAAGGTAGGTTAATGTTTTGTTAGTGTATCTTTGTTACTATGTTTTCCATATTTCCTAGGTAACTAGTGACTGCCAATAGGTTGGCTCACAAATCATTTGAGGAAGATGTTGGTAAAGTGAGAATATAATAAAAATACATACATACATATACATATACCAAGGCTTTTTCCTCCTTACTAGGGAGGTAGCCAAAAAGGAAAAGGCATAAAATCATTCCCACCCATTCCATCCCTGAAAACACTCCACACCCCTCCACCCTCCCTCCCATCTTAGCATAAATAATAATAATAATAAAAGGTTTATTTCAATAGCAGTAGTACACTGACAATGATACAATGCAAAAGCTGATTAAAAAAAAAAAAATTAGAGTATATACATGGTACAAGTTTACATAGAGTTGATTATGTGCACAATGGATGGGATGGCACTGTTTTTGTAGCGGTCAGTCCTTGGCACTTTAATTGGTACGAGCCTATTTCTGTGTCTAGTGGGATTGCTCTGTGATTCATCACTTCCACTTGTATTCCATTTCTTCTATTCTTTTTTTTATGTAAATGTGAGAAATTTGCTCTGTGATTCATCACTTCCACTTGTATTCCATTCTTTCTATTCTTTTTTTATGTAAATGTGAGGAATTTGAGAAGCGAAGAGCAGTAGAGTTTCAAATGCTAACAAAAATGTAACACTGTACACTATTGATTAGAAGATCCAGAATTTTGTAATGGAAGCAAGAAGCAATAAAGGGCCCAGATCCCAGCCCCCAGCCTCTGCAGTTGTGCATCTGGTCTTTTTTGGGGAATGATAGATTAAATCAATCCATTACCCCAGGTCTCTCTTGTAGGAGACCCACTACTCCCAAGTGACTGGCAATGGATGGATCCATAGGTTACTTAGGGAAGAAATACTGTGTTGCTGTCTAGGGGTTGATAGTGTGGGGTATTATAAGATGATTTGTTCGTTGTCTTCTGTGTGGTGATTGTAACTTGGGCAGTTTGGTTCTGTGGGTAGGTCTAGTCTATGTTGATACCGTTTTAATGATGGTGTCCTGAACATAAGTATGGCAATGTGGTTCTTACTTCTCTTGAGAAGGATTTTTCTGTGGGGTTCATGTCTAGGGATGCCGGTGAAGTATTGAGTTTGGTGGTCTGACTTGAAGAGCTTATTTAGTGATATGGGTATGAATGTATTTAACTAATTGTAGTATACAGGAAAGGTGCAACACTTGTTGGGTCCCATCTCCTAGTCTCCAGTTTACTGTACTTAGCCTCAAATTCATGTACATTTCCATTTTAGTAAAATATCCTTGATTTCCAATGATCACATATATCTTTGAAGTTCATGTTTTGTTCCAGCTTGTGCTATATCACCTATTAAGCTATTCCAAGCATTTATGCATCTATATGGAGTGTATTCAGGGATGGAATGGGTGGGAATGATTTTATGCCTTTTTCTTTTTGGCTACCCCCCTTGTAAGGGGGAAAAAGCCTTGGTATATGTATGTATGTATGTATATGGAAAACTGTGCTTTGCAGTTTTTTGGTCACACTATATGTAGCCATTAGTTAATCCTATGGCTTCCTGCCTTTATCCATACAGCTGAATGAAATTTTCTTGCATCAGACAGAATAGATATACAAGAAAAGTAGTCAAAAGGTTCATCGAAATAGCTGTAAACCCCTTTGCTTCTTGGGGTTTCCCCCTTTGCTGAATAAAACTAGGGTTAAGACTGATGAGCAAAACTTACATTTTTTGTCTCGTATTTCTCAGGCTCTGCAGACATACATTCAGAAGTGTTGGCCAATGATACATCTTGATGCTGAGAAAATTCTGAACTCGATTGTGTGTCTTGTGTATGATGTCACCCTTCCAGACAGCTCCGTTGAAGAAAAGGTAGGATACAAAGCCTGCATTAGAAATTGTATGCATACACATATATATATTTTTGAGTGATGGTGGAGAAAGGCCCTTTCTGCTTGTAAGGGATATTAAAAAGGATCATGAAAAAGTGTATAATTTAGCTTAGAAATTGTGTCACCAGATAATATAGCTACTCATTTACACTAGAGTAGGGGTTCTCAAATTTTTTTGGCTGTGATCACACAAATTACTGTGATAGATTCGCAACCCACTCCCCCAGCAATAAAGCATTTCTGACTATCACAGTGACACATTTCCCTGTCTCTGTGGAAGGAAGGAGGAGGATTTGTAGGATCTCATGACCCCTCAAAATTATTTCAGGATCACCATTTTGAGAACCTCTGCTCTAGACAATGTATTTTTGGAGTGTGATGTGTCATGAATGCTTCACATAAGCCAGTGTTAACCCGTCATATAGTACAAGTTGAAGTATAATCGTATTTTCTTTTTACTTGACAGTATCAGAAAGCTCTACTAGCTGAAGTGGAACTTGTGTTTAAGCTATTGTATGCAGCAGCTCCATCTACTGTTCAGCGTCTCTGCCTAGGATTGGATTCTCTTGCCACTCATGCTAAATGCCAGCAGTTCCTCAAGAAGCTTATTAACTATATAAGTAGTCAAGAAGAAGAAATGAAGAATGCCAAGTGATATCACTGAATAGTATTTTATTACCCTATTCAAATTGTGAAGCAAGTAAATACCTGGTTGGAATAAAAAATAATGAAAATTGGAATTTTGGAATGAATACAAAGAGAAGGTTATAGAAAAAGATTATAACCATGACAATGTATTGAGCAGAGACTTGGAGTGCAAGGGAGGGAGAGAGGGCAATGGGTGGGAAATAGGGATAACCCTTCATCCTCAAGGAGCTAAGATGAGAGTGAAGAAAAGATGGTGGATTGGAGTGGGTATATGCTTTTTGACTTGGCTCCCTCCCTTAAAATGGAGGAAAAAGCCCTTGGTATACAGATAGATATATATTTGCATACATTTTTTGGGTATAGTCCTCATAAACAATTTCTATTAGATACCAAAGCACATGTGGCATCAGTGATTTCAAGGGAACTTTCTCCAACTTTCTGTATCTACTCTTTTCTTCAGAGTCCAAAATCTCCAGAAAAAATTAAAAAGGTGTCAGAATGTTGATACATTTTGTATGGATAGTTGTTTCAGCCATAACATCAAACTCACCCGGACAAGACACCTACATTCAAAAACCAAACCTTTCCCAATAGGACATCATATGAAAATGAAAGGAACAGTATTCTAGGCCAGAACCCTAAACAACACTACATCTACATACTACAAATCACAATTGCCACCAACAGAATGCAACAAAAACTGCACCAGGAGGATACTACTCAAAGATCAACCACAACCTAAACCACACAAACATTCACATCCAGATAACTAAACAAAACCTTTAAAAAAGACCATGAAACTCAATACTACAAAAATATGATTCCCAAAATTGTTTCATGGTTGTTGAAGTAGAAAACCACCACTGAACTATTAATTTCTTATCAAATCTTTGTTGTCAGGTTCTTGCAATTATTTTATGACAGTTATTCAGTGTTGATTATTTTGCTGTTCCATCACTGCTCTCTAGCCCTCATAGTCCAAGTGATCTAGTTACAGTTGCTATTCACATGTGAAGAAAGTATCCACAAATAACTATTGTGATGGACAGATTGAAGGAGGAGACTTGGCAACTGAAAGAGTGACTCACCAAGGCAAAAATACTCTATTACACGAGATGACAAGAATCACCCTGACACAACAATATCTCTTCTCTTAGTGATTTATGTTCCCAACTGGAGGCAGTTGCCAGTTTCTTGGAGGCCATGGGTCTTCTGCAAGAGACCAGGAACAGCACACTGATTGAATGGAATGAAAAGAGTATGTTCACTAAGCATTTTCTAGGTCAGCCTCTGCTGGACTGGTTCTTTGGTGAAGCTGGAAGCAGATATTGATATTTGTCATCCTAAATTTCAGACTGTTCCTCTTCAAGTTCTTTGGAAACCAAGAATTCTAAAGGAAACTAGTGACATTTGAATTAACCACTCCCATTTCTTATATTGTGCAGATATCTTCTAGCATTTTGGGTGACAAGAAACAATGGTCTCAAACTGTCCAGAAATAGATTCAATTTGGAAGTGGGTAGAAACAACTTTGCCAACCATGTCGTTAATGAATGGAATAAACTTCCTGCACAGGTAGTGCAATGTAGTTCAGTTCGAAGCTTTAAGAATCATTTAGATAAACACCTAAGCAAAATGCTGTAATGATTATAATTTATTTTATATTATTTGTTTTTGTTTTGTTATCATTTGTCAGTCTGATTTTCATTTACTATTAGTTACATGTTGTGACTGCATGAGGAGGAATGGGTGGGGGGGGTGGGGTAGTATGTGTGAGTAAATTTTGACGCAGCCCGAAGGGATTTCTCCCCGTCCTCTCCTTATATGCAGGGGGGGACGGAGAGGGGGGGTCGCCGATTGAATGAAGCGGCCTTGCTGTGGATGTGCTGTGTCTTGCGACACTGCTTCTGACCCAGGGCGGTGGGCAGGGTGCAGGGATGACCCGTCATCCAGGAGGTGCTCAGATGAGAGGGAGGGTGGGAGGGGTGTGGAGTGTATTTAGGGATGAAATGGGTGGGAGTGTTTTTATGCCTTTCCCTTTTTGGCTACCTCCCTTGGAAGGGGGAAAAAGCCTTGGTATATGTATGTATGTATTAGTTACATGTCAATTTATTATTATTTACTATTTACCTGTTTGTTTATTATTTAACTATACCTATGCATTTATTTATGTACTTTATTTGTTATTTACATTATTATAGTTTCTATTTATTATCTTATTATGATTTTTTTTCCGCATCCGACCTAGATATGGACCAAAAGGTCTCCTGCCAGCATGCTCCGCCTTTGTAATCCTTTGTAATTCTTTGTAATTATTTACTTTTCCTTGAATAGCTGCAAATGGAGAGGGGCTTACCAATTATCACATCAGTCCATTGGACTTCACATTGGACATGTAGTCTGAAATGGTTAGGAGCTGTTCCAGTCAACTAAGTGTTTAGATGTGCGGGTGTTTGGAGTGGGGGTGGGAGTTAAGAGCATCAGATGGGAGATAAAGTGTCATTGTTGCCAATGCATCGGCTTTCCATAAATCTAGGACTACTTTTGACTTTTGACCCGTCATCTAGGAGGTGCTAAGATGGGAGGGAGGGTGGAGGGGTGTGGAGTGTTTTCAGGGATGGAATGGGTGGGAATGATTTTATGCCTTTTCCTTTTTGGCTACCTCCCTAGTAAGGGGGAAAAAGCCTTGGTATATGTATGTATGTATGTACTTTTGACTCTTCCCATTACTGTGATACTGGGGAGGACAAATGATAAATGGAGCTCAACAAAACATATGTGCCTCTCCAATGATAGTGCTATCATGTTTGATATTGATGTTGACTTGTAATGGTGGTTGTTGATTCAGGCATGTTTATCTATAGTACTGATGGGAGGGTTACTAGGTCCAACCAGGGTGGACCATTTTATTTAGAGGGAATTAAAGATAACTCGATATTGAAACCCTGTCGATAAAACAATTCGCACAATAAACTGAATACAATTTGATTACAAAGTAATAAAAAAGTTTACGTAGAGAGGAACATAAAGGCTATAGGATGCAATGCAGTTTTACTGGAACAGAATGGAAATTACAAAAAGTATTCAGATTTCTTAATGCAAACACATGCCAATTAAAAATATAATGTAAAAACTTATTGATCTGAGGGTGCTACCAAAATCCAGTGATAAATCAAAATATAAGGTAATGAAAATGAATTACACATGAGAAAGGTTATAGTGTGCTCATGACAATACTAATTCGTTCTGTGCTATGTAGGCTAACACTTATTTGACCGGCAACAAGATTTAATTCATCTCCATAGTATTACTAATCCTACTAATTTCTAGTATCGGACAAACTTTGGGATATAATGGATCTGTCTGGTATTTCCATTGGATATAACGGATCCTCAGTTATAATGGTTCTTTGGATAAAATGACAGACCCATCCCCATATTGTCTGTTATATCGAGGGTTTACTGTACACTACCTATTGTGTTATTTTCCTTATTATTCTGGCTGCCACTAGTTTATTTTGGTACTCTCCATGGACTCGTTTTACTTGGGAGTGACCTCATTTAAGATTCTTGGGGTGAATACAATGATGGATGAGAGAAAGGTTATCACACTGGGCTTCCATGGGGTTCACCAGCCCAAAGCGTTAAAAGTTCATTTGAGCAAAAACATTTAATTTTCAAATTTCCAAATATCAAATTACCTTCTTGTCATATATGGCAAAGCTAAATGATGAACTAATATATTGTAAACCTGCATGAATAATGTTAGACATACTGTTGAAATGTTCTCGATGTCTAGATTTCTGTAAGTGAAGTCATATTCTAGTTATTCAAATGGAGGTTGGAGGAAAAATAACCCAGTGTGATATGTGTACTTTGAGTGTTGCCTTCTAGTCGACACCTCTCTTAAGGCCCCGTCACACTACACGTCAAATCGTGGAGAACTCAACCCCGGCGGTCCCCGCAACACAATCAAACTGAGGCGCATGGGGCACGTGACGCGCGCCTCTATCCTCTCAGCAATGGTGGGTTGGTGACGCGAAACAAAAGACTCACCAAACCCCCTCTCTCACCATATCACAGAAATCTCAGCTTCACTGGCGTCGTGAGGACGTTATTCAACTAATAGTACTGCACAAGGATAATGTTTGACTGTGGCAAGTGAAACATCACCTGTACAAAGCTGTGACAGCTTTGATGAACTGAGTAGCGCAGCACTCACCCACGGCAATGAGTCACCGTTTGAACACAAGACGGTTAAAATGCACACGCCTTTCCCGCGCCAAAATACGCGTAGTGTGACGTGGCCTTATGTGTTTGTACGGTTTTATGATCGCGATCTGGTGTCCAAATTACTGATTTGATCTTATTTCTTTATTTTTTTTCTCTCCACATTTCATATATTACTGTTTCTGCCTCTTCCTTATTTGTTTCCCCCAAACAATACCTCTCCTATTATATTTTCTCTCTCTTTTATGTATGGTCTTTCTATTTGTTCGGAGTATTTTGGGCAGCATAGTAAGAAGGAATTTAGGTGGCATTCTTAAAAAATATTTACTGATATAAATCTTATACAAATCCTTGGGAGGGAAATATTTTTTTAAGAATACCACCGCAAGATTCTTACGGTGGTATTCTTAAAAAGATATTTCCTTATATAAATCTTATACATATCCTTGGAAGTGATTTTTTTTTTTTTTTTTTTTTTTTTTTTTTTTTTTTTTTTTAAGAATACTACCGTTAAGCTCTCGGTTTCGGTTTCACAGATGTCACATTTTACCCTTGCCTGAATTCTCATGAACTGCCATGGTCAGGGTTGGTGCTTCAGTTGTTCGCATCTGCACTATCATTTCCGGGGTACTCGGCCGTTATTATGCTCCAAGACCAAGTTGCCCTCCATTAGTGTTAGATGTTCCTTAACCCTCTATGGCAGTGGTTTAACCTGGGGTACGAAACCTTAATACTGGGGGGTACGAGGCATGATAGCCAATGCAATGGTACTGCATATTTACCATGAGAAAGCATAATGTGCATTCGTTATATCCTACTAACTGACATTTCTAATTTGAAATACAATAGTACCTTTATTCAGTAATTGAATATATCTAATAATTTCTCAGCAAGGTTTGTATCACTTGTGGTAAGTGCCAAACACGCAGTATTTTGGTAGAAGTTTATTGCGGAGATCTACACACAAGTAAGACAGGAAGTGATCTGTCACAAGCGAATGCTTGGGGGGCCTAGCTGGGCATAAGACGCGCCCGTGGCCTACTTTCTGTTACATTGTTGCTAGGCGGGAAAAAGATTGGGCAAAACAATACATACTAACATATCTAGGTATATACATAGAAATATACAGCAACAAGAGAACAATTATATATAATGATGAATATGCATGCAAAATGGTTAAGGGTAACATATATTTAGTTCCTTAATTCTACGACGTGTACAATTGGCATAGACGCATACGCGTTTAGCGTACGCCTAATGACGTATATATATTCGGTTATATAATTATGTGTAGGGCACTTATATTGTAATGACTACATAGGCTTACTTATACAAAACATTTACAATAGATATATGTTGATATTAAGTACTCATGTATAATAATGAAGTATGACATATACAATAAAGGAGATACATATACAATAAATATATACAATAATTAAGTAAGGAAGGGCTTGGCTACATTACTCCCCCCTTGAGAGTGTAGCGTCAGTAAAGAAAGTCTTTAGTAGTAGTAAAAATCAGATTTATTGTGAAATCTGACTGCCCTGCCTGAGCGACTTTTGTATGGGAGAGCGGAAGTATGAGGGTGGGAGGGATGGGAAGAGGTGATAGGGTGGCCAAGGTCATTGGCACTTGTGGGTGGTATGGGATTCGGTGGGATGACAGTTGAAGTGTCAGAAGTGGATGAAGTAGGAACAGGAGGAGTGGAAGGTGTTGAGGGTATGTCTGGGGTTACATGGAGACGGGTCTTAGGGCGAGGAGAAACAGGGAGGAAAGCTGGTTTCAAACGATCAATGGAAACTGAGGTTTCGCCTTGAGGTAGGTTAAGGATGAAGTACTTAGGTTCACGTCGAATGACGTCATATGGACCAGAGTACGGAGCCTCCAAACTCTTACGAATTCTGTCGACTCGTAACCAAACTTTAGAGCAAGAGTGAAGGTCGTGAGGAAGATAGGGTGGAGGTGGTGTATGGCAGTCACCGGATGCGAGATCTTGGAAATTGACAGACTGCATTTCCTTGATGAGACGGAGGATGGTTGTGTCATCCGAGGAGTGGGTGTGTTCCTGAGTAATGGCAACAGAAGGGCATAACATATGAGCGCCAGTAACGGCGGTAAATGGGGAAAATTTGGTGACGTGAGGTGTCATGCGATAGCCAAGAAGGACGATAGGTAAGGAGTAAAACCAGTTATCTTGCCTAGCGCGGAGAGCTGATTTCAGAGAACGGTGGAAACGTTCAATCATGCCGTTAGCTTGAGGGTGATAACTAGTAGTACGCATATGGTGGAAACCAATGATAGATGAAAGCTTAGAGAAAAGTTCACTCTCGAATTGGGAACCTCTATCCGTGATGACATGAAGTGGAACACCGAAACGGCATATCCAGCCATTCACAAAAGAGATTGCTACAGAAGTGGCAGTAGTGTCAATGAGGGGAATTGCTTCAGTCCAACGAGTAGCTCGATCAATGCAAGTCAACAAGTATTTGTATGGGAGAGGGTAAGGATAGTTAGGAAGAGTAGCAGGGGGCAACGGTCCTACAATGTCGATGTGTACTGACTGGAAGCGGTCAGTAGGAGTAGATATAGGAGAAACAGGAGAGGAAGTGTGACGGGTAGTCTTAGACTGTTGACACCTAAGGCAATGTCTTACAAATGTCTTTACATCTCTGTCAATGTGTGGCCAGAAGTAACGTTGTTTTACCAACTTAGAGGTAGACTGAACACCAGGATGAGAAAAGTTATGCAAAGAAGAGACTACGTCATTACGTAAGGGTAATGGAACAAAAGGTCGAGGAGTGTTAGTAGAGGTATCACACCAGAGTGTTAAATCAGAGGGTAAAGTGAATTTAGAGAGTCTAGGCTTGAAAGTTTCCAGTTCGTCATCTGTTGTCTGACTTTGAGCGATGCCACTTAAGTCAAAAGCGTCGAGTGTAACAGCGCATGACGTGCGAGATAAGCAATCAGCGATGACGTTAGTGTCGCCACGAATGTACTCGACTGAAGAAACGTATTCAGAAAGAACAGAGAGTTGTCGTTGTTGTCTGTCAGTTTTAGCAAGAGATTTAGAGTAAAAGGCAGCTACGAGGGGTTTGTGGTCAAGAAATAGGGTAACGGTATGTCCGTCAATGAGAGTCCTGAAATGCAAAACTGCGAGGTAAGCAGCTAATAACTCGCGGTCGTAGGTGGAATAGATGCGTTGTGCGTCAGAGAGTTTCTTCGAGTAGAATCCTAGGGGCGTTGGCTCGCCGTCTATAACTTGATAGAGAGCGGCGCCAACGGCTAGGCTTGAACTGTCAGTCACGAGTTGGTAGTTTGTCGGTAATAGGGAAGGGTAAGCTAAGGTTGGACAGTCCAGTAAGGCTTGCTTCAAATTATTGAAGGAGTCCTTTGCTGCGTCAGTCCAAGTGAGACACTTTGAAGAAGGATATTGTTTAAGAAGCTCAGTAAGGGAATAGGCTACGGTTGCAAAATTAGGAATCATGGGCCGAAAAAAATTGATCATACCCATGAAACGGCGCAAAGCCTGTGAAGTCTGAGGCAGAGGGAAATCGGAAATGGCCGTGGTGCGGTCTTTAGGTGGCTTAATCCCTTGTGAGCTAATCTCGTAACCGAGAAAGGTAAGGTTTGACTTGAAAAATTGACATTTGTCAAGAGAAAGTCGCATGTTATGCTGAGCCAAAATAGAAAGAACAGTTTGAACATCTGAAATATGTTCTTCAAGGGTCTCACTAGCAATCAGTACATCATCAAGGTACGTAAACGTGTTGTTTACGTTAGCTAAGAGGGTATCTATAAAGCGCTGAAAAGTGGCTCCAGCATTTTTCAATCCAAAGGGCATGTACAAAAATTCAAATAAACCAAATGGCGTGCATATCGCAGTCTTAGGAATATCTTGTTCAGCTACAGGAATCTGCAGATATGCACGTTGTAAGTATAACTTAGTGAATATAACCTTATTATTAAGTGACATGGTGAGAGAGCGCAAGTGTGGTATGGGATATTTGTCATTTACAGTTACATTGTTGAGACCTCGGTAATCTCCGCAAGGTCTCCAGGAATGTGGTTCTTTCTTGGGAACCAAATGAAGTGGGGACGCCCAAGGTGAGTTGGAGCGTCGTATGATCCCTGCATTAAGCAAAAATTGAAACTCATCCTTAGCAGCTTTGAGCTTCTCACCTGTCAATGGCCTTAATTTACAGGATATAGGGGAAGAATCACCTGTATCAATATGATGATAGGTTGTAGTTTCTAATGGTGGAGGATCAGACAGTTGTCGGGGCGCGGTAAGTACGGGGAATTTTGAAAGAAGAGCAATGGCTCTTGAATCAATATCCCCATAATGTACCGCATGTGAAGAGATAGGGAGAGGAGAAGCCTTAAGGGGAATGGTGCATGCAGTGGAAGGATCAGAGAGGAGGCGATTTCTACAATCAACTACTAGTGAATTATGGGTTAAAAAATCGGTACCAAGAATTGGGCGGACAACATCAGCAACGACGAAGGACCATGGGAGAGAACGTCTGATACGTCGAATCCCAAGTTCCACGTCGACTTCGCCGTACGTACGAATACGGGTACCGGAAGCAGTAGTAAGTTGTACTACCGTGGAACGGAGCAGTGGAGTTAAACTTGGGTCATAGGGAATGAGCGATACTTGAGAACCGGTATCTATAAGGAATTCATAGTTCTTGCAACCTATAGTGGCACTAATGACGAGAGGCAGTCCTGCGGTTGCAAGGGATACTTCTACAGACTGCCCATCAAGTTTCCCGACGTGTTAAGCTGAGGTCCTGGGGATGAAGAACGTGAGTTAGGTCGTGAACTGGGCAACACGTTAGCACTAGTGTGGGACAATATGCACCATTGTTTGCAAGTTCTAGCACTGTTGCCGTAGAAGAGGTGGTAACGGCACACTCGTGGTGTTTGACCGTCATAGAAGGGAGTTAATCCGAGTGGTAAGGTAGTGGGTGTTGAAACACGTGTAGTGGGGTTACCACTACGAAACACTGGCACACTATCACTACGCGGAGCCCTTGGCACAGGCTTGTTCACCGATGACGCACTTATCCCTTTGTTTCCGTGGCCATGGGCCATGAGAGTGTCAGCAACACGGGCCAACTCATCAAGGGAACCTGCATGTGTAACAAGTAGTGGTCGTATGTCACTTGGCACTGCACGTAAAAATTTTAGGCGGATGAAGTCGTCGTCGACACCGAGTTGCTTACCTATGGTGCGAAGTTCTCGTAGGAAGGTCGTCGGCTTATCATACATGATATTGTTCTGGTGGACCAAGGCATCGAAGAGTTCCGGCGGAGACCTGGTAAGGACGTTGATTAGCGCCTTCTTCAAGCGGTCGTAGTCACCGGAAGTAACGACATCGTCGTCGAGCTGGTTGAGCACAGGGATGGTTAAGTTCGCAAGTGCATGGTTGAACTTAGTTTGGGGGACGGTTATGTTAGCTAGTGCAAATTGCGCCTCTAGCAACGAAAACCATCTTGCCGGCGATGCTTCGTCGAATGGTGGAGGTCGAACAGCGACAGCGGCGGAAGTCGTGGAATGCGTAGAGGAAGAAGTACTTCCTGCTGCTGCTGTCGTCGTTGAAGTGGCTGCAGTGGTTGTAGGCGGAGAAGGGGAATTCATGTTGTTGTTGTCGGATGTTTCCCAGTATACGTGTTGTGTATCGTATACGTGTTGCGTGTAGATCAGAACTGAACAATGCCGCACACTCCGATTATTTCTTGCGCACTTTGAAGTTCGTAAATGCGTAATTCCGTGCGCGTGACGAGTCACAGTTTATGAATACGCATAGGCACTTAACCACGTAATGTGTATGACCCTAAATCACTTAGGTATGGAGCACTGGGTATTAGGGTCACTTGGGCACTGTCACTCCGGGAGGTCACCACTGTGGTAAGTGCCAAACACGCAGTATTTTGGTAGAAGTTTATTGCGGAGATCTACACACAAGTAAGACAGGAAGTGATCTGTCACAAGCGAATGCTTGGGGGGCCTAGCTGGGCATAAGACGCGCCCGTGGCCTACTTTCTGTTACATTGTTGCTAGGCGGGAAAAAGATTGGGCAAAACAATACATACTAACATATCTAGGTATATACATAGAAATATACAGCAACAAGAGAACAATTATATATAATGATGAATATGCATGCAAAATGGTTAAGGGTAACATATATTTAGTTCCTTAATTCTACGACGTGTACAATTGGCATAGACGCATACGCGTTTAGCGTACGCCTAATGACGTATATATATTCGGTTATATAATTATGTGTAGGGCACTTATATTGTAATGACTACATAGGCTTACTTATACAAAACATTTACAATAGATATATGTTGATATTAAGTACTCATGTATAATAATGAAGTATGACATATACAATAAAGGAGATACATATACAATAAATATATACAATAATTAAGTAAGGAAGGGCTTGGCTACACACTAATCCTTTTCGTATGTTTGCATTGTATTTATATTGGATGGGGGTACGAGATTATTATTAATTATTATTATATTATTATTATTATTATTATTATTATATTTATTTTGTTTACTATTATGTTTTTTTTTTTTTAAGGTAATCAAGGGATACGGGCACTGAAAAAGGGAGAACAACTGCACTATGGCCTCCGCTCGGCATCTAAAGACCTAGACATCAGAACAACACGATCAGACCATAACTGGATGATATCTGATAAAATATATTCAAGATTTAATCCCTTCAACACAAAGCCCTGCCCTAAGCTGCCTAGAATCATCTAGTATCAACAAAGAAAAAAAAATCTTAAAAGGAGGTGTCATTGCACTGAAGAGATTGAGTATTCAGAAGCTGAATTTTCTGACCGATTTGATATTCTAATTCCAGAAACATGTAGTGTAAGAGGCTATCAGTCCAACTTGCAAGATAAATCACATTCCATAATTGTGAAAAATATGGAGCCATAACATTCCTGAGCTGAGTGTGGAACATATGTAGACAAATTGTCGGAAGGAAAGACAGCATCACTGAATAATTGCTTCAAAGACACTGAAGGATTAGAGCTTCCTTGGCACAATGGAAAAAAATTGGTATTCTTCTTTACACGATTTTCGTCGTTCAGAACCTTTTCTTTATCCATGTCTAGAAATGAATCGTAATTTTTTTCGTTCTATTTTGATTTTGCTGTGGTGCCTTGGTATCGATCTTGATATACACAACGTGGATTCGATCGTGATTTCGATAACGGGTACTTACGTTCTTACGTAGTTGGAGTTTCTTGGCCGTATTCCGCCGCTTACACGGCGCTCATTACAGCCGCCCTCATACAAACTAACACTTGTATTCTTGTTTCATAGTCATATCATCCAGATCATAACACTCAGTAAACAAGTATGTCTTCAGTCTTTTCTTGAATATTTCAACATTTTCGGCCATCTTAAGATTTAAAGGTAATTTGTTATAGAGTCTTGGAGCAAAATTCAAAGGCTCTAAATCCAATTTCCAGATTGTACCGTGGCTCATGTAATCTAGGTGGCATCCCACTGTGTCTTAACAACATATATGAGTCTATATGAAAGTCCTCAAGGAGATCACGTATATATTTGGGTCTACCAGAATTTAATGCCTGATAGGCCATCACACATACTTTATACACAGGTCTGGCCTTAATTGGTAACCAATGCATGTCAATTAAAGTTGGTGTTATTCTCTCACGTGAAGATACTGGTGAGTGACATCTGGAGAAAGGACGTTGAAGCGTCTTCTCGTGTAACGTCCTGCCGCACCTCGTCACGTTAGCCAAGACTTTTTGTTGGGGTGGGGGGGGGGGGTTTACAGGGACCATGGTTCCTTCTCCTTAAGTCGGAGAGCGAAAAATGAAATAAAATAAGAATAATAATGCCCCAAACATATTTACTTATATAAAGCTTTCATGTCATCAGGGGGGGACTATGTCGTGACACATAGGTAAGATGAAATAATCCCACTGTCTGAGAAAGTAAACGGACGAAGAATAGAATTAACTGTATATTTCGACCACTCTCTGTGGTCCCTTCAGCAGTCAGGTCTGAGGAAATATATTTATTATTTTTTGTTCTTTTTCCAGTTTTGTTTCATGTATATCTTCTCACTGATAAGCACACAAGCTATTGTATGCTGTACCAAACTTTGCATTTTTTGTCCAAGCGGTAAGCCCATCTTTTATTGTTATACTAGCGCTAGTCGGCGGTTCGGCGAAAAAAAATCAATTTCGTCTGTTTTTTTTTTATTTTGATTTCGGGTTTTCCAACGCCAACGGGCTCGTAAACCAATTAATAAAAACGCCTGGCCTTATCCGTGTTTAGACAAAGAAACTTGCGTCAGTCAATCTTCACAAACAAATTCCTTGATTTCATATCTTGTCACGGCTTTCTAACGAGAAATTCATATTTTTCTGAGCCAAATATCTCCTTTTCATGCAAGAGAACGTGATTTACGTTTCCTTTACTTGAGTTAACACAAGACGATTTTATTTAACTGAAGAAACATCACCGTGGTAACAGGATTTAGATAATCCTGATTAATTCCTTGGGTGTGATGAACCTTATGGGTTTTATTTTGAAGAACATAAAGCGACTTACATACTTGGAAGGTTAGGCTCGTTTCATACGTATCGACTTTTCGCCGTGCGTCATCTATGACACGACGTCGCGCTCTCAAATAACCATGGGTGTCTATGGACGTTTTC
>NC_134792.1:49507553-49510053 GCF_046742065.1 Oratosquilla oratoria | reverse complement strand
GCGATGGTCTGTGCAAGGCGATCCGTCTCATTGTTAGTCTGCATGTTATCTACTTACGGAATATTGGTGTATATATTCGTAATACGACTGCATCGTATTAGGAATGGCTTAGGATTTGAAAGACGACTCAATAAACTTTCTATTTACTTGTCAACTTGACTCGTGCGATGTTGCCACCCGAGATACATATAAAGATATGTACAAATATATATATATAGGGAGAGATAGATAGATAAATAGATAGATAAATAGATAGAGAGAGAGAGATATGTACAAATATATAAATAGGGAGAGATAGATAGATAGATAAATAGATAGATAGATAGACAGAGAGAGAGAGAGAGAGAGAGAGAGAGAGAGAGAGAGAGAGAGAGAGAGAGAGAGAGAGAGAGAGAGAGAGAGAGAGAGAGAGAGAGAGAGAGAGAGAGAGAGAGAGGGGGGCAGCGAGCCCTCTGAGGAGAATGATGGAGCGGCGTGGCGGAAGTTCGGCCTCACCGCGCCGCGCCCGAGGGCTCAATTTAGAATCGATATACTCGTAGAACTAACGCATGTAATCACAATGGGGTACGACGTAAAGATGCGCCATCAGAAGATTGGCTCACATCATGGCTGATTGCAGAACAAATGAAAGTGCCTCGAGTTATACATTTGTTTGTCCCGCTGCGTTTTAAATAACCAAACAGACACGTTATTTGATCGACATTTCTTGTTCCATGCATTAGGCTTATGGTTCAAATGCGACCAAATATATACAGGCAGATGATAATAGGTGGTTTATACGTTAATACAATAAACGACAAATCCTCAAATGATCAAATTGACACGTTATTTGATCGACATTTCTTATTCCATGCATTAGGCTTATGGTTCAAATGCGACCAAATATATACAGGTAGATGATAATAGGTGGTTTATACATTAATACAATAAACGACAAATCCTCAAATGACCAAATTGACACATTATTCGATCGACATTTTTTATTCCATGCATTGGGCGTATGGTTCAAATGCGATCAAATACAGTATATACAAGTACATAAGAACATAAGAACATAAGAATAAAGAAGACTGCAAGAGACCATAAGGCCTACGCTAGGCAGCTCCGTATCCATCACCACCTGTCGTAGATAAAAATAGGTGGTTTATGCGTTAATACGATAAACGACAAATCCCCATATACGTTGACGACCATGGTAGTATGTGTCGACTGTGTAGATCACTCGATTCATTCATCTTTAGAAAAAGCCTCTCAACCACAATGAGTTAAAGAAAAACTTGAGAAGGGTGAACGTTTCCTTGGGATAAGAGGTTTTAGAAATTTATTTTTGACCATTACTAGTTGATCTTTTTCGGGTGATGGTGGCCCAGTAGTGAATCCATCAAACTAACCTCAAATCACTTCTTCACTTCACTTTATATATTTTGCTCTGGCTAATACAAGACAGTGATGTGTATTCAGCTGAGGTCAGTATCCTTTGCTGAAGGAGTTAGTGAGTGTGCTCTCGTATATCAACTCCTTCGACTTGGTGACATTTTGTTTTAGATAACGTAAGGCGATTTAAATCACCTGAAGAGAGTTCTGAGATGAAGGATTAATGATATGAGGTTCCAGTGAGGGGCCACTCTTCTCTCTCCTTCTCTTTTTCGAAATTATATCCAAGAAAAGGTGAAAGAATGAATAAATGAATGATGATGATGATGATGATGATGATGATGATGATGATGATGATGATGATGATGATGATGATGATGATGATGATGATGATGATGATGATGATGATGATGATGATGATGATGATGATGATGATGATGATGATAATAATAATAATAATAATAATAGATGATAATGATAATTGTATAGATGGTAATAGTAATAGTATTAATGATAATGATGATAATCATAATGATAATACGAAGAAAAAGAGGAAGAGGAAGAAAAAGAAGAAAAAAGAAGACGAAGAAGAAGAAAAATAGATGAAGAACAAGATGAAGAAGAAGGTAAGAAGCTTACACCAGGGCTGTCACCTTTGCCCTATGTGCTTCAGCTGTTGGGGCAGGTAAGAATCACTGCTGGGAATCGGAGAGAAGTGCGGGACTCGAACTCACAACTAAGTGAACGCGAGCCCAACACGCTTTCCATTACGCCACCAGCGCACTAGGGGTGGGAATAGATGAAAGGAAACAGAAGACTTCGTGGTCAGGATGTCGAACAAGAGGAAATGTGTGTGGGTGACCAAGTGAATTTGAGGAGAATTACATACTTAAGCGACCACCTGTTTCACAAGAGGATTTCCCCAGGGATAAACTAACACTATTACTGGGGGAATATATGAAGAGGAATTTTCACATGATCTAAGCAGGAATGAGTGAAAGAGAACAGTGTAATATGAGGGAAACTGATGAGGATGTTCTTCTCCTATGTTTACCCGTCCCGCTTTGTGGGTAATGGCGTATAAAGTATAGATAAAAAGATCTAAAAGCTATGGATGGTATTGGCG
>NC_134792.1:49500053-49502553 GCF_046742065.1 Oratosquilla oratoria | reverse complement strand
TGGAGTTATGTTCCTGACAAAGAAGGATATAAACGTGAAAGGTGTCATATATGGAAAGAATACAGTAGAGATGATTATGATAGAAGTGGAAGACCGAGATAAGAAGAGCAGAAAATTTGTGATCAACTATGTGCCTCCGAAAACAGCCTCATGGGAGGAGAATGAACATAAAAGTATGTTAGAGGACACAAAGATAGCATTAACTAAAATAATGGAAGACGGAGGAAGAATAGTTATGATGGGCGACTTTAATTGCAAAGAAATCTGCTGGGAAGAAATGACAGTAAAGAGTGGTGATGACTCATGGGGAAATGCTCTACTTGAGATGATTACTGACCATTCAATGACACAATGGATACAAGAGAACACTAGGTATAGAAATGAAGAAGAACCATCGAGGCTAGACTTAATAATTACATCTGAACCTAGAATAGTGGACAAGATTGAATATAAAACACCAATAGGTAAAAGTGACCACATATTGATTGAACTGGAACTTAATGAAGAAAAATATATGAAAAGAAATGAACAATATAGAAAAGGAAGAATGATGTATGAAAAAACAAACTTTGATAAAATAAGAGAATTCTTCCAACAAGAAAACTGGGAAGAAATATACAAAGAAGAAACATCAGTGGAAGAGAAATGGAATATTTTGACAAAAATTTACAAAGAAGGAGTGGAAAAGTATGTCCCAAGACAAAAACAAGAAAAAGAATATGTAAAATGCTGGTACAACAAAAGTTGTAGGGAGTTAAAAGACAAAAGAGACAAAGCCTGGACCGGATGGAAAAAAGACAGAAGACCTGAAAAATGGAAAATATATACTGGTTATAGAAATGAATATGTACAAAAGTGCAGAGAGGAAAAAAGAAAATATGAAAAAGATGTTATAGAAAAGTGTAAAGATCAACCAAAACTATTCTACAGATTTGTAAACAATAAACTGAAAAACAAACAAGACTTGGAGAAATTAAGACAAGGGGGAGTTGAATACACTGAGGAAATGGAAATGGCAGAAATTATGAACAAACATTTTAAATCAGTGTTTACAAGGGAAAATATACAACCTGAAGAGATTGAGTGGAAGGAAAAAGTCCCCCCTATGGAAGAAATAGAAGTAACGAAGAATGAAATATTGACACACTTGGGTAATTTTGATGTCAGAAAATCGCATGGGCCAGATGAAATAGCAAACTGGATTCTGAAAGAATGTAGGAATGAACTGGCAGACAAAATACATAGCATAATAAGCAGTTCCTTAAAAGAAGGAAAAGTTCCAGAAGATTGGAAAAAAGCAAATATAGTACCTATATATAAAGGAGGAAATAAAGAAGAACCTACCAACTATAGACCAGTCTCTCTAACAAGTACAATAGCAAAAATATGTGAAAGAATTATCAAAAGTAGATGGGTAAAATACTTGGAAAAAAACAACGTACTAAATCCAAGGCAATTTGGATTCAGACAAGGACGATCATGCGTCACCAATTTAATATGTTTCTATTCAAGGCTAATAGATATAATACAAGAAAGAGATGGATGGGCTGATTGTGCATTTCTAGACCTAAAAAAAGCTTTTGACAAAGTACCACATAAGAAGTTGCTTAAGAAATTAGAATATGAAGGAGGAATACAAGGTAAATTGCTAAATTGGATGGAAGACTTTTTGCAAGAAAGAAAAATGCGAGTAGTGATAAGAGATCAGCACTCAAAATGGAATGAAGTAATAAGCGGTGTCCCGCAGGGAACAGTTCTGGCCCCAATAATGTTTGCTATATATATTAATGATATGGATGAAGGAATTGAAAGCTATATGAGCTTCTTTGCAGATGATGCAAAATTACTGAAAAGAGTGAAAACTGAAGAAGATTGTGAATCACTACAGAGAGATCTAAATAAAGTACAAGAATGGAGTAGGAAGTGGGAGATGGAGTTCAATACAAAAAAGTGTAGTATAATGGAATTTGGAAAAAGCAAAAACAGAATAACAGGATCATATAATTTGGGAGAAGAAGGAATAAAAAGAGTAGAAAATGAGAGGGACCTGGGAGTCATTGTTATGAATAATATGTCACCTGAGAAACATATAAATAAGATTTTTGGAGAAACTTATAATTTAATAAGAACAATCAAAGTGGCATTTACATACCTGGATGAAGAAATGGTGAGGAAAATCCTAGTCACCCTGATAAGACCAAGATTGGAATATGCAGCAACGATATGGTCACCAAGTACAAAAAAATGTATAAAAAAACTTGAAAGAATACAAAGAGCAATTACTAAACTGGCACCAACACTCTCAAAACTATCATATGAAGAGAGACTACAAAAACTTAAACTACAGACACTAGAGCAAAGAAGAGAGAGAGAGAGAGGAGATTTGATAGCTATTTACAGAATCATGAAAGGCATAGAAATTACTGATAGAGAGAATCTGATAAAATGGGATGACAGAAATACAAGAGGACACGGAAAGAAAATAAAAAAAGACAACTAT
>NC_134792.1:49472553-49497553 GCF_046742065.1 Oratosquilla oratoria | reverse complement strand
GTCCAAGGTTGCCGTTTCTTGTAGATTTATGCCCTAATTAATTGCGGCACTGTTGATTCCGCTCTTAATTAATTAGTATTTGTTACATTTACTGACTTGATGGCATGGCTTGTTTATGACCTGTTTGCTCAGGTCATCACCCTCCTGCGTATTGGCCCAAAACACACACACGTACATACACACACACACATACATACACACACACGAATACATACACACGTGCGAATACATACACACGCACGCAAATTAACGGGTCCTACACACATGCACACCCACACCCAGTCACGCATACTTACACAGATACATGTGCACACACACACGTGCATACATACGCGTGTATATACAGTATTTGACACGTGTATATACAGTGTTTTACACACACATACACACACAGACAAGCACACACACACACACACACACACACACACACACACACACACACACATACACCTCTCATGGCGCTGTGGTTAGAGCTCTGGCCTGCCACTACGGAGGTCCGGGTTCGACCCTCGCCCGGGGCTGAAATAATATCAGTATCGCAGCGCTGAGGGGTGTTACTCCAACTCTCGTGGGCGGGGAGTTGGGTGTGTGTGTGTGTGCAAGGTCATAGCATTACCCATAGATCGGACCTACGAGCTCTGAGCTCTCTTCCAGGAGGGAAATAGCTGTCGATCACGAGTCCAACACGTGATCCAAAGACCAAGTGAAGTGAATACATACACACATACACACACACACACACACACACACACACACACACACACACAAACCGTAGGGTGGTGTCTGGCTGTCTCGAAAAGAGGCTGCAGCAGATCCGAGGTGAATACACACACACGTGACGGCTGACGGTCAGGGGCCCCGCCGTGGCGTGACTGTTCGAACCTTCGCCGCGGCGCAGAGGTTAGGAAAGGCTCCTCCACTCTGGGTAACGGCTCCCGACCTCAGTTCATCTCAGGACCTGAGATGAGTTGGTGACATCACTTTGCGTGTGATGCACCAGTTTCCTCCGGGTATCGTTACTGTGTTCGAACAGTTTCGGACCATCGACGTGGTTGAGGTTCGAGTGGTTACTATCTCCGCAATCCACGAAATAAGGAGAGTATTCCCTAAGAATATACACCAGACACGAGAACTTAAGTATAAGTCTTAAGTATCTAAGATGGGTTCATGAATGCTAACATTGCTGTGATAACCTGTAATATTTATAATTACTTATGTCTATTCATCTAATTTCCTTGTGTATACACCAGAAACGAGAACTTAAGTATAAGTCTTAAGTATCTAAGATGTGTTCATGAATGCTAACATTACTATGATAATCTGTAATATTTATAATTATGTATGTCTTTTCATCTAATTCCCTTATATTTGTCTAGGGGATGGGCGATGGGGAATGAGAAACTTTTCTATGGGATTACAAAGGATTACAAAGGATTACAAAGGCGGAGCATGCCGACAGGAGACCTTTTGGTCCATATCGACTTAGAAGCTGGGCACCATGGCGCTCCATTCCTGTCTGCACATGTTTCTTCTCAGCAAGATGGCATTTGTTATTTCTTCTCCTGCAGATGTCCTTTGCCCGTCTACATATTTTATGTGTGGTCTTCCTCTTGCCCTCTTTCTTTCTATTATGCGATAGATGGTCTAAAAAGCTTGAGGGGGGCCTGGTATGACCCCCACCTTAGCAGAGTAATTCGAAATACACAAAAATCTGTTTTGAAAAAAAAAAAAAAAAAAAAAAAAACACCGGCGGACTTCATGCGTCTTCCAGTGCCCAGCGCGTTCACATCCCCGGAACACTAATCCGCTCACTAATCCTTGCTATTACGAAACTCCACGAGCACCAAGACAAGAGTAATCAACCAAGAACGCTTGCCGACGCCGTCTTAGAGGAAAGGACCTCATTAGTCACGGTGACAACATCAAAGTTCATTGAATGCGTCTCTTCAGTATGGGCTCTTGCCCTCATCTGAATAAACTCGTTTGGCACCAGCTTCAACAAAATTCCTTGGAGGCTTCCTTGGAGATAAATGGCTTAATGAGATAACCTTAACCTCACTAATACTAACAAGAGACTAAACTCAATCTTACTGATTAACTCCTTACCATGTGGAAGGGGTAGTAACCGATTTATTATATTTAAAATCAGGCGATGTTGTTCACTCGCGTGCCATATCTTAGGTAATGAAAGGGCTGAATGTCTTTCGATTAATGTCTTCAATACCAACCTCCGGGTGTCTCTTTGACATGAAAGGCATTGACATAAACAGAATTCACATACTCCTTGTTAGAATAAAATTCACTTGTAGTGAATACAGCATTTTTGGTGGTTAGATTATGGATATATGTATAGATGATATTGAATAGATGTTTGTATATAACATATTAATCTGCTCCGTGCATAGCATTCAGCCTGTTATTAATTCTAGAATGATTTCTAACATTTTCTACTGCTCGTAACGCAAATGAATATAGATGCGCGCGTGCGTGTACTCCAGCACACACACACACGCACACACATACACACACACACACACACACACACACACACACACACACACACACACACACACACACACACACACACACACACACACACACACACACACACGCAGCTTGACCTATTGTCACTGATAGGTTAGGGAGAATATGGCGTAGGCGGAAATATGAGAGAGAGGAGGAAACGTGAGAGGGACGAGGGGAGGAGGGGTTAAAGATACGGAGATTGGGAGACGGAGAGGATTTATCTATAAAAGAGAGAGAGAAAGTGTTAAAAAAGGGAGAAAAGGGGGAAGGTGGACACGTGGAGTGTGGGGGGGGGGAGATAGGGTGAGTTTACGTTGAGGAGAAACTTGTGACGGAATACCGTTTACTTACGCATGTTTGTGCGTATGATTGTGTGCGCGTGTATGTGCGCCCATGTACTGATTATTATGGTTTAGTTTCCGAGAAGAGTTCTGATGATGGGATCACATACATCGTTTTGAAATGCGGAAGTGGTGATGTTTTTCTGTTTATCACCAACCAGGTGGTATTTCCTAATTAGCATTCATCCCCAAAATTCTTTTAATTCATACTTTTCGTTTTCAGCTGATGATAATCATAAACAATTGGAGCCGGTGGTCGTTGCTTAGCAATAGTAGAAGTTGAGGTGCTGTGTGCGGAAGTTCAAGCGTTGGTTGTGGTGGTGGTAGTGGTAGTGGTGGTATTGGTAGTGGTGGTGGTAGTGGTGGTAGCGATGGTGGTATTTATGGTATTACCAGCTTCATCAGTATCATCGTCATCGACAAAGCCTGTATCACCGTCGAATGTAAATAAGGTTTTATAATGAATAAGAGTTGTGAGTACCAAAAGCAGTTTTAAACTCTTCCTTTTTTCGTCTAATTTAAAAGTTACAGTCACAGTTAAACAATATTAACCCATTCAACTCCGATGACAAGATGTCTTGTCATTTGGTCAAATAAAACAAAAAATCATAAAACACCAAAATGTTTGATCAAACACCAGAAAAATATGACGTCAGTCCTCGCTTCGCTGCGAGCGAAGCGAGGATTGACGTCATATTTTTCTGGTGTTTGATCAAACATTTTGGTGTTTTATGATTTTTTGTTTTATTTGACCAAATGACAAGACATCTTGTCATCGGAGTTGAATGGGTTAATGTACATGGTTGATTAATTAGTAGATGTAATCACAACTACATCCGTATTTGACTTGTGGCCATCAACAACAAAAATGGTCACTGTCTTCAGGGGTGACATAATTTTACAGAAGAGATAAAAAGAAGAAGAAAAAATACAGATACTTGAAAAGGAAAGACAAGGGGAGTAATTTCTGACAGACAATGTCATCAGCACAGCAGGTCGTGTGGGTCGAGAAATTAATCTTTTTTAAATAATTGTCACCTTTATAACCTAAACCTACACTTCCAAAACTCAGCCATTCTATTATCAAAGTGTATAGAAAGGCTGCACACCTATTAAGTGATGCTAAAAAGAAAAACTGAAGACGAAGTTATTTTCATGAGATTTCTTGTTTACTTGAGTCAGCTAGTCAGCTATGTTGAAAAATACCATCTTGTTCTATTGAAGGGATACTGTATCATTAGGATATTAAATTTCCCGGAAGTGATGACAATATTTTTGAATATGTATATTGCCTGTGGCCGATAAACACATCCGTCTGCAACCTACACGAGCGGAATTTCCTCTGAAGACTTTGATTCTTCGATTCTATCTCACGTGCACCGAAGGAAACGCCAGCGGCACTGAAACTCACTTCTTCATCACAAGACGAGACCTACTGAACGGCTTCCCATGTTTTACTAAAGAGGCCTGACCTCACTGCCTACAGGGAGGTGACATTAATGGACTTGCTGTCTTTTGGTTCATAAATAAGACAGTCCCTCAGGGGCCTCGGCATCTCAGGCTGGTTCTTCACCTCTTTCCTCGATTAACTTCACTCTAAAGAATGAGACTTTTACATCAAAATCCTCTGCTTTATCATCAACACAAGTCACGGTCTCCGGTAAAAGTATGGCCCTTCTTGGAAACACACAGGTTTGGTTATTCTGCAGACTAGAAGGGAATTGTAACAATAGTTTTGACTGTTTTAGCTCAAATGAAGGCTTTCACTTGACACATTGATCGGAGCCCACTCATACTAATACTAATACTAATATAAATAATAATGCAAATACTAATACAAATACTAATACCAATACTAACACTAATAATAGTACTAATACTAATACTAATACTAATATGAATAATAATGCAAATATTAATACAAATACTAATACCAATACTAACACTAATAATAGTACAAATACTAGTACTAATACTAATAGAAATACTAACACTAATACTAACACTAACACAAATTTTAATACTAATACTAATACAAATACTAATACCAATACTAATACTAATCATGGTACAAGTACTAGTACTAATACTAATACTAATGCCAATACTGAGTCTAACACTGTTGATGACGCTATATCCTTGCTATTACGGGAGTAACCGATTGATATTGAATCCTCATAGTGACTAAAAAGTGAAAAAGATTCGTGGCTCATGTCTTCGATAGAATAGTTTTATTCTGGGTATCAAAGATACATCATTAGGCCAATTATTGACACCGTTATTGGATCGCGGTTTATAGGCAGCAAAACCAACATAGGCTCTAGTTTAAGAAATGCCCGTGTTACAAAGTAAAACGACGCTTACACAAATAACACGGCCTTCACGTGATGCAAACAGAACACCCAGAAGACACAGTGAATTACCTCCATTTCATGCCTGGCAGCGTTTAGCCGGGATGACGATTCCAAAAGGAAATTGTGCTCTACATAATCCAGCTCGCCTTCAGTGCAAAACAGTCGGCTGGAATGCCGAATTCGGTTTTCATTGGCTGCTGGGGGTTGGATGTGATGTCGTGGTAGCTAGGGTAGGGGAAGCCACATTTGAAAAGTGGGACATGGATGAAAATAGATTTGACAAACAAGGGCATACATGTATATATATATATATATATATATATATATATATATATATTTTATGCGGGAAACCACAAAGGAAAATAATGAATCATAGATAGAGCGCTTTCGTCTACTGAGACATATTCAAGGTCTCATCACCTTGAAGATGTCTCAGTAGACGAAAATGCTCCGTCCATAGCCATATTTTCCTTTGTGGTTTTCCGCATACTTAGAATCCGCCTTATTAGAGGAATGTCCAAACTTGGACATCTCCAAAGGTCAATAGTCCCCGGACATAATCTCACGGCTAGCTGTGAGCAATTTGGTTAAAAATATTCACCCTCCTGACCCCGCTCCCCTACCACTCCTGACCCAGCTTCCCTTCTGACCTCACAACTCTACCATATGTCCCCTCCCTTCTGACTCCGCCCTGCGCGACGGATTGTCATGTTTTTAGTTATGCTTGTTACCCTTCTACTCACATCTTAATTGTATTTATGTCTCTATCATTTTTTGTAACCTGTACTTTCCTGAATAGGGCTATAATTATTAGTCGAAATATAGAAGTTATACTTACTTCTAAGTTTCCTTTTATTTCGACTGTGGGTTCTTCGTGATTATTTTTACAAATGTGCCACTACATTTTTTCTAAGTGATGTATATATGTATATATATGTATATATATATATATGTATATATATATATATATATATATATATCGGATTATTAGGTACTAAACAGTCGAATGGGCGAGGTTGAATTTTGATGGAAAGATGTTAGAGTTGGAAGGAGTATGATTTTGGCATCGGAATGTGGCTGTGAAACCAAATGAAAAAGAAAAATGAAAAAAAAGGAGAGAAAAGCAGTGGGTGACATGAAAAGGGAACGGAGTTGAAGAACATCATAGGAGAAACTTCAACTTTTGATTGATTACAGCTGAGAAAGCATTACTTCTTGAAAGTGAAGCACAAACGATGAGGGGGAGATTGTTGGTGAATGTGAATTGTCGACGAATGAACTGGTGTGGAGGAACTGAAAGTGTTAAAAAAAAAGCAGGGATGAGGTTACTCCGAAAGGGACTTGGATATTGTCGAAGCCACCACCTATACCTTACGTGCATGGATGGCTGAAGATCGAACCAATGGATTTATACTCGCAAAGCGGGAACATTACTGAGCAAAAAAAAAAAAAAAAAGAAAAAAAAAATTAGAGGACAGTGTGAATGGAAGGTTAGCAGAAGTAAAATTAATTTTATTAAATGATTTTGCTGCGCAATTGGCTTTCCTCGGTTAAATGAAACTGGGTTGAAGGAACCAGGACAAATGCATGAGTCGTGAATGGCGACGAAATTAATAGAAATATGTCATTTTCGGTTACTAGGATTTAGTTGAGTGAATTATGTCGCATGGAGGCAGCAGAGAAAACTATATAAGTCGTGAATAATATTGAAAGGCTTAAAATACCCCACAAAAGGTATTATATAATAAGATATAAAAAAAAAAAAACGCTTGAGGCGGGGTTTTAAGAAACAAGTGGAGTATTTCACCATTAAACAAAAGGAAGAAATAGATGTAGAGTTGGTAGACATAGATCTTATATAGAAAAATGTATAAGACATTGTCTCGGAAACGAAGAAATGTAGATACAATAGAAATTGAGTGCATGCACGAGGGGAAGTGAGAATGGAAGATTGTGAAAACATGGATGTGGGTGATTGATAAAAGAGTACTTTATGATCCCGCAGTTTGGAAAACGACAAGCTTCTCTGGACTGACTTCGCAGATGAAGAGCGTGCATAGGTCGGAAGCAAATACTGAATTATTTCGTTTAGTTGAAAAGATAAAACTCGACTTAAACGGGGTATTGACTGATATACATACATCCATACATACATACATACATACATATATAAATTTATATATATATATATATATATATATATATATATATATATATATACGGTGTATATATGAGAATTCATGGACTGAAGTTTACCACAAGAATTTATCATAATATTATTATCATTATTATTATCATTAATAATGATAATAATAGTAATAATAATAATAATAATAATAATCATAATAATATAATAATAATAATAATGATAATAATAACAATAATAATAATAATAATAATGATGATAACAATAATAATAATAATGATAATAATAATGATAATAATAATAATAATAATAATAATAATAATAATAATATTATCATTATTAATAATGATAATAATAGTAATAATAATAATAATATTATCATTATTAATAATGATAATAATAATAATAATAATAATAATAATAATAATAATAATAATAATAATAATAATAATAATAATAATAATAATAATAATAATAATAATAATAATATTATCATTAATAATGATAATAATAATAATGATAATGCTACTACAACTACAACTACTACTACTACTACTACTACTACTACTACTACTACTACTACTACTATTAATAATAATAATAAAATATTGATGATACAAAGTTGCACAGAATAGCATATGGTCACTCAAATTAATTGGAAATGAATCATTTTTGATATATGTTAACATCATAATCTTATAAGTGGCATACTGAATGTAGCGCTAGCTGTGAAAATCATAAGTAGAACAAAACTCAGGAAGAATTCTTAAGTAATAAGATAAAGTTTAAGAGAAGCGAGGAGCAAAAGATGCAAGTCTTGGTAACGATCTTCAGCCATGACGGTTTTTGGAGTTTTACGACTTTGCCTGTTTGGTCCTTTTGTCACTTTGTGACTTTATACAGCTGAGGCAAAAGTCTTTATTAAAACTATTTCGTATTATCTCAATTAACTCTTTCACTGTATTTCACAAAGTTAGTCACTTATTCATGCCGGCGCTAGGCATTTTCGTTCAGTCAAGGAAGCTGTTCCTTACCTCCCTTCCTTACCCCGAACACAAAAAGGATTAAGCATTGAAAAAAAAAAAAAAAAAAAATCCGAGAGATCAAATCAGGTTTTAGGGTTGATGGAAGCTCTTCCTTTCCTCACTTCCTTGACCCCGAACACAAAAAGGATTAAGCATTACAAAATGAAAAAATAAAAAAAATCCTAGAGATGAAATCAGGTATTAGGGTTGTTGACATGGGTTTTCACTTCAAAACATCACCAGTCCACTCACATTTGAAAACACAATACACAATTTATTTTTTCATAATTTTCATGTTTCTAAATACTTGTTTGTGTTGCTGATGTGCAATGTGCATCGCAATCAGCGGAGAAAAATGTTAAAGTCTTTTTTCATTCTCTATATTAAAGGTGTGTAATGGAACGGTTCGCTATTGGCAGCGATGTAATTCAAATAAACAAACCCGGCCCTCGCGAGAATTGAACAATGTAGCTCTATGGTACTGAGCGGGATTCACGCTCAGTGGACCTGTGTTCGAAGTTCGCGACGGCCTAGCTTGAATATTTGAAATATGTGTAACTTGAGTATTTCTGACGGGAAATTTATGAATCACGTCGACAGAGGTTTAAGAGACCTTGGGTAGAGAAGAAGTGATGAAATTTCTGTAATGTGGTGAGATATTAAACACAAAACCTTTCATGGAATCTTGAAAAAAAAGAAAAAATTAAAAACAAATGTAGTTCTTGGAGATGGATAAGTAGAATGAAAAATAATTGGGAAAATCAGGATTGGAGGCTTGAGCAAAGTAGTTTAATTAATACATTTGTTCCCCCTTAAAATGAGATAAAAACATCGGCTGAATCTTGAATTAATGACTAAGGGATGAGGAAATGAAGACGAAATATCGGAACTACATATATTTGTGAATAATCAAAATATTGAACGAGAGGGTGTTGAGATGGAATAGAAACAATCTACAAACGTAACAAAGGGTTTTTTTCCCTTTAATAGAAAGGTTAGCCAAGACATAGAGTACACACGCCCTACGCCCAGCACACACCAATAATAGAACCACAAAAATATGTCTAGATGGAAGATATTAACACAGGTCAAAAGAAATGAAATATTTGTTTACAAGAGTAGATTTACCAAGCTCTATGGTGATTCTGAAAAAAAGTATGTAACTTTGGTAGAAATATCCGACCGAGTTTGTTAATAGGGATTTTGGAGAATAATTTGTGGCACAGTGGGTTTTTGTTAAAAGGATACCACAAAGGTAATATTGACTGAATAGCCTCAGCAACACGGTTTTCGCCAAGTAATTAAATCGAAGAGAAATTAGCAGTGCGATTTTGGGAATATGACTTCTGAAGGGTGGATCCACTAAAGTGACTTCGGCCGTTAGGCTTCTCGAAATAGAGTGGAAGAAGGAGGTTACAAGGAGTCACTGAGGGTTCAACTGAAGGACTCTGTGAAGTGAAGGAGAGAGAACGGATTACGTAGGATCGATGGTGGACGAGGAAAGGGTGGGGGGACTGAGGACCAATTCGTGAAAACTGAAGGGAATTTGCCAAGGAGAAATACTATGAATGGAAGGTATAGGATACAATGGAAGGAAAGAGAGGGAAAGAGAGAGAGAGAGAGAGAGAGAGAGAGAGAGAGAGAGAGAGAGAGAGAGAGAGAGAGAGAGAGAGAGAGAGAGAGAGAGAGAGAGAGAGAGAGAGAGAGAGAGAGAGAGAGAGAGAGAGAGAGAGAGAGAGAGAGAGAGAGAGAGAGAGAGAGAGAGAGAGAGAGAGAGAGAGAGAGAGAGAGAGAGAGGGGGAGGCAAGGAAAGGGAAGAAAGTGGGTAGGGAGGGGTCTGAAAATGGAGAGAAGTTAAGTAAGAAAGAAACCACAAAGAGAAAGATAAGCAAAGAACAGAGGGTGAGATAAAGTGATGACATGGGTAGGATAAGATAAAAGAATAAAAACAGAAACAGGAAAAGGTGAAAAAAAAATAAGTATAGGACTTCAAAACAAACCCGTCCTTCTATAATGAAAATAACTTTTAAGTATCGCTATTATTAATTCTATGAGTGATAATTGTATGAAGCTTTCAAGTACACCGAAATTTCTGCAGTAAAAGTGTATACAACCATTCATGGTTTTATGTGTACGAGGCAGAATTACAGCATCACAAAGCCAGTATATACTACAGAAATGCCGAGAAAAAATCATGGCACTGTATTACTTCTTACTTTACTATCTCCAGCCTGCAATATCAATGAACCTCTCTGTCGTGGATCAGAAATCTAACAGGAAACACATGCAGATACAAACTGATGATGCAATTTCTCCTACTCTAAGTAGAACCATTCTTCTACTTCACAGAAAACGGGGATATTCTCGATTACTGAAACGAGCAAGAGTCCGGAACATGGGCCATGGAGAGTTGACCTAGACCTAAAGAAGACTCTCGGAAGTTGACTCAACCAAGGTAGATTCCAGGCGAGCGAGCCCGAGGAGGACATGGAAGGGGCTCTCTGGATGTCGAAGTAATGGAAGTGTAATTGAGAGGAACCAGGAGGCTTATTGCTGGCTGAAGCTTTGCAGCAAGTCGAGAGATTTGTAACAGGACACGTAGATAAAATAACCAACGAGATTCATAACGGAGATTCTCTAGCGAAGAAGGGTAAGATCATCATCAGCCCGAGTAATTGTTGGCTTGCATTGACTGGCTACAATTAAAGGGTGATATTAATACTAAACAAGAGTCATACAATGAAATAAAAGTGTATTAGAATAACATACGAAAACATCAAAGAAAAAACACGTAATAAAGGCGTCTATGGTGAAGATTATAGTCAGGGATGGAGGGAAAATTTCATCAAGGAGGATTATACAAGAAATATTACATTATTGCAGTAAAGATAGAATTGCCTGTGTGAGCCATATGTAAATTCTTATATTGGAGAAATACTGGAACTGTAGGCCAGACGAAAACATGAAGAAAATTTTATATGCTAAA
Organism: Oratosquilla oratoria; assembly: GCF_046742065.1. NCBI lineage: Eukaryota > Metazoa > Arthropoda > Malacostraca > Stomatopoda > Squillidae > Oratosquilla > Oratosquilla oratoria. The sequence continues at coordinate 49,486,175 of NC_134792.1, read as the reverse complement.
TGATAAAATAGAATTATAGAAAATGTACCAAAAAAAAACCTTGTGAAGTTGGTTATGAATGAAAACAATACAACGCGATCATTAGCGGAGGTCAAACGAAAATGAAAGCAAGATTGAAAAAATGTAGGGAGATGGTTGGTAGAAAGGCTGCAGGAGAATAATTTCAGTGAAGACATTACAAAGGATTACAAAGGCGGAGCATCTCGACAGGAGACCTTTTGGTCCATATCTAGGTCGGATGCAAAAAAAAAATCATAATAATAAAAAAAATCATAATAATAATAAAATACATTATAATAGTACAGTCAGATTGAAGATACTACTTAAAGAGCAGGTATTGGTACGGATACTCTGAAGGAAATCCAGAAGAAAAATTATATTTCGGGACTACATAATGAAGTAAAAGTATTATTAGGAGATAGCTGCATTGAAATATTTCATGTAATAGAAGTATTTTGCTACAAAAAGTACGATAACAAAAAACTGCGTTGCAGGATTCCAACTATACTGAGTTCTTATAAGACGTGGGACCTAATATTCCCGTGAATATTAAAGGTGGAAAATCAACTCGAAGGAGATGAAAAAGGGAGAGGAGACGGCGAAGAAGAAGGAGCGGGGGGGGAGGGGGAAGGGGGCGAGCAGAAAGTAAAGGGAAGAGGATGTAGAGGAGGAGGAAGAGGAGGAGAGAAGAAAAGAAAGAGGAGGGGATGGATGACAAAGAAGGCGAAGAGGAGGGTGAGGGAGAGAGAAAAGGGTAGATGAAGATGAAATTTGGTGGTAGTGGAGAACAGGTTGAAAAAGTCGTATTCAAGTTAAATGAAAATTTCTCAGGTAATCAAATTGTTCACCTTTGGCTTACTAGCCAGAAATTCTGATGACTTAACAGCAGAAAAGCTGTATAAAGACCTGAAGTCAAATATAAGTTTAGGAGAAGTAGATTATCTTCTTCAAGGATACGGTGAGACCAGAACAATAAACCCATATGTAATGCCCATAAGCCAACATAGGAACTCTAGAGAGTTTAAATTTTGGTGGAGGAGACTGTCTTACAAGGAACAAATTGCGGTGGGCACGGATGCAAGGTAAGATTTGATCCGAGTCAAGATGGACGGGAATCTCCTGAGAAGAGGAAAAGGGTTCAACGGATGACTGGCAAGAGGGATTACAGGAAGTGAAGTGAAGTGAACCGAGGCGAAGTAGAGGAGAAAGCTTGAGAGGACCGTAAAAAGAAGTGAATTGAAATTAAACTGAAGTGAAGTGAAAAGAATTTAATTAAATTGAACTGAAGTAAAATCATTTAATTAAGTTTAATTAATTGAATTGAATTGAGTTGAAATGGGTAAAGTAAGTGAAGTGAGTGAAGTGAAATTAAGTGAGTGAGATGAAGTGTATTGATATTAAGTAAAGTGAAATTAATTGAAGTAGAATTAAGTGAAATGAAGTGAAGCGAAGTGAAATGAAGTGAAATCATATTAAGCGAAATGAAGTGAAGTACAATTAAGTGAAATTAAGTGAAAGGAAGTCAAGTGAAGTGGAGTGAAGTGAAGTGAAATGAAGTGAAATAGTATTAAATGAAATGAAATGAAGTAGAATTAAGTGAAATCGTGTAAAATGAAATCAAGTGAAGTGAAGTTAAGTGAAATGAAATCATATTAAGTGAAATGAAATGAAGTTAAGTAGAACTTAAGTGAGATCAAGTAAAATGAAGTCAAGTGAAGTGACGTGAGGTGAAGTGAAGTGAAATGAAGTGACGTAAAGTGAAGTGGCGTGACGTGACGTGAAATGAAGTGACGTGACGTGAAGTGACGTAACGTGAAATGACGTAAGGTGAAGTGAAGTGAAATGAAGTGACGTGACGTCAAGTGACATGACGTGAAGTGACGTGAAGTGAAGAGACGTGACGTGAAGCGAAACACACATAGTAGGCCTATAGAGGAAAGCCAAATGGAAGGGAAGAATGACAGGTTCCCGGGTACAACGAAAGGACTGGGGTGTGAGAGTCAGTAGTAGAGGATAACGAGTGGACCGGATGTAGCTAATGCGGTTGACGAGCGGACGACCAGGGGGAGGCCAGGAGAAGCAAACAGAATGGAAAAGCGCCAGAGTAGATGTAACGAGTGGACGGGGAAATGGTAGAGGTAGAGGGACCGGGAAATGAAAATTGAAAACGCGGTTGGGATGGATGGATGGAAGTATCAAAGAGTTGACAGAGTAAATAGAGGATCAGTGAGAAGAATAGAAGAACTAGAACGAATGTGAACGATAGAAGATGGAATAGAATTGACGAGAAGAATACGAGTCAATCTGTCCCTCTATCGCAGTGACGCTCATTTGTTTTATTTGTTTTTTATGGCTAATATTAGGGGCAGACCCAGGCCTATATGGGGTCACTGGAATTATCTTTCCCCCATTCCGTTAGATTGCTCAGTTCAACTGGAAAAAAATAACTATAATGTTTATATAAACGCTGTGCAGGGGAATCCTAAATTCCAATGTTATTTGAGTTGCAGTGCCGCACTTTTGAACAATTTCGTCAGCCCTGGCGTACGCGCTATGCTAATAGGAATTAGAATGTTACTAAATTAGATATGATTATGAAAATTACCGGTAAATTTGGTGGATAAGCCAGTAAGCAATATAAATGTACTTAGAAAACTAGTTAGAAATCGAATTTGTGATGGAAATTGCTTTCCACTATTGACGAAAGTCTTTTAAAGTACGGCTGGTAGAGTTCAAAGTCAACGGTCACGTTTGGGAGCCACTCAAAAGTGCATCACTAGATGCACCGCCAGACTCTAAGGAACATTCTACATCTCATGTAAAAACTTTTGGCTTCTTTCAACAGCCTTTCCTTTATCCCATACGTCCGCAAAACGCTTCTGTTTTGTTACACGACTTTCCAAATCCAAGGAGAAGGCATATGATCTAGTAATACTTTATAAACATTACCCACAATGCCTTTGCCCACTCTGAAATGTCTTCTCTAAATATACATAAGGCGCATAAAATAGTGATGCCAGGGTTTTATATTTTCAGATGTTTTGAATAATACTAATAATAGAACTATGAAGAAGAAAAGAAAAGGGATGGATAAATGTTCAGATATTTTACTAACTTTTCATGAGACTAAGTTATCTCTTTCACACTATGGCCAGAATTTCACGTTTTCGTTTGACAACGGAGATGGGTCTTTACAATGAATTAAACAGATGAGGAGAGTAGTGGAAGATTTTATTATATATTCTAGGATAAACTGCATAGATCTCAATTGTTTCTTTGCCTGAGAAGACCCATGGTATATAATAAGAAAAAAGACTAGAAATGATTTAGAAACGCACAAAACAAAACAAGCTAATTATTTGCTAGCCAATAGATCATTATAGCACATAATTTATATCCAACAGAATTCAAGGAAACCACTTGTGACTGATGAAATGTTTACCTTCTTTCTCATTAGTTCATAAAAAGTAATTAGCTATGTGTGTTCAATTTATTTAGATAAAAAAAGAAATTCTTTTTAAAGAAGCATGGTAGGAAATTTGGCGGAATATATATTAAAGTGATTATGGTGGTTGATACCACGAAAAAAAAAAATGAAAAATGAAGGACTCAATGAAGAATCATACAAAAAAGAAAAATTGATAATGATGATGATGATGATGATGATGATGATGATGATGATGATGGTAATGATGATGATGATGATGACGATGATGATGATGATGATGATGATGATGATGATGATGATGATAATGATGGTGATGATGATGACGATGATGATGATGACGATAAGTTGTTATAAGCTTTTATTTTTGCTCAATGAGTGGTGTCTTTTTTTTTTAGTTCCATAAGGAAAATTTATTGGCTGATGCAAGAAAAAAAAATCAGTTCAAACATCTTTGTAAGACCTGAATTTTAACTTAGCTCCTCATGGATGACGGGTCATCCTTGTATCCCATCCACTGCCCTGGATCAGAAGCAATGCAGCAAGACACATCACATTCACAGCAAGGCCGCTTTACTTAATCAGCTACCCCCTCTCTCCGTTCCCTTATGCAGAAAAAATAGAAGACTGGGAAAAATCCATTCGGGGTACGTCAAAATATCATTCACACATAATCACTCCATAATCCTTCTCATCCTGTCCTCGTATTATAGTATCATCTATACACAGCCATTCTCAGATCACCCCTATCTCCTTCCGTCTCCCTTCCTTCCTCAACAGACATTCCTCTCTTGCTCAACGCTCCCTTCACCCCATCCATCCATCTCACCCTTGGTCGTCCCCTCATTTTCACTCCATCCACCCCTGCCTACCACACCACTTTTACTCATTTTTTTTTACTCATTTTCTCCATGTCTCCAAAGCATCATAATACGCTCTCATCAACTCTATCTTCCATCTCCTTCCCACCCCCCCGCTCTCCTCTTCACCTCATTTCTCACGCTTGCGAAGAGCATTGTCCGCCAGGTGTTCGGGCGTTTGACCCAAAAGGCCTAGTCCTCTGGTCACTGGAGACAATAGAATGTCCCTTTGGTAGGAAAATCCGAGACCATGGAGAATCCTTTAAGAATTGGTTGAAGATATAGGATTCACGCTCACTCTATATGCGTGCGTGCGTGCGTGTGCACGCTGGACATTTAAAGTATGCGTGCGTGTGCGCGTGTGCACGCTGGACATTTAAAGAGTTGGCAACATATCCATACATGTACATTTACATATACATATACATATGCATATACATGTACATATACATATATACATATATACATATACATATACATATACTGTTATGAAGTTTGGACAGATGAGTGGAAAGGTGGTAGAGAAACACGGGTTAGAAGAAGACTTGTAGTCGAAACGTCAGTAATACAGTGTTCTCGCTCTAATCCGTGTTTCTCTACCACCTTTCCATTCATATACATATACACATATACATATACATATACATACATACATACTGTATAAAAAATCAAGGTACACTGTCAAAATCCTAAAATATTACCCGTTATGAGCCCAGCTCTCCTCACAGTCAGGAATTACTAATGGCAATGCCTCCATGATGAGATAACAAACAAAATAATACGATATGGATTCAACATTGTTCATTGTTCTCTAAGAGAACAACATTTACTGAGTCAATGAAATACTAATAATGATCTCATTTGCAATCTAAATTTGTTTAAGAAACAAGACAGACTTTTTGGTTTTAGGATAAACGTGTGGGAGTCCTTCAGAAGCAAACTAAGATTTGTTTTCGTTGTGATAGCGATGATGTCTTGAAATACATATTTTTTTCTTTTCAATTATGTTCGTTCTATTACGAAAGCACTTGTGTATATCATAGATGAGTGGTGGTTTTATTGACTCATGAAAAAGTAAGCTCGGAAGCGATTCTACGTCACACTGGGAATAAACTCCATTTCGTTACTCTAATTCACACAACTACCTAATGATTTTTATGACAGTCTCATGTAGGATTCGAACCCACTGCTTCGGCCACCCGTACGACTACCTTTACAGAGCCTTAGCCCGCTAAACCGCAGAAAGCAGTGGGTTCGAATCCTACATGCGACTGTCATGAAAATTATCAGATTAATGTTGTTGTCACAAGCGAATTTCTCTCATCACACAGCTATCATGGTAGTGTAAATGTTCTTAGAAAAATTATGGTGATTTTTTTTGTGTATGTGGCGGCATGAATGTTGTTTATTTTTACTCCACCCAAAGCTTTGTTGTTCACTTTGTGAAGGGGATAGTCTGAAAAAGAAAAAGAAAAGTGTGGTCAAAATCAACTGTCATTAATCACCCTTTTGTTAATCACGAGAAATTTTGTTTTCCTGCTTTGCACATTAATCTCTGTTTGGAGAATTTTGCCAAATTGAATAAACGACCCTTCCTGTGGGATTTGAACCCTAGTGTGAATAAAAAAAAAAAAATAATAATGTGAAATTACTGACTGAATGAACTTTAGCTCGTAGCGAAAACAATTGACCAGTGGATTATTAAGTCAATGGTTATGAAACATCTATGTAAGCATTGTATACGATAGCATCAACACAAACACGGCAGCAACAATGGAAGGAGAAATTTATTTTGAAGTGAGAGGTGGACGAAATGAGCAGATGAAAGGAGAGATAGCACAAAGGGAGAAATACCACAAGGAAAATATAAAACAGACAATAATCAGAGAATCTGCATGAGGGGACGGAGAGGTGGGGTCACCGAATTAATGAAGCGGCCTTGCTGTGGATGTGCTGTGTCTTGCGACACTGCTTCTGACCCAGGGCAGTGGACAGGATGCAGGGATGACCCGTCATCCAGGAGGTGCCAAGATGAAAGGGAGGGAGAAGGGTGGAGGGGAGTGGAATATGTAGGTGTTGGAATGGGTGGGAGTGGTTTCTATGCCTTTTTCTTTTTGGCTACCCCCCGTGTAAGGGGGAAAAAGCCTTTGGTATATGTATGTATGTATGTATGTATAGAACGGAACGGGATAAGAAAATAAACATAGATAAAGATGGTAAAGGTAACCACAATTCGTTCTTTATCTGTGTGTAGTGGAACATAAACACACTACTCGCATAAAATTGGTACAATAGTACTTAAATTGAGAACGCAGTACATTGTATTCATTAGTTGTTCTATTTTATTTGTACGTTATCATTACTGATCACATAATCACTTAAATAAAGCAACTTCCTCCACCAGAATTGATAAGAAAACAGAGTTGAAATAAACTCACGTTTCCGAGCTCCTTGCCTTCTGTGCCTCAGTCATTGTCCTTTATAATTTTCTTACTAAGGTGACAAATGGGGTAGCCTGACCTATTATCTAAACATTCGCTACTTGGTTCGTTTTACCGTGAACACAGTAATCTTACTGCCCAATTCTCGATCACGTACTTTAAGAAACTTTAGCGGAAACTTCGTTTTTTGAACTAGAGTTTTCAAAAGATTTTGAGAATATGGTACAAGTTTCAGTCTGCAAGCTGATCTTCTAACATATCCAGATTTTTCTTCGTTTTTTCATATCAGATTTCATTTCTATCTGTTTTGTAGCTGTTGCCGGAGACGATCAATGGTCTTCTCCAATGTTTTGATTTTTAATGAATGTATTTCTTTCTCTGCTCATCTAGTGGTGGTCTTTTGCAGTCTTGAATCTCGTTCCATTTCATCCTCTTATCTTTCAAGTCTGGAGAAAAAAATTCTGAAATCAACAGAAGATAGAACGTGGAGAAAGAGGAAAAGGATGATGAAAAACGGGCATGCAAGATCACCCCTTGCGTGCCGAGCAATCAATATAGTTTCTTTTACCAAATAGCTCGACCATCATAACCTTCTCCCTTTTTCCACGCTAAAAGCTTTGTCCGTAGAAGAGTGCGAACTGACTCGCCCAATAGAATTATTCCATTTCCACAACCAGGTAATAAGAAAGGCGGGAGGGTTCTCGTCCCAGCCTCATTAGTAGAGACGTGCCTTTCATTTCCCTCATTGGCTTGGTTCCATCTTATCCATTTCAAAATGGCGCCGGTCGTCCAAGTGAATGAAAACGTCTTGTGTCAAAAATATTAAAATCCGTAAAAAGCATCAGAGTAGCGAATGCGTTCATTGAAACGGGGAAATTTTAATTATCCCAGTACGACGGCAATCTGTTATGAACCACAACTTCCGGTTTTAGAAACCAGAAAATCTGTGGAAGGCATCAAAGTACAAAATAGGATCCTTCCACCACGTAGGAAGCAACACATAACTGAATGAAATGGTTTGGCGTCCCTTGGAATAGAGCAAAATATTAGGTTAATAAGAATATATCTAGTCCCTTTGCTATAAATAATGCACAGCTAAATACAATCGTATTTTTCATCCAGAATAATATCAGTACCGATATCAGTACCCTTTCTTATGGAAAGTGGGAACAATGAAATTCTGTAATCACGTTTTCTACGCGACCAGTAGCCTTGAACTCGCAACAGTCATCCCTCTGCTTTTAAAAGGAATATAACCTATGATCTGGTCCAGATTGGGGAGATACCAATCTAATCTAGTCCCATAATACAAATATAACTTGTGCAAACATTATACCAGAAATAAAGTTGATGATTCTCGTTCCATGATATAAATGTAACCAGTGCAAACATCATAACAGAAATTAAGACGACGATACTCCTTCAATAACTCAAGTAAGTTCATCTATTATGAATTCAGGCCAGACACTGTATTTGGATTCATAGGAAATCTCAGAAGTGTTTTACGGAGAAGAAAGAAGTAAACTAGGAAAGAAAGGATTTGGAAGCTTGCATACTTGCGTAGATTAATTTTCTTTATCTTAAAATCGTCATCTAACGTTGGCCAGAACATAAGCTGTAAAGAGTGGCGTTCGTTTCAAAGAATGAACTATAATGGCTTTGGCATATTCTGTCGAAGCACACACTCTAATTAAGTTAAATAAGTCGGTATTTAATGCAAGGAGAATGTGTATATGCCACCAAACTTCAGGTTAATAATCGGGGCTATAATAATTCCGCACCATAATTAGTCTAATCATATGCACAGTCTAGAGGAAAAGTTTTGTAGTATTTAGTTTACAGTTAGGTAATTTCCTTGAATATGTATATATAAAGTAAAAGTTATCAAACAACGAATTTTAATTCTGTATCATGAAAAAGTTTGGTTGGATCCAAACTTCTGCTTGGGACTTACCTACCTAAATGAGAGCTTTTGGATTTTTCAGAATAAGAAAAAGATCACAAACCCTTTCACCAGGATATGATTTTAATTTTTTTTGTTTTGCTCAAGAAAAGTTTGAAGTGGTTGAAAATAATATTTTACGGAGAATTTTAGGACCCTTGTATGGCAACCAAAGGCAAGAATGGAGAATAAGACATAACTGGGAAATTCGAGAAGAAACAAAGCAATCCTATATCAAAAATGTAATAAAATTAAAAAGATTGAAATGGGCAGGGCTTGTTGCAAGGAAGCAAGAAAATAGATGGCCAAAGAAAGTGCTCAATAGTGGAGTGCATGGAAGACGACCACTTGGACGATCTAGAAAAGATTGGAGGAGATGCGTTGAAGAAGATGTGCAGATATGCAGAATAGAACCAAGAGAATGGAAGGAGGTGGCACAAGACAGACAGACATGGCGAAACGTTTCAAAAGCGGTTATGGATCAAAAAGTGCGTGGAAGACGACCACTTGGACGACCTCGAAAATCCCGGAGGAGATGCGTTGAAGAAGATGTGCAGATATGCAGAACAGAACCAAGAGAATGGAAGAAGGTGGAGGCACAGGACAGACAGACATGGCCAGACGCTTCAAAAGCGGTTATGGATCACCAAGTGGCACGAAGAACAGCGAAGTTAGAGTAGGAGTAATTTTAACCCTTCAAACGGTAAATGTTCAGATTGAAATACTTAAATTATTTACTCTGGACATCATCAGACGAAATAATCGACCGTAAGGAATTTCTCCCCGATGAAGAGTTACTAAACTAACTCGATTAATCCTTTAAGGGTTAACTATCTTGACTAGAACATCTACATTTTTGTGTTGGCTAACACCAGTAATTTCTATTTGATAAGACCGTTATTGTTTTGATAGAAGTTTATTAACGCCTATCAAATTGTACTGTGGCATACTATTATCATTGCTTCTTTAATGACAAAGCATTCCTATCGCATCCTCCCTGTTTTATCTCCTCATCTTAAGAAAAAAAAAAAAAAAAAAATCCAGTTGCTACGGTTATCAAAATTCTGAGTCAATCGTACCCAACCTGGCGAAATACCTTTTCTGATTTGAGAGTCTAATTCTTTGTAATGAGGATACTTTCGAGTTTCTTCTCTTTAATGTGCGTGGATGTGGTACAGATGAGAGTAAAAGGGAAGAGATAGGTAGTATGTTTGTGAGAAGAAAGTTGGATGTGTTGGCTTTGAGTGAAACTAAGTTGAAAGGGAAGGGTGAGTGTATGTTTGGGAGTGTAAGTGGGAGGTTATCAGGAGTGAAGAGAGGGCGAGGGAGGGAAGGGGTGGCTATTCTAGTAAGTGAGGAGATAGGTAAAGGGATAGTGGAGTGGAAGGAGGTTTCCTCAAGGATAATGTGGATGAAGGTGAAACTGGGAAAGGAGATGTGGGTCTTTGTAAGTGCATATGGGCCGGGCAGTGAGAAGAGCATGGAAGAAAGGGAGGCCTTTTGGATAGATTTAAATGAGTGCATAGAGGGTTTAGGAAGAAATGTCAATGTAATAGTACTGGGAGACCTTAATGCTAGAGTGGGAAATGGTCCAATCGATGGAGTGGTTGGGAAGTGTGGAGTTCCAGGAAAGAATCGTAGTGGAGAGTTGATGGTGGAAATGTGTCTAGAAAGAGAGTTGATGATAGCAAATACAGTGTTTCGGAAGAAAGTCAAGCATAAGTACACATGGAGAGGGTGGTGGAGGGAAGGGTGGTAGATAGAGCGCTAATGGATTATGTAGTGGTAAATAGGATTATGATAGGAAGAGTTAAGGATGTACATGTGCTAAGGGGAGAGGGTGGGGGAATATCAGATCATTTTTTGGTGGAAGGTAAGTTGAGAGTGGAGGATAGATGGAGAAGGAGGAAAGGGACAAAAGGTAGGGAGGTTCTTAGAGTGAACTCCTTGAATGAAAAGGAAAAGGAGAAGGAGTACGAAAAGAAGCTGAAGGAGGAGTGGGAGGGAGTAAAGGATAGAGCAGAGATGGGTGTGGAGGAGGAATGGGGATGGTTCAAGGAGGGAGTCTTAAAGTGTGCAAGGATGGTGTGTGGAACAAGAAGGACAGGGGGAAATAGAAGAAAGGGTAGTGAATGGTGGGATGAGGAAACAAAGAAGGTTGTAGAAGAGAAGAAGCGAGCATTCACAGATTGGTTACAAAAGAGGACAGGGGAGTCATATGAGACGTACAAAGAAAAGAAAAGAGAAGTAAAGCAAAAGGTAAAGGAGGCAAAGAGGAGAGCAGATGTGAAATGGGGTAGGAGTATGACAGAAAATTTTGAAAGTAATAAAAAGATGTTTTGGAAAGAAATTAAGAGAGGAAGAGGAGGCGAATCAAGTAGGGAAGAAAAGGTAGAAGGTGCAGATGGCGAGTTGATAATGGAAGAGATGGCAGTGAGGGGAAGATGGGCAGAATATTTTAGGGAGTTGCTGAATGTGAAGGAGGATAGGGAAGGAAAGATAGCTGCAGTGGGAAATACGAAGAAAATGAGAGTGATGAGTGAGGAGAATGGAGGAGAAATAAGGAAGGATGAGGTGAAAGCAGTTGTAAAGATGATGAAAGCAGGTAAGGCACCTGGTCTGGATGGATGTCATGCAGAATGTCTGAAAAAGGGAGGTTCAGTGATGGTGGACTGGTTGGTGAGATTATTTAATGTTTGCTGGAGAGAGGGTAGAGTACCGGAGGACTGGAGTAGTGCCTGTATAGTTCCTCTTTACAAGGGAAAAGGGGACAAGTGTGAATGTAGTAATTTCAGAGGGATTAGCCTGTTGAGTGTAGTAGGGAAGGCTTATGGGAGAATCTTAATTGAGAGGATTAGGAGAGGAACAGAAGGAGTAATTGGTGAGGAACAGTGTGGATTTAGGACGGGTAGAGGTTGTGTAGATCAGATCTTTGTGGTAAGACAGATATGTGAGAAAGCTATAGGAAAGGGGAAGGATGTTTTTTGGGCTTTTATGGATCTGGAAAAGGCTTATGATAGGGTAGACAGAAAGGCACTGTGGGAGGTTATGCAGATTTATGGGATAGGAGGAAAGCTTTTGGGAGCTGTCAAGAGTTTTTATGTGAGTAGTAGAGCATGTGTTAGGATTGGAAATGGAGAGAGTGAGTGGTTTGAAGTAAAGGTGGGACTTCGTCAAGGATGCGTTATGTCGCCCTGGCTGTTCAACTTATACATGGATGGGGTGGTGCGAGAGGTGAATGCTAGGGTAGTGAGTCAGGGATTGGAGATGGTTAAAGAAAATGGAAAAAAGTGGGAGGTGAGCCAGCTGTTGTTTGCGGACGACACTGCGCTTGTGGCAGGGTCAGAGGAGGGATTGAGGAAGCTGGTGGCAGAGTTTGGGAGAGTATGTGATAGAAGAAAGCTAAAGATAAATGTGGGTAAAAGTAAGGTGATGAGATGTACAAGGGGTGAAAGTGCCAGTAGACTGGAAGTGAACATTAAGGGAGAGCGACTGGAGGAAGTGGATAGTTTTAGATACTTGGGTGCAAGTGTAGCAGGAAAAGGTGGAGTGAAGGTGGAGGTAGAATGTAGATTGAGAGAAGCGAGTAAATGCCTTGGTGGTTTAAAGAGTGTAATGAGAAATAGACATTTGGGAATGGATGCGAAGAGGAGACTGTATGAAGGAGTGATTGTGCCAACAGCACTGTATGGGGCAGAAACGTGGAACATAAGAGAAGAAGAGAGAAGGAGTTTGAATGTGTTTGAGATGAGGTGTCTGAGAAGTATGATGGGGGTTACTAGGCTAGATAGAGTGAGAAATGAGGAGGTGAGGAGGAGAACAGGGGTGAAAAAGGATTTGGGAGAGAGGGTTGATGAAAGAATATTAGGATGGTTTGGACACATGGAAAGAATGAGTGAAGAAAGACTAGTAAAAGAGGTATGGAAGGCAGATGTGGAGGGAGTGAACATGAGGGGACGTCCTAGGATGAGGTGGATGGATGGGGTGAAGGGGGCTTTGGGGAAGAGGGGAATGTCTGTTGAGGAAGGAAGGGAGAGGACGGAAGACAGAGGTGAGTGGAGAATGGTTGTATATGGATGATGTTGTGACTGCATGGGGAGAAATGGGCGGGGGGGTGGGGGGTGGGGTAGTGTGTGTGAGTGAGTTTTGACGCAGCCCGAAGGGATTTCTCCCCGTCCTCTCCTTATATGCAAGGGGGGACGGAGAGGGGGGGTCGCCGATTAAATGAAGCGGCCTTGCTGTGGATGTGCTGTGTCCTGCGACACTGCTTTGACCCAGGGCGGTGGGCAGGGTGCAGGGATGACCCGTCATCCAGGAGGTGCTCAGATGAGAGGAAGGGTGGGAGGGGTGTGGAGTGTATTTAGGGATGAAATGGGTGGGACTGTTTTTATGCCTTTCCCTTTTTGGCTACCTCCCTTGTAAGGGGGAAAAAGCCTTGGTATATGTATGTATGTACAATTATAGTGTTTCTACAAGGTATGAAATAGACTTTCTCTCCCATTATGTGATTATATCTACAGCACAAGACAGGATTCTAACCAGCTCTATGGAGTACTGAATATCACCAAGTACCGTCCATGTATCATGAACTGATGTACATGTATTGCCAAAGAGAATTCCTATTTATAACATTTCCTCCTCTTTGGTATGAGATGATTTACCTAGATAGGAGAACATAATGCAAAAAGATAATTTTTATGACCGTCGCGTGTAGGACTCGAACCTACCGATCAGAGGCCATTAGGCTACTGGGCAGCGCCTTAACCCGCCTTATGGCCTCTGAACGGTAGGTTCGAGTCCTACACGCGACGGTCATGAAAAATTATCTGATCGATGTCGCTGTCCACTAGAGAATTTCTCACATAAAAAAAAAAAAAAAAAAAAAAAAAAAAAAAAATATATATATATATATATATATATATATATATATATAA
>NC_134792.1:49460053-49467553 GCF_046742065.1 Oratosquilla oratoria | reverse complement strand
ACACACACACACACATATATAAAATCTCTATATATATATATATATATATATATATATATATATATATATTCGTGTGTTTTCTATTTTTCTAATTATATTCTTCCTTGGATGGGGTGGGCATAAACCAAATCCTTACAATTCTCCATTTTATTACACGAAGTTTCGTCTCTAATAAGACATCTTCTTGTAATTCTGTTTTAAAGATATAATAAATATTTATGATACTACAAGTTTGAATTACATTAATAGTTGGACATATGCAAGATTATATCTAGAAATCAAAGCTTAGAATTACAATTAAGTTTAACATATTAATCACCTCACACCTTCCTAAGCGACGGTCATCCAGGGTCAAGATGTGCCCGCCAGCCATTTAAAGATTTCACCTATAAGGCATGTAGTAGTTATTTTTCGTTAAATTTAAAATGTAATCTTAATATATTAAACTTAATTTTAATTCTAAGTTTTGATTTCTAGATATAATGTTGTATATGTCCAACCTTTAATGTAATTCAAACTTGTAGTATCATAAATATTCATTGTATCTTTAAAACAGAAACACCAGAAGATGTCTTATTAGAGATGAAACGTCGTGTGATAAAATGGAGAATTATGAGGAACTGGTTTATGCCCACCCTATCCAAGGGAAAAATATAATTAGAAAAATAGAAAACACACGAAAGAAAATTAACAACTTCCAAAACGCTGTCGTATTCAATCAAACCTGTTTAAAAGAGAACCTGCTCCCAAAATACACCAACATATATATACACACACACACACACACACACACACACACACACACACACACACTTCAGCGAATGGACGGCTTGGATGACGTTCTGAAGAAAACTGAAGTCTGTGGATCCCAACGCAAAGAGAAGTGCCTAGTGTTTTTACAGGGTGGGGGGAAATTGCTCGTGGAGTAGTGGGAAAGTAGGGAAAGAGGAAAAGGGGAGGGATTACTGAGGGAAATGGAAGGAAATGAGGAGGGAGTAGACTTGGCCCAGCCAGACAAGCGAAAGGTAAACAAAAGACTGAGCGATGATGAAATGTCTAATAAAAATGTAAAGATTAGAAGTATAGAGAGGAGCAATACAGTAGAAAGTGACGAGAATATGTTCCAGGGATTTAAAGAGGGTGGGGGGGACACAACCCCCCCCCCCGACTGATAAGACTAGAGGAGAGAGTTGATAAGGTGATCGAGGACTTGGAACGTAGGTTATGTAATGTTGACTCCATTTTCCAGAGAATTGAAAGGTTGGAACAACTAGAGAAGGCAAACAGAAACTTAACTGAAGAAATAGAGGACCTAAAAAGACAGTTAAGAAATGTAAAGGAGGAGAATGAGAAATTGAAGAAGAATAGTAATGAAAACAGAGAGACAATAGCTAAAGAAGCTAAAAATTGGAGAACAACCCAAGAAGGGAATAAGGTTTCATTCACTGACATAGTCAAACAGCAATTGAAAGAACATAATGAAGACTCAGTTATTAAAGTGATGAGACAGAAGGAGAATATAGTAAGAGAATTAGCTGACAAAAAGAAATGTATAATTATATTGGGAATGGAAGAGAAACATAACCCAGATAGAACCGCAAGAATCAAGGAGGAAAATGAAAGAGTAAGCAGTTTATTAAAATTAGTCCAGGAAGATGAACCAGAAATTATAAAGGAAATTGAGGAAAAATTCAGACTCGGAAAATATAGTACAGATAAGACCAGACCAATTAAGATTAAATTCAGGTCACAAACAACGGCAGAGAAAATTCTATCCAAAACAGGGAAACTAGCAACAAATGATCAATATAAAAAGGTATGGATAAAAAGAGAAATGAATAAGGAGGAAAGAGAGGCAGAAAAACAGAAAAGACTTGAAGCTAAGGCAAAAAACGAGGAAAGAACGGAGTCAGAGAAAGAGAGATTCTATTGGAGAGTAGTGAACATGAAAATAAAGCAGTTCGACATACAAAAGAAAAACATAAGGGAAACAGAGAACACAATGGAAGTGGCAGAAAACTAAGAGTGTCTTACACAAATATAGATGGATTGATAACAGGATTGAATGAACTGAATGATTATTTGAAAGAAAAAGAACCGGACATAATGGGAATTGTAGAAACAAAATTAAAAGGCCCACTACCACCCAACAGTGTAGGACATGATGCATACAATTATTGGATTAGAAACAGAGAGAAAAAACAAGGGGGTGGAGTTATGTTCCTGACTAAGAAGGATATAAACGTGAAAGGTGTCATATATGGAAAGAATACAGTAGAGATGATTATGATAGAAGTGGAAGACCGAGATAAGAAGAGCAGAAAATTTGTGATCAATTATGTGCCTCCGAAAACAGCCTCATGGGAGGAGAGTGAACATAAAAGTATGTTAGAGGACACAAAGATAGCATTAACTAAAATAATGGAAGACGGAGGAAGAATAGTTATGATGGGCGACTTTAATTGCAAAGAAATCTGCTGGGAAGAAATGTCAGTAAAGAGTGGTGATGACTCATGGGGAAATGCTCTACTTGAGATGATTACTGACCATTCAATGACACAATGGATACAAGAGAACACTAGGTATAGAAATGAAGAAGAACCATCGAGACTAGACTTAATAATTACATCTGAACCTAGAATAGTGGACAAGATTGAATATAAAACACCAATAGGTAAAAGTGACCACATATTGATTGAACTGGAACTTAATGAAGAAAAATATATGAAAAAAATGAACAATATAGAAAAGGAAGAATGATGTATGAAAAAACAAACTTTGATAAAATAAGAGAATTCTTCCAACAAGAAAACTGGGAAGAAATATACAAAGAAGAAACATCAGTGGAAGAGAAATGGAATATTTTGACAAAAATTTACAAAAAAGGAGTGGAAAAGTATGTCCCAAGACAAAAACAAGAAAAAGAATATGTAAAATGCTGGTACAACAAAAGTTGTAGGGAGTTAAAAGACAAAAGAGACAAAGCCTGGAACAGATGGAAAAAAGACAGAAGACCTGAAAAATGGAAAATATATACTGGTTATAGAAATGAATATGTACAAAAGTGCAGAGAGGAAAAAAGAAAATATGAAAAAGATGTTATAGAAAAGTGTAAAGATCAACCAAAACTATTCTACAGATTTGTAAACAATAAACTGAAAAACAAACAAGACTTAGAGAAATTAAGACAAGGAGGAGTTGAATACACTGAGGAAATGGAAATGGCAGAAATTATGAACAAGCATTTTAAATCAGTGTTTACAAGGGAAAATATACAACCTGAAGAGATTGAGTGGAAAGAAAAAGTCCCCCCTATGGAAGAAATAGAAGTAACAAAGAATGAAATATTGACACACTTGGGTAATTTTGATGTCAGAAAATCGCATGGGCCAGATGAAATAGCAAACTGGATTCTGAAAGAATGCAGGAATGAACTGGCAGACAAAATACATAGCATAATAAGCAGTTCCTTAAAAGAAGGAAAAGTTCCAGAAGATTGGAAAAAAGCAAATATAGTACCTATATATAAAGGAGGAAATAAAGAAGAACCTACCAACTATAGACCAGTCTCTCTAACAAGTACAATAGCAAAAATTTGTGAAAGAATGATCAAAAGTAGATGGGTAAAATACTTGGAAAAAAACAACGTACTAAATCCAAGGCAATTTGGATTCAGACAAGGACGATCATGCGTCACCAATTTAATATGTTTCTATTCAAGGCTAATAGATATAATACAAGAAAGAGATGGATGGGCTGATTGTGCATTTCTAGACCTAAAAAAAGCTTTTGATAAAGTACCACATAAGAAGTTGCTTAAGAAATTAGAATATGAAGGAGGAATACAAGGTAAATTGCTAAATTGGATGGAAGACTTTTTGCAAGAAAGAAAAATGAGAGTAGTGATAAGAGACCAGCACTCAAAATGGAATGAAGTAATAAGCGGTGTCCCGCAGGGAACAGTTCTGGCCCCAATAATGTTTGCTATATATATTAATGATATGGATGAAGGAATTGAAAGCTATATGAGCTTCTTTGCAGATGATGCAAAACTACTGAAAAGAGTGAAAACTGAAGAAGATTGTGAATCACTACAGAGAGATCTAAATAAAGTACAAGAATGGAGTAGGAAGTGGGAGATGGAGTTCAATACAAAAAAGTGTAGTATAATGGAATTTGGAAAAAGCAAAAACAGAATAACAGGATCATATAATTTGGGAGAAGAAGGAATAAAAAAAGTAGAAAATGAGAAGGACCTGGGAGTCATTGTTATGAATAATATGTCACCTGAGAAACATATAAATAAGATTTTTGGAGAAACTTATAATTTAATAAGAACAATCAAAGTGGCATTTACATACCTGGATGAAGAAATGGTGAGGAAAATCCTAATCACCCTGATAAGACCAAGATTGGAATATGCAGCAACGATATGGTCACCATGTACAAAAAAATGTATAAAAAAACTTGAAAGAATACAAAGAGCAATCACAAAACTGGCACCAACACTCTCAAAACTATCATATGAAGAGAGACTACAAAAACTTAAACTACAGACACTAGAGCAAAGAAGAGAGAGAGGAGATTTGATAGCTATTTACAGAATCATGAAAGGCATAGAAATTACTGATAGAGAGAATCTGATAAAATGGGATGACAGAAATACAAGAGGACACGGAAAGAAAATAAAAAAAAGACAGCTATAGAAGAGATTTGAAAAAGAACAGCTTTCCTCACAGAGTAATAGACAGTTGGAACAAGTTAGATGAGAAAGTGGTGTGTGCAAAAACAATACATGAATTTAAAAATAGTTTAGATAAAATGAGATATGAAGACGGGACCCCACGAGCATAGCTCCCCTTCCCGTAAAATACAACTAGGTAAATACAACTAGGTAAATACACACACACACACACACACACATATATATATATATATATTTATATACATATGTGTGTGTGTGTGTGTGTGTGTGTGTATGTGTGTGTGTGTGTATGTATGTGTGTATGTATGTGTGTGTGTGTGTGTGTGTGTGTTTATGTGTGTGTGTGTGTTTATGTGTGTGTGTGTGTACGTATATAGGATTTGCCTTTTGAATGAGCATGTTTGTATGTGTGTATATATGTGCTGATGTTGTAAAATACAACTAGGTAGATACAACTAGGTAAATACACACACACACACACACACACATATATATATATATATATTTATATACATATGTGTGTGTGTGTGTGTGTGTGTGTGTGTGTGTGTGTGTGTGTATGTATGTGTGTATGTATGTGTGTGTGTGTGTGTGTGTGTGTGTGTGTTTATGTGTGTGTGTGTGTTTATGTGTGTGTGTGTGTACGTATATAGGATTTGCCTTTTGAATGAGCATGTTTGTATGTGTGTATATATGTGCTGATGTTGTCAAACAAGACTTCAATTGGTGAATCCATATCTGTTCCGTCTATTTGATGGTAAAAAGAGCCATTGTAGTACGAAAGGGCGATGCGCCTTTGGTGCAGACGTTCATATATCCTCTTCGCTTCTTTCACCGAAATTTGGAGAATCTCTACGAATTATCCATGCATGAGATCATCCCTATTATCTACTGTCCAACTCGTCTGTCATTCTAGCGTAGCAAAGACTCTTGATATTTCACATAATATCCTAAAAATATCCTAAAACGCTTCCTCCATGACTGCACCCCGGAAGTCTCCTTCTGATCCCTAAACTGTTATTACTACCGTTAATTAAACGATATTACCATTAATCAACCACTTGACGGACTTCAACCTAACCTCAACAGGCAAATCCAAAATCAGTTCATCCTCTTCTTTCGTTATTTATACGTCCACAAAATACTCAACGTTCACACACGTAATGATATCTATTTCAAATTGTAATATATGTAGATATTCAAAAGTAGATAAAGGTGTGGAAAAAATTGAAACATTCACTGTTAAACAGTGTGTACGCGCACGTGTATGCTTGAGTATGCATGTGTGTATGTGTGCATATGTGTATGTGTGATTCACCATGGTCTTTGGATCACGCGTTGGACTCGTGATCGACAGCTATTTCCCTCCCGGAAGAGAGCTCAGAGCTCGTATATGACCGATCTATGGATGTGTGCTCGTATGTGGATGAGTGTTTGTATTTGTATATATTTTTTCTTGTTTGTTTGTTTGTGTCTGTGTGTGTTTGTTGGTGTATGTGTGTGTGTGTGTGTGTGTGTGTGTGTGTGTGTGTGTGTGTGTGTGTGTGTGTAGAGCGCCCACGCGTGTGTGGCTATGTCTGCGCGTACACGTGTGTGTAGACATGTGCCTATATGTGCACATGTGTATACTTGTATTTATGTGCGTGTGTACGTGTATGCTCGCGAGTATGTATGTGTGTGTGTGTGTGTGTGTGTTTGATCTAGTTTCTGTTTTTAAGTGTCTGTGTTCTTAAAACATGATTTTTACATTTTTTCCATGGTTATTGCTCTAAAGACACGAAGTAGGTAAAAATCTGTTGAGGCGTTTCATACCATACACAAACAAGCAAACAAATGGTATACATCACATAAAAAAGTCTTTAGAAAAAAAAATTCTTCACAGTTTGTATCAATGGTTGCAAGCAACACACTATACACAAACAAATAAATAAATGGTATACTACATCATAAAAAAAACAACTTCAGAAATAAAAAAAAAATCTTCACGGTTGGTATCCATAGTTGCCAGCAACACCTAGACACGGTAGTAAGCGACGAGGTAGACAGAAAAGACATCAGGTGGGGAACCTTCGCGTCGTGATGAGATTTCGCATCTATGGGCGGTGCGAGAGGTGGATACTGCGAGAGGCTCGTTCATATCCTGACTCGCTCCCCACAGACGATGTCTGGCACTCATGCCGAGTGCCACGCGGCGCTTCAGTTGGCTCTCGCTAGCCCTGACGAACGCTCGGGACACCTGCCGTTTCCTCTCGAGGACTGAGACGTCTGTCACAGGCATTGGTTACATATTCGAGAACGGTAAGTGGTTCAAGTTGGTAAAAGTGAAAGTAATTAGATTGTGTGCTTCGTTTAAGCACATTCGTTCATATGTAGGCTAAAGAATGTACAGGCAGACGTCCAGTAAGGAAAGGAAAACAAAATTAACAAGCAAATACTTAAACAACACACAAATAAACATTCTCACATACATAGAGACACACACGCACACATATATACAAACGTACGCTGACACAAATACACAAGCACACACATAGATACACACACGCACATATACACATACACATACTTCCACACAAAACACACACACAGACACACTGATACACACACACACACACACAGACAAACTGATACACACACACACACACACACACACACACACACACACACACACACACACACACACACGTACACACGCATACCTACACACAAAAACATACACATACGCACAAACATACACACATACACCCACACACATAAACGTAAACACAGATACAATGAGACACGCACACACACAC
>NC_134792.1:49452553-49455053 GCF_046742065.1 Oratosquilla oratoria | reverse complement strand
CAATTTATTATTATTATGATTTTTTTTTACATCCGACCTAGATATGGACCAAAAGGTCTCCTGTCGGCATGCTCCGCCTTTGTAATCCTTTGTATTAGAATTGGTTTACTAATAGGGTGGTCAACGAATGGAATAGACTTAATGACCATGTAGTGAGCGTTGAAACTATCAATTGTTTTAAGAAACGGTTAGATAATTTTATGAATGGGGGATGACAGGTGGTAATGGACATGGAACTGCCTAGTGTAGGCCTTATGATCTCTTGCAGTCTCCTTCATTCTTATGTATTTATCTATTTTTTATTGTCTCCCTATGTCTCATCATTTCTGTATTTTTGTCTCTGTCTGTGTGTCTCTGTTTCTCTCTCTTTCTATCTGCCTGTCTCGCTCCATATCCACCTTCGTCTTCATATCCACCTTCATATTCACCCCCTACACCCCTGCATTCCCTCCACCTCCATTCCCGCATCTTCACCTCCACATACACCTCCTTCTCCTCCTTTAACTCCACTTTCATTTCATCTCCATCCCTCTTCTCTCCACCTCCATATCAACTTTCATTTCCATCTCCATTTTTCTTTCTCCACATCTCTTTATCTTTTCACCTCTTCTCTCTTTCATTCTTCATATTTTTCTCTCTATTTTTTCCTCTCGATTTTTCATTATATTTTCCTTTTTCCTCCTCCTCTCTTTCTCTCTTATTTTTTCTTTGACTTCTCTCCTTAATATCTCTCCCTCCCTCTCTCTCTTTCTCTCTCTCTCTTTCTCTCCCTCTCCGTCTCTATGTTTTTTACCTCTCTCTTTAATCTCCCTTCCTCCCTCTCTCTTTCTCTCTCTCTCTTTTTCCCTCTCTCTCTCAGTAGGGTGTTATTATCCAGTCGAGGTCAGCCCTTTGTTCAGCAGAACAGATAATGGATAGTGACCAAACATATCATAGAAAGAATGAAAAAAAAAACGATAAATATGATACTACATCCAAGATCTAATCAAGGAATGAAAAATGCCCTAATCAAACCCGCTGGTTAAAGCTGCTTAATGCAAAATGAACAAGTATACAAATTAAGCCAACAGATGTGTGTAACTAATACAGTAAAGACTTAATTGAAATTAGATAAACGTGGTGTGTGATAATTACCTTATATCAAACGAGCCATTCAAAACAGTTATTGGTATACCTTTTTTGCGTACGTATCCCTCACATGCTTTCCTTTTTCTCTGTGCAAAAAAAAAAAAAAAAAAAAATAAAAAAAAAAAAAAAATCCGCTGATAATGGCCTTGAACCACACCACCTTATTCGCTAAACAAATATAACTATTATTGTTTGTTATCTCCCATATCATTCTATGTTATGAAATATTTTGCCCCCCGAAGGCAAACAGGCTTCACAAATATATATAAAACTCACTGGCAAAAAGTTGTATTTGCATAGTGGAAAGGATATCAGACTAAATGGTTTATGCAATCGACTGGACGACCAAACCTTCCATAAAAACCTTCCGTATATTACGACCACCTGCTTTATCTACTCAACTGTTGGTGCCACGCAATTGGAAGCGTACAGGTCACGTATGTACCTAGTCATGGGGTCGAGTCCTACCAGTGATTGTTACCTGCCTCAACAGAAAAAGTTCATAGAACAAAGGTGACGTATCTGTGACGTAGGCGTGCCATCACCAAATTCATTGCATTATCATCACCAAAGGATGTTGATTTTTATATCTTTTGTTAACCTTTTTAATAGCGTTACTTCATATCTTCAAGTATACTGAACTGGGATAAACGTATAGTCTATCATTTGGAGGTGATAATTTTGATATATTTTTGTTTGCAAAGGAACTTGTATATTTATCAAAGAATGATACTACAGATAATACTAGTGGTATTATATATGAAAAAGCAATTAAGCACTATGCTGTATACTATGTGTATGAAAGTGGCAGTTGCCGACAAGTCTATCGAATTAACACCGCGTGATCACAGAACGCTTATTAGTATGAGTTTCGCTTGAAAAAGCTGTAACGACAAGCGAAACGCCCTAACAATAAGCGTTCTGTAATCACGAGCTGTTTATTTGTTCACTACCTCGCATGACAAGTTATGCAAAACGCTCTACAGTGTATCATACTCGATTTATGTAATTAATGTGCAATGTACTTTACAAAATTTAGACCCTACAATTTAGATTTTAATAACAGAAGAAAAATGAATAGTGGATCCCGTTGAATATACCTGGGGAGGTGTATATTAGTAAATATACCCAAATACTCAAACCTCCTGAATTCAAGGTTATTGGCAGGAAAATAGCAGTTCTGAGTGCGTGGAATTTTGCTTGCATATGAAGAACACAGTGATGACATTAACAAATAAGCTCATTTTCACGATTACATCCACGCACAATCTCCTTCCATGCCCCTTTCCCCTCCCCTTCCACCCTTTCCGTATTCCTCCCTACTTCTCCCTATATATATATACATACATATATATATATGTATATACATACA
>NC_134792.1:49425053-49440053 GCF_046742065.1 Oratosquilla oratoria | reverse complement strand
CGATAACAGCGATAAAATACGTTCATCACGACCTCATCAGTATTACCATCAATACACTCATCCACTCGTAGCCGTCACGAAGACTTAAAAACACAAAGTAATACACGCTGACGAGCCTTCTCATCAATTAAACGTGTTCTAGGTTATGTTTCTTATGTGATGTCGGATTAGGTTGAGTTAGATGAAATTAGGAGAGGTTAGGGTAAGTTAGATGAGGTTAAATTAGTTTAGATTAGTTTAGGTTATGTTATATTACGTTGATTATTATGTTACCCCACAGAGAGACCAAAATGGGACGCGCTTTCGAATGTAACGTATCCATTTCATTATCTAAAGTTTAAAATTCTCTATTATTATTTCTGACGATTTGCTTTTGAAAAGTAAATTAGGGAAACTGTATCTCTTAATAGCATAATATGGAAAGACTGATTATTGTCCAAAAGCCTTTATTTACCGAACGACTGGCCACTAGTTTCAGGTTAAAACCTCGGATTTCTAACAACGAGTATCAGTATTCGCCCAACATGCCCAGCGCTAACTGCATATAGATAACTGGACTCCAGGTTCGTCCTGATATGCAGATTTCATCTAAGTTTACAGCTTACAGTCTTCTCGAGTGGATGATTTTGGTATTGAGTTGTGTCTACGTCATCCCCTGAAATGCCAGATTGGATACATATTGAATCGCGTTTCAAATTATCCATTCTATAAACGGGCACCTCTCTATCCGCTTGTACATTTTCCTTGCATTTTTTATTGCCTTGTGTCTACGTCATTCCCTGAAATGCCAGATTGGATACATATTGAATCACGCTTCAAATTATCCATTCTATAACCGGGCACATCTGTATCCACTTGTACATTTTCCTCGCACTTAAAAAAAAAAAAAAGATTAACAAAGTAAGATATCTCATTTCACCTAGCTCCACGAAGGCTGAGAAAAGATATCATGAAACATGATTGGTAGCTTTGGTAAGTAGATTATCTATTCTCATCAAAAGGGGCTTCCATTGATGATGAAAATATTGAATGAATTGCATCAAGTATTCTTCTGTTTTATATATTTTCTTCCTTGTCAAAAAAGTTCCGATATAAAAAGTAGTTTATCGGACTTAAAACATAGAATTTCATTAAAAAGATAATAAAGAAAAATAAGAGAACAGAATTGTATAATTCAAAATGAGGAAATATCACATTACCTTGCAATTGTTGACAGTGTTAAAGCCGAGATATTCTAAGTTTATATTGATATTTCAATCTGAAAGGAAAAGATCTTGACACGCCCTTCTCTATCTAGAATGTCATGACATAGTTTGCAATCTACAGCTAGAAAAATGTGACTAACAAGTTTTAATTTGCTGTCTTCATCAAAATTTCCAAAACCTTTTCTACAATTTGATATACTGATATTTGTAGCATTTGTAATAATTTACCATTTTTCGGAGATCCCTACATTTAGTAAGACCTGAAATAGATATCAATACTCTTGTTTAATACAAAACTACTAAAGTCAAGTCTGTTAAAAATATTGAGGCTTTGGTCCTGAAAATAAAAGAGAGTAATAATCTGCACATCAATGTATGAAAGGTAGAACTACCTTGATTATCTGTTTTATCGACAAAGAGGCAGACATTTTATGTTATGATTTGCAACTGAGATACAGTGAAAGCTAAAACTGAGGAAGCTTTCATTACTAACACTATCATTTAAGATGAACTGTCAAGAAGCAACAGCTTTTTTTTTCTGCATTAGTTGTCTAACACTCAGTCAAAAAATGCATCTTAAAAAATTATTGATATGGCGGTAACAAATCCACATGATCATAGAAAAAATCTTGCAGGTTGCATAGCACTATATTTCTTTTAACTTTGATTCAATATATTTTCTCATTTCAGGTATATCTTGTTTATTTGTACCTTTGAAAATGGTTAAATTAATATATACATTTATATATATATATTGTTTTATATATATATATTTATAAATTGTTTTGTGATTTCTTGCATATATATATACATTTTTTTCAACAACCACAATGCACTTTAATTCTAAGCCACCAAAGGCCGACATGCAGAAATTGAAATACAGTACTGCCAAGGACTCGAACCCGTCATTCCATGTATGTGTATGTAACTCGAGCATACAAATATATAAGAAAAATTGTGCTCAATATATATCTCTCTTGATAGCCTAGTTGGTAAGTTACTGCCTCACTTGTCATGAGGATGCTGGGTTCAAGTCTTTGAGAGTACCGCATTTCAATTTCTGCATGTCGTCCTTTGATGGCTTAGGTTTAAAGTGCTTGTGGTTGTTAAAATGTATTTCTAATCACTTGGAACCCTTCAGTGTTGCATACAGACACACACACACACACACATACATACACACACACACACACACACACACACACACACACACACACACACACACATACACACACACACACACACACACACACACACACACACACATACATATATATATATATATATATATATATATATATATATACATATATGTATATATTTCAATTCTGTTTTCCGTCCAGATAGATGATTCAGGGTCCAATTGATTACCTTGTTATATCTACGGGATTATTACAAAATATCATCAACGCCATTTACAGTCGATGGATACAAGACCTAGTAAAACGTAGCATGCAGCTATCTAT
Organism: Oratosquilla oratoria; assembly: GCF_046742065.1. Lineage (NCBI taxonomy): Eukaryota > Metazoa > Arthropoda > Malacostraca > Stomatopoda > Squillidae > Oratosquilla > Oratosquilla oratoria. The sequence continues at coordinate 49,437,382 of NC_134792.1, read as the reverse complement.
ATAATTCATTACATAAAATAAGCTAAAATACAGTCGGTAAATCCAAATAAATGGTCAGTAATTCGAACACTTACTTTGTCGAAAAAGTATGGAAATACACGAAGGCAAGTGGAAATTGCTGAGTACTTCATGCAATCATAATATCACAGCACGGTTTAATACATGATATGTACATGTACACACTGAAGGCTAACACTCCTACGTAACTCCTCCTCTAGAGCAGGAAGGTGATTTCTACGTCCGTGGTCACAAGGTAGCTGAATTCTTCGATGATACTTGACAATTAGGAGAAGCTTGATCAAACTTTCAAGCCCCAGCGGTTATTTGAGATATAACTATATGAACTCAGACCAACAAGCCTGTTTACTGCCTTAACCACTGTTTCGGAATAAATAGAACTTAGAAAGATTTTTTATAGGCAGGTATCGTACATGTGTAATCTTGAAATATATCTGGATGTGATCGTAAATGCCAAGGTAGAAACAATCTCAAACGTCAGACATTTAAGTTCAGTTTTCATCTTCGCTGCCTGTTTATTCATTAATCAACACAAAGGCTACTAATCTCATTCTGAGGCTCCTAAGTGACACTAATTGATTATATATCAACACCCAAGACATCTAGGACGGTGCAATCTCTGGGCTTTATCTCACCTATAAGTCAAGGATGATATAATTCTTAGCACGGGTAAACACGGCAACTGAATTAACTATAATGATCTATAGTCAAATCGGCGTAACAAAGCACTTCCGCTTCATAACTGTCGTCTTCTATAGTATTAGTCCTCCGGGTATAGTTTCATTATTGCAAGAAGCACAACTAAGGCCTCCCATTAAATCAATAATACATTCTTCCTTATCATTATCCTCTTCCCGTCTTTTTCGTTCTCTCGTCTTTATTTTCACTCTTAAGAATCACCTTCGAATCCTTTTTTATGTTCTTATTTGTCATCCGAATTGTGGCCTCAATTTAGGTACTTGGGTTGATGTTGTAGTTTTTGAGGATCGTAGGAAGAGGATATTAAGAGTAGGGTTGGAGGTAGAATGTAGATTGAGAGAAGCTAGTAAATGCCTTTGGGGGATTAAAAAGTGTAATGAGAAATAGACATTTGGGAATGGATGCTAAGAGGAGATTGCATGAAGGAATGATTGTGCCGAGAGCACTGTAGGGGGCAGAAACATACTGTAGAACATAAGCGAGGAGGAGAGGAGGAGTTTGAATGTGTTTGAGATGAGGTGCCTGAGAAGCATGATAGGGGTTACTAGGCTGGAAAGTGTGAGAAATGAGGAGGTAAGGAGGAGAACAGGGGTGGAAAGGGAGTTGGGAGATAGGGTTGATGAAAGAGTATTGGGATGGTTTGGGCACATGGAAAGAATGCGTGAAGAAAGACTAGTAAAAGAGGTGTGGAGGGCAGAGGTGGAAGGAGTGAACATGAGGGGTCGACCTAGGATGAGATGGATGGATGGGGTAAAAGGGGCATTGGGAAAGAGAGGAATGTCTGTTGAAGAAGGACGGGAGAGGACAGAAGATAGGGGTGAATGGAGAATGGTTGTATATGGATGATGCTGTGATGTATGAGGTGGGATGACCCGTCATCCAGGAGGTGCCAAGATAAGAGGGAGGGAAGAGGGTAGAGGGGAGTGGAGTATGTAGGGGATGGAATGGGTGGGAGTGGTTTCTATACCTTTTTTTTGGCTACCTCCCTTGTAAGGGGGAAAAGGACTTTGGTATATGTATGTATGTATTATTTCTGTTGTTAGTTTGCTGTGCCAGCGATTCGTATGTAATGAACAAAAAGAGATGGGGTTCAAAGGGAATGATGAATTTCAGTAGGTGGCGGATGTTGGCCAATGTAGCAGGCTATGAAAATAGGGACCTTCCAGGGGGAAATGATGGATGATTAGGGACTGATGGGAGTGAAGGGAATTATGATCAAGCCATGACGATGTGAAAGGCTTGTCGCGAGTGGCAATTGACGATAATGGAGAGAGAGCCATACTGGCTACAGTAAATAAGGCTCTAATAGGAACCTAGATTTATTTTTTAACAAGAAAATGAACAAAAATAATATCTTAAATCGTAAACATATATACAAGGAAATGGATTTTTTTTTTTACATTGCCAAACAAATGACAGTCAAAATCGAACTGAGGTTTACCGAGGTGGTGTCGAGGTCGGGTGATGACGTCAAGTCGCGCAATAGCGAGATTGTGGACAGCAGCTAAACACAATAGAATTTGTTGGGGAATATTAGGTGCACTGGACTTTACATAAAATGTTACCGAAAATATTGATAGTTTTAGCAAGATTTCGGGAAATGAATTAAGACTTTATTAGTATTGGCTAAGAATGATAATAAATGCATCGGGAAAAAAAGATCCTTAGTCTTGCGGCCAAACAAATGCATGGGAAAAGTAAATGATATTTTGTTTATTGTGAGACTCTTATTAACTGTGGAAATGCCCAATCTTCTTTACCAACCAAGTCGCCTCAACGTGGTCAATGGGATTACTTTCTTAATCTGAACGATTCCTCCTCCCCATCTCCACAGCCAATCAGAAACGACCCAGAATGAGATCTTGATGTGATTCCTGAAAATCTGGAGGTATTCCCATCGAAGCAACAAATATGTCGTTGTTATAAATGCGGTTCCAGGAAACACCAGGCAATTTAATTCAGCAAACGATATGACGTCTCGATTAAGTAAAACCCCGTTTTATTCCATTTTTGATTACCTGAAACGTGAAATAAAATTACCCACTTGATTAGCCTTAAAGAGATTAAGTAATACGATTGTGAATTTAATCTATCTCGTTACACTTTAATGTATTCCGCGAAGCCTCTACATATATAAGATGAAAAGAAATGTAATATCCAACTCCAGGGCTCAAATTAAAGCAATTTCAATCAAAGGTGAGAATACTGAAGAAGTTGCAGCGTACAATTACTTAGCACAGACACATATGAAAGCTTTGGTTACAGAAGGTAAGGATTGACTCCTGAGAACAATACCTAAGGGTACACAAGCGATCAATTTAGATAAGAGAGCTCAATGGAATGAAAGATACTCTAAAAGTGATAAAAAATAATGGATATGGAATTGAACAGGGCGAGTACCCAGGAAGTAAGATAGATATAATTTTTTTTTTGTCAAAATGTAAGGTTGTATTATAGACCTTTATGAATCTAGGAAAGGTTTATGACAGGGTGGACAGGAAGACACTGTGAGAGGTATCACAGGTATATGAATTAGGTGGAAACTGTCAAGGACAGTCAAGAGCTTTCCTATGAGTAGTAAAGATTATTCTTTTGGTTGGTAATACTGAGAATGAGTGGTTTGAGGTCAAGATAGGGATGTGCCAAGGTTGTTTGGGTACATGAATAGGGTACGATTGGAGGTAAATTCGAGGGCGATGCGTAGAGGACTGGGGATGGTCAGAAAGAGTGGAAGGAAGTGGGAAAGTGCTCCAGTTGTTTTTTGCTGGTGACGCTGCTCTTTTGGGCGGGTCAGAGGTGGGTCTAAGGCAGTTATTGGCAACATTTGGAAAGGTATGTGATAGCTGAAATTAAATGTGGGTAAAAACAAGGTGATGAGATGGACTGGGGGTGAAAGTGGCAGACTGTCAGAGGTCAGTATTCAAGGAGAGAAGATTAGTAATTAAACAGGAAGTATATAGTTTTAATTACTTAAGGTCACATGTGGCAGGGAATGGAGTAATTGGAGTAGAAGTAGACTGTAGAATGAAAGAAGCAAATAATTGTCTTGAGGGGATGAACACTGTCATCATAAATAGTTATGGATGCAAAGAGAGGATTAAATGAAATTGAGTGACATATATTCCTAGATACCATGTAATCCTTACAATCTGTACGTATCATCTTGCTACCTAGACATTCACAACCTGCACGTTTCTGTGTGAGTTCGTGACAAAATATCAGGTTACAAACCACTATCGTGAATGAAGATACCAGTGTGTGTGTAGATGTGCCCTATCTATGGCCGTAAAATTTGCAACACATGATATTTCACCTTTATCATGCCTCTCCACATTGCTTTCCGATTTTTATCATCACTATGTGTTTTCTCTTTTATGCTCATTTTTCTTTACTATCTACCGATGGTACAGAACCCTACTGTTCTATTTTTCTCTTATTTCTGTAATTCTTGTTCCAAATCACAGCAAAATGTTACACTTTGCCAATAATTACAATTTAACATCTTTTGGGTGAAAATTGATTTGTGACTTTTAAAAAAAACATGACCCAAAGTTGGTAATGACTCAGTATGTAGAATATCAGTTTATAGAGACGTGTGATAAGTAGGTAGTTTTATTGATAATTTTTCAGTTCTCTTCAGTCACTGTCACATTTACACCCACAGTCAAAATCTATAAATATGTGGTCACTTTTTTCTTATGGACGATCAATAGGTTACAATTAATGTAATTTTTTTCATCCTCATAAATATCAGCTCTAAACAGTAAAGATAAAATGCTTTTTCTTATATCTGTGGGTTTACCGCTAGCTGATACAGGGTGTATTCTTTGATCAAATTTAATAGATCACATGTTTTTACACGTATTTTGGATTCCCATGAAGTAAAAATCACCACTCAGTCACGATTATTGGATTTAATATCTCTTCCCGTGTTGCAAGGTTTTTCTAATAGCATCCCAATATCTTTGTCTTTTATCAAATATTTCACTGCTCTCTATTTCTGGGACAATTCAAATGTTCATTCTCGTATTCTATTTTCTATTTTAGTGAGGATTGTGACCACTAAATCGTTTCATATCTTTCCTGACTTTTCTCTTTTTCTCTTTATCCATCAAAGCCTAGCGTCTCACTGTCTATATATAGCTTCATGCTCGTAGACTGACCAACGCTCGGGTCACCTCAGCCTTAGCTTATCTACATACCGTGTTTCATTTTGATTGCATAGTCACTCCTGCATGATTTCTGTCACAAAGGTTTTTCCATTTCTAACAGTTTGAGATTCGTTGATAGACATTTATGTAAAACATTTTTACATTTTCATTTTCTAATAATGTTTTGGTTTCTCTATGTTCCCTGATTATGGTATCCGTGACCACATAATTATTCGTAATAGACATGAAATTATATTGCCAGTCTTATGAAATAGTTGATTGTCATACCAAGCTTTTTTTATGATTGCATAAAGGCTATGACTAACTAAAATAACTATTGACGTGCACAGTGCTTCATCGATGTAAGCTGGTTCATTGGGCTGTAAAAAGTTGAAAGACAAAGCGATTGAAAAAACAAACATGACATTAGTATCTAAATTACGTACACAAATCTATTCCACTATCATATCAACCCCAATTACTTTAAATGACTTTATTTTTACCCTTTTCGTTGGGCTGTAAAAAGTTGAAAGACAAAGCGATTCAAAAAAGCAAAAATGGCATTAGTATCTAAATTACGTACACAAATCTATTCTAGTAGTATATCAACCCCAATTACTTTAAATGACTTTTTCTACTCGTTTGTTTTTTAATCTATTGTAGCTTTTCAACTCTCTTTGTGTTAGGGCATAGATTACAATAACTGAGCCTTATGAAATATCGAATCTCTGTGAATAAAGATGGATAGATGTTTCTGCTTCAGAAGTACGATTTTATTATCTCGTATCGATTCTTCAAAGAGGACCTTGGAAAATGTATTTCTGCAAAGGTCGTGCGTATCAGGTCTTTGAAAATCCAATATGTCAATATTTTCATTTTCCTTAGTGATTTCTGTGAAAGTGATCCAAGAAGCAGAATAAGAAATAAGAAAAGGAAGAAGGGAGAAGAACGAGGAAGAAATAAATAAGAAACAAAGAGAAAAGAAAGAGAAGGAAGAAGGAATGAAGAAGAAATATTAAGAAATCGAAAAAAGGAAGAAAAAGAAAAGAAAAGGAAAATTGAAAAAAAAAAGACGAAGAAAAGGTGGTGAGGAGTCTACGCCAAGATGTGCTTACCTACGGCAGAAGCCGTCGACTTTACCTTATTATGCGCTTGCACTGTTGGAGCAGGTAACAGTAACTCCTTGAACTCACGGGACTCGAACCCATAGCTAAGCGAATGCGAGATCAGCACACTTCCGATAACTTCACCAGAGGAATTAAAAAAAAAAAAAAAAAAAAAAAAACCGGTCAGGTAAAGAATACAAAGAAAAAATCAGTCGATAGTGCATGTATGTCATTTTATTCTATTTTGTTTTATCTTATTTATATATTTTTCTGTCTATCAAAACTAATTTGACCGGAAAGAAGGACTGATTGTTCCCACTTGTACAACTCGCTCTCACTTGGCAACTTCAAACCGTAGAGTTGTTTGGGATATTTATTCTGTTTAGAAAAAAATATATTTTACGGTATTTATTCATTTATTTATTTATTTATTAAATTTCATGTTGTCCTACATTATAATAGGATATTCTCATATGTAGTTGTACGGCTTGTGCCTAGTGTAGGCCTTATGGTCTCTTGCAGTCTCCTTCATTCTTATACACGCATAAATAACCTCAAATAAGCAAAACCTGATCATAATGTTCATAGACGCTATGAGAAATCAAACACATGAACAAATAATGTTTAATACCACTCTTCACCTCACTGACGTGTCCTAAAATGAATTAAATTCCATAACTTAAGCCAAAAATAAATTTGTATGGGGCTATCATATCAAAAGTGTTCATGGGAATAGTCTGTTTTGTTTTATTTTATTTTATTTTTTATTTTTTGTACAACAACATCCACCCCCTTTGCGGGTAAAACTGTCTGTTATTATACGAAACAAGTATTTGTAAAGAGAGCCACTACAACAATTGAGATAAGCGAATAAACTTAGCAGCAATTTTCTTATCACATTTCTGATTACCTTTGGGAAACACAATGTCATAAACTTTCCAGAACCCTGATATTTTTATTTAATTTTGAAATATACACTCGTCTAGCTCGAGAAGAGTCGGTGAGAGACATTGTTTTTAGTCAAGTTTCCTTGTCTCCTTGTTTCTTTTAATTTTTGGTTCCTTACATCTTCCCACCTGACACTGGCGCGGGATTATTGGTAAGTATAAAAAAAACCCTGGTAAACTACATTCCAAAACAACATCTTTACACTTCTTTTGCATCTCTTCCTCTGGGAATCTTCCCATTTTTTTCTATTCTTTATTTATATATTCCCAACATTTCAAACAAAACGATGGCTGGATCAATTAAAGCGAAACTATCAGGGAAGTAAGGCAATAGGTCTTGTATGTTTTTGTTCATATTTGTGGATAATGAGTGTGAGGTCAATATGTACTTAGATTTATGACTACAATAATCTTGTACACTGTAATAGTGAGAAATGTACAATTTGTGCTTGAATGATTTTGAATGATTATACTCGAGATTACACACATACACACACACACACTCACACACACACACACACACATACACACACACACACACACACACACACACACACACACACACACACACACACACACACACACACACACACACACACACACACACATACACGCACACACACGCGCACACACCCACACGCACGCACACACACACACACATACACGCACACACACGCGCACATACACACACGCACGCACACACACACACACACACGTTGCAGAACAAGACCTGTGACGACTGACAATAAACTATTGTTCATCCAATCTTAGAAAAAAAAATGAAAATGAAGTTCCGAAAGAAATAAAGAGAAAACATCCGTGTATTCAAAAGCGAACATTCAACTTTTGAAGTGCATGGACAACCTTGACTCTTGTCTCTTGTCTCTACATCTCGACACGCTAACTGCCCTTCGTCCTCCTTCCCGTCCCTTTCGAGCCCCTGGAATCGAGTCGCCCCGTGAGCCCGGACCATGTTTTCCCAAAAGCGGCAGAGCAAACCGAATCGACGTCGTTGACTTGTACACTTCTCGATTTCTTTGACTCGAATTTCACGCCAGTGGTACGATTATTCAAAGAAATGTATCGTCGGAGGTCAGACTTAGAAAATAATCAACAAAACTGTAACATCGGACGCTCAGATATCGTAGTTCACCTCACCATAATTATTTTTGTTATCAAATATTTGTGTGTGTGTGTGTGTGTGTGTGTGTGTGTGTCTGATTCACCAAGGTCTTGGATCACGTGTTGGACTCGTGATCGACATCTACCACCTTCACTGATGAAAGCTCAGAGTTCATATATGACCAATCTATGGGTAATGCTGTGATCTTACACACACGCGCACCCAACTCCCCCCCACGAGAGTTGGAGTAACGTCTCGCAGTGAAGCGACACTGTGTGTGTGTGTGTGTGTGTGTGTGTGTGTGCGTTTTGTTTCATTTTGTTTACGTATTAAACAATATAGAAGTGAATCAATAGATTTAGATTATAGAACGTGCTTGCTTTACTTAACTTCTTCTTGTCTTTTCTTTTGCAGATCATCTCTTGCTGTGTTGGTGACTGTTTGATATGGCTGGTCACTGGAGATCAACGACCGTCGGCAACATCGTGAGATAGCTTAGAAGTATGATGATATTTCAAACTAACTGGCTAAAAAAAAGCGTTGATATCTGACACATGGAAAAAAATAAAAAGCTGAATATTAGGAACATGAAAAATTGAGTACAGGTAGAGTGATACGGTAAAATTACTTCGGGATCTTTGAAAGTGAAAGTTGTGCTTGGAATAGATTACAAAGAATAGGAGAGGACTCAAAGTGAGAGAGAGACTCAAAGTGAGAGAGAGGTCGAAGCTATGAAGCCCTCCTGTATCATTCCGGGTATTCAAGGAAACGAGAATTTGGAGGAGATTTACCTTCAGTTCAATATTTCGTCGTCTGATGGAAGCCTCCCTCTTACCACGGACAGAGTTGCTGAGTGCCTGTTGGCCAATATGACAACAACCAAGGACGAGCCTTACCTTCCCTACGAACAGAGACCTGAGACTTACATCGTGCCTGTCGTCTTCGCCCTGATCTTCGTTGTGGGCGCTGCGGGGAACGGATGTCTCATCTTTGCCTTTGCCAGGTACCCGCAACTCCGGAACGTCCCCAACACTTATATCATTTCCTTGGCTTTAGGGGACCTCCTGGTTATCCTCTGCTCGGTGCCCTTTGTGTCCACGATCTACACCATGATGTCCTGGCCCTATGGCGAGTTCGTGTGCCGAGTTCAGGAGGCTGTTCGTGATGTGTCCGTAGGGGTAACTGTCTTCACTCTGACAGCCCTCAGCGCCGACAGGTACCTCGCTATAGTGGACCCGTTACGGCGCCGAGGTGGAGTTGTCCGTTCCAGTCGAAGAGTTACTCTTGCCATCACCCTGACGATCTGGCTCCTATCACTGATCCTAGCCGTTCCTGCTGCCATTTTCTCCCATGTCACACATTTCTCGACCTCAGATGCAGTCGAAATTAAAGTGTGCTATCCTTTCCCGGCCTGGATGGGGAACTTCTACCCGAAAGCGAATATCCTAGCCAAGCTAATCGTCTATTACGCTGGTCCGCTCCTCATCATCGCCACGTTCTACGCCTTAATGGCTCGCCACTTAGTCAAGACGGCCAAAAGCCTCCCGGGAGAAGCTTCGGCTGCGAGACAGAAGCAGAAACACGTGACGGCCCGCAAGAAGGTGGCTAAGATGGTCCTCTCCTTCGTCGTCATCTTCGCGATCTGTTTCTTCCCCAACAACGTCTTCCTTGTGTGGTTCTACTTCAACCCAAGGGCGGAGGACGAATATAACCAGTTTTGGAATGTATTCCGGATCGTTGGGTTCTGTCTCGGATTCCTCAACTCTTGCATCAACCCCATTGCCCTCTATTGCATCAGCGGCACGTTTAGGAAGTACTTCAACAGACACCTCTTCTGCTGTCTCTGCCCAGCGAGTAGACAGAGATTTTGCTCGACCATCATTCAGTCGCATTCCTTCACAGGGAGACGCTTCACTTCTACATTGAGAAAGACGGAGGAGTTTTCTATGACACACTTCAACGCTGGTGTCGGCCATAACGCTATGGCCTCACCGCCAGTTGGCATGAACTCCAAGCGAAAGGGCAACTCCGGTCCTAATGCTCTTACGATCGCATTGCATGGCAGTTCACGGAGAAAGCATTTGAATTATGACGTCAAGTCGGTGAAGTAAACGGAATTATGACGTCAAGTCGGTGAAGTAAACGGCCATGTTCGAAATGAAACCGTCAATATGGACGGGAACAATATGAATAACGGGGGTTAAATAACCCTCGGTTGTTCTGAAATGGATGTGTGTTTATATTTAGTGTAAAACTGGTGGTTGTATTGATGTGAATGTAAACTGAACAAAATGGCAGTAAATACGGAAATGTGGGCGACGAAGTGAACAGGAAAGAATGTGAGAGAAGGAAGAAATTAGTGGAAAGTAAGGATTTGTGAGGAAGGTAATGAAAACAGGATAAGACTAAAGATGAACATTTATTTGGAAGCCGGCACAAAATATGTGACTATGAAAGACATTATGCACAGTGAAGTGTTGTTATGAAAAAGAAAAAGAAAACATATGTAGGGAAGTTTAGAATGGAGAACGGAAATTAAGTGTTGTTTTTTCAAGAACTTTCCTCTCGCGGAAGCCCCTGCATTATACCTAAACATGTCGCAATTAATACGTGTCCCATTCCGGAATGACTGCCATTTACCTAAATTGCCCAAAGAGGTTGATTAAGGTGCTGGAACTGTTGGGAGCTAAGCAACCTTGGGTGTAACCTCACCTCATTCCAGCATAAAATAGCACCTGGATACTTTAAGTGAATAAAGGCTAAATTTACCATTTTCGTTGTGTTGTCTACCTGTGCTTTATGAAAGTGTTTCCCATTAAAACAGGCCATTCCAGTACACGTTTGTATTTTTGCTCACAATGAACTCCCAAGTCTTTGTTTCATAATGTTTTATTTCTGAATAACATACTAGACAATGTGGTTACCCCTGTGGAAATAGTGACCGCTGATAATAAGTAGCAAAGGAATTTATGCAAAGTATAATCAGAATGAACTACCTTAACAGTGTATTGTATTTCATTTAGCTCTGTGACATAACCATTCAGTCAATAGGATTTAAATGAATATCATACCATTACCATGAAAAGGAAGTCTTTGAATGCAATATAGACCTGAAAGCAATTATGGACGAAGCTTTCGCATGGGTAAGCACGTGATAGTATTTACATAAGTATCTACATCATAAAAACACGGACGTACAATCTGTACCCAAACATTAACACCTACACTGACTCCTACACAGCGCTCACGTAGGGAAAACCATTAGAGTCGAATATATATAGACAGTGAAGTGTCACAGAGATTGGCTCCACTTTAAGTCATGATTCATGTATACTCAAACAAGAGAAGAAGAGGAAACCACTGCGTGAATATTTTGTTTACATACTGGTAAACAAACGAAAATGGGAACAGAAATTCTACAGTTGGATCTAGACAAAAATGGTAAATTCAAGAATGGTTAGGGATTTTCGGTACTAGTAAGTGCAGTCTGATTTACATTGGGCGAAAATTGCCAGAAGGAAAGCTGGAGAAGGTGGATAAGAAGAAAAACTTAAGAATAATTACATACATACATATACCAAAGGCTTTTTCCCCCTTACACGGGGTAGCCAAAAATAAAAAAGGCATAAAAACCACTCCCACCCGTTCTGTTTCCTATATTTTCCACTCACCTCCACCCTCCTCCCTCCCTCTTATCTTGGCACCTCCTGGATGACGGGTCATCCAGGTGGTGCCAAGAATAATTACCACCAGAAATCCAGACTCTGGTGAACAAAACATGGCTGTTGGACAAATACAAATTAGGGATAACCTTACTATTAACGGCATCCAAAACTATACAAATACGTTCCCCATTGTTATTGTATGAACACAATTTGTTAAACATATCTTTTATTTATAGGAAAAATATTATATATACATGAATATGCTAATTACTCTACCATGAGTATATATATCATATTCGATCTAGCTATGGACCAAAAGGTCTCCTGTCGGCATGCTCCGCCTTTGTAATCTTTTATAATCCTTTATAGTGTTTATGCATCATGGGCTAGGGTCAGATGTCTGTGGCAATATATGGCCTCTATAGTGAAGACAATTATATTAAAATATAGAAAAACTATGTAGATTTTGAGTCGGTATTCATGAACATCTATCTAAAGTATCCTATACAAGTAGATGATAACATACAATATAGACAATGATGCACTTACTAAATGTGTTTCTCAACATTCTAAGAACAGGGTTAAATAAACACACAGAAATATAAACGACAAAACAAAGC
>NC_134792.1:49415053-49420053 GCF_046742065.1 Oratosquilla oratoria | reverse complement strand
GACACAGTGTTGTTATTCTTGTCCCACATTACAGGGTTTGCAATGACAGTGAAGAAGGCGAGTTATGAGGGTGATGAAGAAGAGATCAAGGAGGGTAGTGGAAAAGGGGTAGAAGGAGTTAAGTGAGGGGATTCGTTTTCTAATAAAGATTAGCTTTTAATCATTAAGGATCACTGCGTGGCTACTGTCCACAGGTATATCATTAAAATCCCAATGTTTATTGATAAGTAAATGTGGTGTAATCAATATCTCTTATGGATTTGTGAGATTTTACTTATTAAGTTGTAAAATACAGCGAAAGAGTGTATCGAGATGGACTAGTGACGCTTAAATATTTCAATGCGACTGGAGTTTTCTAGAGTAGAATCAAAATGGATCACTCGATATAACCCAGTGGATACCGTCATGTACAGGTGGTCGTGAGTGCGGGTCCCGGGCTCCGCTTCGGCCTTGCTGTATTGGTTTCCGACAGCTCTGGCCATGCGGGGAGGCGACCTGTCGTCAAGCTAGAAAAAAAAAAGAAAAAAGAAAAAAAAAACGGCTTGCAACAACTCAAAGGTCTTTGACCTACCAAAGGTGCCGGTGTTCCAAGTACGTGGGAGTGGGATGATGAGTTTTAGTATAAACAAAATCTCAAGGTGACAGCTAGACTGAGCGATGAGATCGTAAAACGAAGTGAAAAGGTTAGCTGATATGGGTTCGAATTGCATTAATTTCATTTGTTGTTGAGGAGATTCCGTCATTTGACTGAATACTAAACTTGTAAAACGCAGCAAAACCTCGAACATATCGATTGATTCATATCCACTACAATGAAACGACCACGTCAGTCTTTACATAATCTTAAATCACATGGGGACTGGAACAGGGTATATTTACAAACCTATTCACATGAAAGTGAAATCTATTCAAGAATTTAGTGAAACTTGAGAACATTTTGACTATCGGTGGATGAATCAAAGACATGAAGGCGGTCACATGACGATTTCTAAATCTCTTCGATCTCACGTTGGAGGGAACGTCTATGGGTTGCCCAGGTGAGGGCAGACACCGCCATATCTCGATGTGTAATATGAAAGTTCTTATGGCATGGGAAGCAGCTAACTAGGGTATTTCTATTTATACGTAAAAATATCCATTTACGGTATCTAAGTATATATTATAATTGGTATTCAAGTGTTAACTAACCCACACTAAACATACACATAAACATAACCTCAGAAGTACTCCATTCACGCTAATGTTAAAAACATCACATTTCATCCAAACTAAATATCTTTTCCTTCTTTATTCTGGCTATAATTCTGGATTATTCCTTTCTGTGGCATTACCTCAATAGCAGACATATTATTGCATACCCTACACCAATAAATTATTCAGTTCGGTATTCAAAGCTATCGTACATCATACGCAATATCTGGTTAATCATATTACCATATGACGGGTTTAGGTATGATGTTGTATTGTAGGTCAGGTTAGGATATATTGAGCTAGGTTAGCATACGGTACATCAAAGAATAATTTTTTTTTTATCATATACGCTCATATAATTCTCCTATAATTCATACAGCGTTATTTCAACATTAATATTAATCTGATTTTGATTTGTTTGCTATTGTAATTGGATAGACCAATAAAATTACCCTATATTTACTGTAAAGCTAAAATGAACTGAAATATTTTCTTTTTTTTTATTCTTATGTTACATTTGTTTCTCAGCGAAAGACACGTGCTTACTGACATTAAATTGGTAAATAAATAAATAAATAAATAAATACATAAATATAGCCATAAATACATAAATAAATAAATGAACAAACAAATAAATAAATATCTAAATGAATAAATAAATAAATAAATAAGTAAATAAACTGATCGATTAATAGTAAATGAATAAATAAAACAAATAAAAAATTTCAATAAACAAATAAAAAGATGAATGAATAAATATATAGATAAATAAAGTGATTATTTTCGAATGGAGGTTAATAATTTTTGGAATTGAACTTAGACACCGAGGTAAGTTCTCCTTCAACTCTATAGAATCACATAGAGGCAACTAGGAACTTACATAAAACTAAAGATTATCATTATATACGGATTAAATGGTATTGGTAATGATTGCTATAGACATTCAAACCATTTCAACTGGCTGAAAAGAGCAATCTGGTTGATGCTTGTTTTATCAATGCCGTGTTTTGCCAAAACAGTTCATAATGGGGAATTGGTAGCTTGTGTAAAAGTACTTTTGTCTACAATGCATAGCAAAATGAATAATAGAGGGAGGTTTAGAAATCCAAGTCAAATAACTGTTACAGGCAGAGTAGGTAATTGAATTGAAGTCACTGATATTACATTTCTAACGCAGACTTCAATGTGTCAAAGGCACACATCTAATGTCAATGGCTTTCAATTCATATGAATCTATCATCGCTATGCTGGTAACGATTGTAGACAGATATTGTTATTTCTGATTGATGAAGTGATTTGAAATCAGAAAATACGTAGCCAGGGATTGGTGTTATTGTGTTTATTTTATTTTTGGCTAGGTACACATTTCCTTTGATTTTGCTTTTTTTTTAGGGAGTGTATGGGGGATGAAGGAGTGAGGGGGTGTGTATGAATTATATTTTGATGCAGTCCGAAGGGATTTCTTTTCGTTTTCTCTTCCTCTATACGAGGGGGCGGGGAGGAGTGGGCTGCCAATTAAACGAAGCGGCCTTGCTGTGGATGTGCTGTGTCTTGCTACATTGCTTCTGATACAGGGATGACCCGTCATCCAGGAGGAGCCAAGAAAAGAGGAAGGGAGGGGTGGTGAATGGGAGTGGAGTGTGTGTGGATGAAATGGGTGGGAGTGGATTTATGGCCTTTGACTTTGGCTACCTCCCTTGTAAGGGGGAAAAAGCCGTTGGTATGTATATACTTCCTTTCCTATAGCTGATGATAGTTTATTTCTATTTTTTCAGGTTACGTTAGATTATATTTTTTCATCTTAAATTAACAAATTATGGTCATAGGAACGGGAAAGAATTAGATAGATTTGTTTTACATGGGTCTTTTGTGCCAACCATGTCATATGTTCATTGGGCAAGACAAACATTGTCTTAACCCAACGAATTGCCATCATAGCGTTCTTGTGTCACAGTGACCTCGTGAAGACTAAAGCTGTTGCTGCTACTGTTGTCTGCGAATTGAAAAAAAAGTAGAAAGCAATGGCAACTGGAACAAGGGGAAGAAAGATCGTAAAATAAAAAACGTATATATTTGCCTACATTCTTCACATTTTCTCTCACTGATACTCATTGGTCAAAACACATTCTAAATTACAAAGTACAGAAACGATTACTTCGTTTGATGTAAACATATATTTTGCATGGTTGCATTTACGTTTTAAGATTGTACTTTGTACCTCAATTTAGAGACTTATTTTCGAATATACGTTTAACGCCATCACACTCTATGGGATATGACAAGTCCATCTGATACTCAACATTTCTCTAGTTCAGACAGCGGAAACTTTACCTCTCGTTTGATGCCAGTTACCTATGACACTTTCCCCTTGCATTCAGCCATGGAAGCACAAAGTTTGACCGTAGTGTGACCATGGCGTTTGCAATACTCGAAGTTCAAAGTCCAACATAAAGCAAACACTATGTATTGGGTCCCAACAGAGTGAGAGGAAGGGGAGACGGGAGAAAGGAGATGGTATTGAGTATCGGGAACCGGAGGTACCAGAAAAGGTGTCGGACATTGGAAAAAGACGGACGGACTATCATAGGAAAAGGTGGAGGAAGTAGACTCTATTTCTGTGCGATCTAGCCATTACGGGAGGTTTAAAGATAGATAGATAGATAGATAGATAGATAGATATAGATAGATAGAGAGAGAGAATGAGTGAAAGAGAAAGAGAGAGAATGAGAGAGAGAGAGAGAGAGAGAGAGAGAGAGAGAGAGAGAGAGAGAGAGAGAGAGAGAATGAGAGAGAGAGAGAGAGAGAGAGAGAGAGAATGAGAGAGAGAGAGAGAGAGAGAGAGAGAGAGAGAGAGAGAGAGAGAGAGAGAGAGAGAGAGAGAGAGAGAGAGAGAGAGAGAGAGAGAGAGAGAGAGAATAATGAGAAAGAGAGAATGAGAGAGAGAGAGAATGAGAGAGAGAGAATAATGAAAGAGAGATAGATAGATAGATAGATAGAGAGAGAGAGAGGGGGGGAAGGAGAGGGAATGATAGAGGGATAGGGAAAACGAGGAGAAGGGGAGAGAGATAGAGAGAGATGGAAGGAAGAAAGAACGGGAGAGAGAAAGAGAGGGAGAAAGGAAAACTAGAGATGGGTATCATGGTTAAGAAGAGGAACAGAAGCAGTTAGCGAAAATCTAAGACATGACAGAGACGTTGGGGTTTAACCAACGTGTTCGACAACCAAATACCCCGTTCACACATTCACACATCACTTTAAACACGTTTCTGTCGAACCGCGTTCGCGAACCGTTGGACCGTGTGAACCCCGTCTTAGTCAAGGACATCATTCCTCTCGATATAGATGTAGCTTGTAGAGATGAATAAGAGGCAATCTAGATTTCTAATTCCATGAAACAGGGAACAGAAGAATGTAGAGATGAATAAGAGGCAATCTAGATTTCTAATTCCATGAGACACGGAGTTGAAGAAATGAAAGAGAGGAGAGAAGGAGGAGAAAATGTGTGTGGAGGAAGGGAGATGAAATTATAAAAGCTGTGACCAACTAGAGAAGAAAAGGAAGACAAGAAAAATGTAAAACGGCGCCACGGAAAAATATGGGAGTAGAGGAGTCGAAAAATACAGTAATGGGCGGAACGCGTTGAGGGGGGGATAAGAGGAAGAGAAATTCCGCGAAAAAGTGAGAAAAATCTAAATAAGAGCGAAGATAAAATGTACAAAAATGATAAGAGGTGTAGACGTTAGAGAAAAGTCTAAATGTGTTATCTAATGAAGTAATGAGAACTGGCGGACGGTACATTGGGCGATGAG
>NC_134792.1:49367553-49410053 GCF_046742065.1 Oratosquilla oratoria | reverse complement strand
ATGGTGAAACAAAAGGAGATCAAATAGTTATTTGTTTTAAGGTGAGCTCTGGTTTTCGTGTGGCGGGTTTGGCACGCGTGTCAAAGGTTACCCACCCCTTGTCAAATGGCGCATGACCCCTACAGCGGCTATCCATAATATCCGCCGTTTAAGCGAAGTATTAACAGTTATGGTAACCTATAAAAAAAAATTCTCAAAATTGTTTCCAGTAAATTTGTCACATTCTTTTGTGCGACGTTAAGAATGTTATGTTCCAGACTTGACCAAATTGCTATTAGTGTAATTGTCACCAATAGATAATGATTATCCGTCCTGAAGACTCTCGTTATTTATATTTTGTTATGGTATACACTAATCGAGAGCGGTAGATGAGGGTACAAATAACAAGATGTTATAAGCAACGCGGGTCATTGAGTGGCAGTTTATCATGACGGAAATTTAATATGTGTGGGCACCAAAGAATAATTAGCACGGACTTGGAATTTATTACTACGAAAGTCAGTCTGTCAGATTCAAAGTAATTGATGGATGAATAGAACGTGAAGATCCAAAATTCAAGAATCTCTGGTAACAAAATTTTTGTCAACTCAAATATTTTTGTCAAATCAAATCTCTTTCCAAAGTTGGATCCTTCCCTAGGAACAGTAAAAGGAATTAGAGTAGACACCGCACAAGGTTTTGCTTGTTGAAGCCGTTTCAAGTACCGTTTTCAAGAACAAATAAAAAGTTGTGGAAGGTTCCGTCCTCATATGATGTCTATTCTGGCCAGTCTGTCGGGAATTACAATTTTAAGTCAACAGTAAAAATACTTGGAATGATTCAGAAGGAAGTCTGTAATGGTGCTACTGTCGACAGATTCAAGAATCAAAATGCAGTGACCACAGTAAATGTTGCATGTGACAGAATCTTGTGGATATGAACACAAGGAGAATATCACAACCAACTCTTCAAAAGCGTAGGAGTTAACCAAACGTTTGAACAAAGGGACGTTTGAATTGGTTTTGTTCCAGCCAGGAAAAAATTGTTCCGAACAACTTTTGGGGCAAAATAGACTCTGCCCTGAAAAGGGTCATGAATAGTTGAAGCTCTCGAGAGACAAGAGTTGACTTTCTCAACTCAATGAAATCTTTAGGTGAAAGAAATTGACCTTAATACTATAGCCCATTAACAACATTAATCATTCAACTAGAACGATGATTCTTGTCTATGTATGAAATGTGGAAAGATATGCAAGAGAAATCTTATATCTATATTTCATTTAAGCAAGAAATTCGACCTGATCAATCCAGATAAAAATGGCTGTATAACAAAACAAAATTATATGCCCCCAAACACACCCAAAGAGGAAGAGAGAGAGAGAGAGAGAGAGAGAGAGAGAGAGAGAGAGAGAGAGAGAGAGAGAGAGAGAGAGAGAGAGAGAGAGAGAGAGATGGAGAGATATGGGGAGAGAGATGGAGAGAGAGAAAAGAGAGAGAGAGAGAGAGAGAGAGAGAGAGAGAGAGAGAGAGGGTGAGAGAGAGAGAGAGATGGAGAGATAGAGAGAGAGAGAGAGAGAGATTGAAAGAGAGAGAAAGAAAGGAAGGGAGAGAGAGATATAGAAATCAGAACGTTTCATCCGAAGCCTTCAGACAAAAAAGAATAAAAGTTAAAAATTAAAACTGGTGACAAAGGCAAACAAATACAAAAGGACTTGATAATTACATTAAAGATGAAAAGGCCACAAGAAATCTCAATGAATGTGGTTAGTTTCATACAATAACAAAAGAATTTTTCTTGTTTTCCATAAGTACGTTTGGATTTGGATGTCGTGAAGTTGACTTAATTTCTATTGTGTAAAACTCACTGGAAGAAATGGCTGTGCTGTGGGTAGGGAGCAGAATACAGGAGGAAAAGGGGACATACTCACGCGCAAACTCGACAACCAACCAAATTTTGATACTCCCTATAGGGACATAATTCTAAGACATTTCATTAAGTAAAGCAAACTCTATTCAGTTTTTGGCAAACTTTGGGGTCAAGGAAAAAATTATAAGAGCAGATTAACACAGGAGAGTAAGTCTATTAAAAGGTTTAAAATAAGTAAATTTTTTGTCAGTATATGAGACAATGACGAGATTCTTCTTGGAAGTATTTCAACTTTCATTTCCAGAGGAAAGCAATGACTCTGCCATTACGTATCATTTCACTGCTTAAATAAAAAAAAAAAATAAAATAAATAAAAAAAAAAATCTTGCGTATTAAAAAAAAAAAAAAAAAGAAATCAGTGGATGTCACAGCTAAGAATAAATATCTTAGCATATAAAATAAAAGACATGCCAACATTCTTACTAACGAAAACATGGATACGGTGTAAATTTACAAAAAAAAAAAAAAATGGCTGAATAACAATGATCAGAAGTAGATTGGTGAAGCATTCATGTGTCATTTAAACAATTTCGAAGTTTAGATCAACCAAATCTATTTAGAGAATTATGTATATATATATATATATATATATATATATATATATATATATATATATATATATTACAATTCTGACTTTATGTTACTTCATGCCGAAAAATATCACTCATTATTTCAAGTCCAAAGTGTACTTGCAGTTTTAATATAAGAATCACCAGACGGTTTTATATAGGTGGTTGCTGTTTTTTTTCACAAAAGAAAAAAGGTAACCGATTACATGATTACTTATCCTGATAAAGATACACTCTACAATTAATCCTACTTCAGGTCTATTGCAAAAAGTAAAAAAAAAAAAAAAAGTGTCGATTTGTCAGGGACTACCATCCTAATATCAGTTTTCTCTAGCGCAGGTCATTCTTGTGTTTAAACTAATATTATCTAATAGTTTTCCATTGACTCGTGCAATTATTTTGTTAATTTTAATACAGTTTCATTAAGCATAATAGAGTGTTTTATTTACAAAGGATTGCAAAGGAGTAGCATGCCGACAAAAGACCTTTTGGTCCATGTTTACCCCCTATCTTTTCAAATAAATACAGAGATAAAAGGAACAGAGATAAGCAACTGTTTAACCAGTTTCCAACTTTAAAGAAGCAGTTAATTTATATGATGAATGAACCCTATTCACATAGAATGAATCGTGCACTGACAAGATTTCTAAACGTCTAAACGTAAATTGAATATACGGCGAGAGCTTTGAGATATTTTGAGAAATTCATCAAAGCAGATGAATATGTAGCAATGATAAGAAATTAAGTTGGAACTGTACATGAATTTGAGTCTAGGTTTGTTGGAAAGTTAGAAAATAGAGAACGGGACTTAACGAGCGTTGCTCCTTCCCTGAATACTACAATTAAGTAAACACCCACACACACGCTTTCGAAGCTAAGCTGGGACTTGTTTAAATTGAACGAGATGTCATGGCGCCAAATAAGAATAATTACACGAATTATGTCACCTGGGGGTTAATGGAGACGGGCTTTACACCCCAGAAACACCTGCGAGGTTTGACTCGAGCTGAATAAAATCGCCTGACGACAGGAAGCAAAAAGAGGACGCAAGAAGGATCCTCGCCGTTTCCGGGCCGGAGCAGTATCTCTGATCTCCTCTTCGGTGCGGCGACGAGTCGTTCGCTCCCGTCCGGGTCCTCCACGAACTGGGGGAGCAGTTCGACCGAAGGAGCAGGAGGCCGACCGGCGGAGACAAGGATTGCAGAGACAAGAATCGCCGGTCGGCCTGGATCGCTGGAAAGTAACGACAGAAGGATATTAACAAGGAGGTCGGTCGGCCTGGAGATCATCGAACAGGAACGAGGCCGACCGACCGGGGAAACAGCGAGAGATAGCGTGACAGGAAAGGAAGCCGACCGGTTAGGAAAGTGAAGAAAGAAACGAAAACCGGTCGGCTAGGAAGTCGAAAAGTATATCTGAAGTGCACGGGAGGACGGTCGACCAAGGAATAGTACAGGATCGAGGTCGACCGTCCGGGTAAGCTGGAAAGTTATTATGACTGGAAACCAAAGGAGGTCGGCTGGCACAGAATGCGTAAAAGAACGATGCCAGCCGACCGGGTAAGAGGATAAGACATAGCTTGTTGGAATGGAGGTCAGCCGGTCGGCATCGAAAGAGAAATTAGGATTGCAAGCCGACCGGCTGACCGGGAGGAGCTCTCCCTCAGCTGAATAAGGTCTTGACACTTCCCTTACGCTAAGAAATGAATAGATAGACAGGCAGGTAAGATAAAGGAATAGATTAAATAATTAAATAGACTGGACAAAAGAAATGTTATATCAGTAGATGGGTAAACATATACATAGACGAACACAGATATATATAGATAGATAAATAAACACACACACACGCACACGCACGCACACACACACACACGCACACACACACACACACACACACACACACACACACACACACACACACACACACACACACACACACACACACACACACACACACACACACACACACACACACATATGGTTTGGATGATGGAGAACATAAACACGGGAAGGCTCGGAACCCTGAACACTTTAACGTTTCGTTCGCGTAGAAGTTCTTCAGAGAGTGTACGGAAAACTGTAATAGAAGTTCATGTACTAAACTTAATTATCTTTTCGGATACTTGGGAAAGGTCGTTTTTCTGGCGTGTTCTAGAATTAAAATACTAGTTTGTTTAACTAAATTGTTAAACCCTCCTTGATGGTTCGATGTATTCTTAGTTGAAATACATGCTGATTCTACAATTCTTCTGGTGAATTTATCAATATACATATATATATATATATATATATATATATATATATATATATATATATACTGTATATATATATATATACACATATAAATTGGTAGATAGATATAAAGGTAGATAGATTAATAGATAGTAGTTCAAGTAAATGAAATTTTTCAGCTCCTCTCCAGTTTGGTAAATGATAGAAAAATTCCGCATGAACTACTAAAATATTAGATGTCGTATGTGCTTTTATGTCGTTTTTATGTTCATAACTCCTTTCATCTAGCCCCCTTGATGACTCGCCATAATATGCCATTGAGCAACTATTGCACGGGATTTTGTATACGACACTATTTTCGGAATTGGTTCTCTTTTCGGAAGCCTTTATCAAATCACCTATCCTCTTATTAGTTATTTTAGCTATGTTTATACCCGTTTTTGTTAAATATGTGTCTATTATTGGTGACGTTTCTGAGCCAGTGTTGTATACAAAATCCCGTGCAATAGTTGCTCAATGGCATATTATGGCGTGGCATCAAGGGGTTTAGATAAAAGAATTTATGAACATAAAAACGACATAAAAGCACATACGAGTAGGACATCCAATTCTTTAGTATTTCATGCGGGAAAATTCGATCATTTACCAAACTGGAGAGGAGATGAAGTGCTACATAAAGGTTTTGATAAATTCACGAGAAGAATTGTAGAATCAGCATATATTTCAACTAAGAATTCATCGAACCATCGAGGAGGATTTATCAATCTAGCTAAACAAACTATTATTTTAATTCTAGAACACGCCAGAAAAAAACGACCTTTCCCATGTATCCGACAAGATAATTAAGTTTAGTACATAAACTTCAATTACAGTTTTCCGTACACTCTCTGAAGTAGTTCTACGCGAACGAAACGCTAGAGTGTTTAGGGTTCCGAGCCTTCCCCTGTGTTTATGTTCTCCATCATCCAAATCATTTGTCTAAAATATTTATCAATATACATATATATATATATACATATATATATATATATATATATATATATATATATATATATATATATATATATATATATATACTGTATATATATAGATACACATATAAATTGGTAGATAGATTAATAGATAGTAGTTCAAGTAAATAAAATCTTCTTTAGGTGAAAGAAATTGACCTTGATACTATAGCCCATAAACAACATTAATCATTCAACTAGAATGATGATTCTTATCTATGTATGAAATGTGGAAAGATATGCAAGAGAAGTTTTATATCTATATTCCATTTAAGCAAGAAATTCGACTTGATCAATCCAGATAAAAATGGCTGGATAACAAAACAAAAGTATATGCCCACCCACACACACCCAAAGAGGAAGAGAAAGAGAGAGAGAGAGAGAGAGAGAGAGAGAGAGAGAGAGAGAGAGAGAGAGAGAGAGAGAGAGAGAGAGAGAGAGAGAGAGAGAGAGAGAGAGAGAGAGAGAGAGAGATAGAGAGAGAGAAAGAGATATGGAGAGAAAGGGAGAGAAAGAGATTGAAAGAGAGAAAAAGAAAGGAAGGGAGAGAGAGAGATATAGAAATTAGAACGTTTCATCCGAAGCCTTCATACAAAAAAGAATAACAGTTAGAAATTAAAACTGGTGACAAAGGCAAACAAATACAAAAGGACTTGATAATTACATTAAAGATGAAAAGATCACAAGAAATCGGAATGAATGTGGTTAGTTTCATACAATAACAAAAGAAGCCAGGGTGTAAAGGTACATGTCTTTTGATTTGAAATTTTCTTGTTTTCCATAAGTACGTTTGGATTTGGATGTCGTGAAGTTGACTTAATTTCTATTGTGTAAAACTCACTGGAAGAAATGGCTGTGCTGTGGGTAGGGAGCAGAATACAGGAGGAAAAGGGGACATACTCACGCGCAAACTCGACAACCAACCAAATTCTAAGACATTTCATTAAGTAAAGCAAACTCTATTCAGTTTTTGGCAAACTTTGGGGTCAAGGAAAAAATTATAAGAGCAGATTAACACAGGAGAGTAAGTCTATTAAAAGGTTTAGAATAAGTAAATTTTTTGTCAGTATATGAAATAATGACGACACTATTCTTGGAAGTATTTAAACTTTCATTTCCAGAGGAAAACAATGACTCTGCCATTACGTATCATTTCACTGCTTAAAAAAAAAAAAAAAAATCTTGCGTATGAAAAAAAAAAAAAAAAAAAAATCAGTGGATGCCACAGCTAAGAATAAATATCTTAGCATATAAAATAAGAGACATGCCAACATTCTTGCTAACGAAAACATGGATACGGTGTAAAATTTACAAATAAATGGATGAATAACAATGATCAGAAGTAGATTGGTGAAGCATTCATGTGTCATTTAAACAATTTCGAAGTTTAGATCAACCAAATCTATTTAGAGAATTATGTATATATATAGTGCAATGTAGTTCAGTTCGAAGCTTTAAGAATCATTTAGATAAATACCTAAGTAAGATGCTGTAATGATTATAATTTATCTTATATTATTTGTTTTTGTTTTGTTATCATTTGTCTGTCTGATTTTCATTTATTATTCGTTATATGTCAATTTATTATTATTTACTATTTACCTGTTTGTTTATTATTTAACTATACCTATGCATTTATTTATGTATTGTTTTTGTTATTTACTTTATTATTTTTTTTATTTATTATTTTATTATTAATATGATTTTGTTTTGCATCCGACCTAGATATGGATCAAAAGGTTTCCTGACGGCATGCTCCGCCTTTGTAATCCTTTGGAATATATATGTATATATATATATATATATATACATATATATACATATATATATATACAAATATATATATATATATATATATATATATATATGTATATATGTATATATTACAATTCTGACTTTATGTTACTTCATACCGTAAAATGTCATTCATCATTTCAAGTCCAAAGTGTACTTGCAGTTTTAATATAAGAATCACCAGACGGTTTTATATAGGTGGTTGCTGTTTTTTCACAAAAGAAAAAAGGTAACCGATTATATGATTACTTACCCTGATAAAGATACACCTTGACTCTAGAATTAATCCTACTTCAGCTCTATTGCAAAAAGTAAACTAAAAAAAGTGTCGATTTGTCAGGGACTACCATCCTAATATCAGTTTTCTCTAGCGCAGGTCATTCTTGTGTTTAAACTAATATTATCTAATAGTTTTCCATTGACTCGTGCAATTATTTTGTTAATTTTAATACAGTTTCATTAAGTATAATAGAGTGTTTTATTTACAAAGGATTACAAGGGAGGAGCATGCCGACAGAAGACCTTTTGGTCCATGTTTACCACCCTATCTTTTCAAATAAATACAGAGATAAAAGGAACAGAGATAAGCAACTGTTTAACCAGTTTCCAACTTTAAAGAAGCAGTTAATTCATATGATGAATGAACTCTATTCACATAGAATGAGTCGTGCATTGACAAGATTTCTAAACGTCTAAACGTAAATTGAATATACGGCGAGAGCTTTGAGATATTCTGAGAAATTCATCAAAGCAGATGAATATGTAGCAATGATAAGAAATTAAGTTGGAACTGTACATGAATTTGAGTCTAGGTTTGTTGGAAAGTTAGAGAATAGAGAACGGGACTTAACGAGCGTTGCTCCTTCCCTGAATACTACAATTAAGTAAACACCCACACACACGCTTTCGAAGCTAAGCTGGGACTTGTTTAAATTGAACGAGATGTCATGGCGCCAAATAAGAATAATTACACGAATTCTGTCACCTGGGGGTTAATGGAGACGGGCTTTACACCCCAGAAACACCTGCGAGGTTTGACTCGAGCTGAATAAAATCGCCTGACGACAGGAAGCAAAAAGAGGACGCAAGAAGGATCCTCGCCGTTTCCGGGCCGGAGCAGTATCTCTGATCTCCTCTTCGGTGCGACGACGAGTCGTTCGCTCCCGTCCGGGTCCTCCACGAACTGGGGGAGCAGTTCGACCGAAGGAGCAGGAGGCCGACCGTCGGAGACAAGGATTGCAGAGACGACAAGACTCGCCGGTCGGCCTGGATCGCTGGAAAGTAACGACAGAAGGATATTAACAAGGAGGTCGGTCGGCCTGGAGATCATCGAACAGGAACGAGGCCGACCGACCACGGAAACAGCGAGAGATAGCGTGACAGGAAAGGAAGCCGACCGGTTAGGAAAGTGAAGAAAAGGAACGAAAACCGGTCGGCTAGGAAGTCGAAAAGTATATCTGAAGTGCACGGGAGGACGGTCGACCAAGGAATAGTACAGGATCGAGGTCGACCGTCCGGGTAAGCTGGAAAGTGACATAGAATGGAAACCAAAGGAGGTCGGCTGGCACAGAATGCGTAAAGGAACGATGCCAGCCGACCGGGTAAAAGGATAAGACATAGCTTGTTGGAATGGAGGTCAGCCGGTCGGCATCGAAAGAGAAATTAGGATTGCAAGCCGACCGGCTGACCGGGAGGTGCTCTCCCTCAGCTGAATAAAGTCTTGACACTTCCCTTATGTTAAGAAATAAATAGATAGACAGGCAGGTAAGATAAAGAAATAGAGTAAATAATTAAATAGACTGGACAAAAGAAATGTTATATAAGTAGATGGGTAAACATATACATAGACATACCTTTGAAAATGTCTAAATAGACGAAAACGTTCGGTATCTATTTTTTTCAATTTCCCGGTGGTTCTTGCAGAAATATTTTATCACGTGTGTTTTGTGATTTCTTTGCATATATATATATGTATATGATTTGGATGTTGGAGAACATAAACACAGAGCAAGGCTCGAAACCCTAAACACTCTAACGTTTAGTTCGCGTAGAACTTCTTCAGAGAGTGTACGGAAAACTGTAATAGAATTTTATGTACTAAACTTAATTATCTTTTCGGATACTTGGGAAAGGTCGTTTTTCTGGCGTGTTCTAGAATTAAAATACTAGTTTGTTTAGCTAGATTGATAAACCCTCCTCGATGGTTCGATGAATTCTTATTTGAAATATATGCTGATTCTACAATTCTTCTAGTGAATTTATCAAAACCTTTACGTCGCACTTCAGCTCCTCTCCAGTTTGGTAAATGATCGATTTTTTTCCGCATGAACTACTAAAGTATTAGATGTCATATGTGCTTTTATGTTGTTTTTATGTTCAAAAATTCTTTTATTTAACTCCCTTGATGGCTCACCATAAAATGCCATTGAGCAACTATTGCACGGGATTTTGTATACGACACTGTTTTCGGAATTGGTTCTCTTTTCGGAAGTCTTTATCAAATCACCTTTCCTCTTATTAGTTATTTTAGCTATGTTTATACCCGTTTTTTGTTAAATATGTGTCTATTATTGGTGACGTTTCTGAGCCAGTGAGGTATACAAAATCCCGTGCAATAGTTGCTCAATGGCATATTATGGCGTGGCATTAAGGGGTTTAGATAAAAGAATTTATGAACATAAAAACGACATAAAAGCACATACGAGTAGGACATCTGATTCTTTAGTAGTTCATGCGGAAAAATTCGATCATTTACCAAACTGGAGAGGAGCTGAAGTGCTACATAAAGGTTTTGATAAATTCACTAGAAGAATTGTAGAATCAGCATATATTTCAACTAAGAATTCATCGAACCATCGAGGAGGGTTTATCAATCTAGCTAAACAAACTAGTATTTTAATTCTAGAACACGCCAGAAAAACGACCTTTCCCAAGTATCCGAAAAGATAATTTAAGTTTAGTACACAAACTTCAATTACAGTTTTCCGTACACTCTCTGAAGAAGATCTACGCGAACGAAACGTTAGAGTGTTTAGGGTTCCGAGCCTTCCCCTGTGTTTATGTTCTCCATCATCCAAATAATTTGTCTAAAATACTTATCAATACACACACACACACATATATATATATATATATATATATGTATATATACTGTATATATATATATATACACATATAAATTGGTAGATAGATTAATAGATAGTAGTTCAAGTAAATAAAATCTTACGGTGAAAGAAATTGACCTTGATACTATAGCCCATAAACAACATTAATCATTCAACTAGAACGATGATTCTTATCCATGTATGAAATGTGGAAAGATATGCAAGAGAAGTTTTATATCTATATTCCATTTAAGCAAGATATTCGACTTGATCAATCCAGATAAAAATGGCTGTATAACAAAACAAAATTATATGCCCACCCACACACACCCTAAGAGGAAGAGAAAGAGAGAGAGAGAGAGAGAGAGAGAGAGAGAGAGAGAGAGAGAGAGAGAGAGAGAGAGAGAGAGAGAGAGAGAGAGAGAGAGAGAGAGAGAGAGAGAGAGAGAGAGAGAGAGAGAGAGAGAGAGAGAGAGAGAGAGAGAGAGAGAGAGAGAGAGAGATTGAAAGAGAGAGAAAGAAAGGAAGGGAGAGAGATATAGAAATTAGAATGTTTCATCCGAAGCCTTCATACAAAAGAGAATAACAGTCAAAAATTAAAACTAATGACAAAGGCAAACAAATACAAAAGGACTTGATAATTACATTAAAGATGAAAAGATCACAAGAAATCTCAATGAATGTGGTTAGTTTCATACAATAACAAAAGAAGCCAGGGTGTAAAGGTACATGTCTTTTGATTTGAAATTTTCTTGTTTTCCATAAGTACGTTTGGATTTGGATGTCGTGAAGTTGACTTTATTTCTTTTGTGTAAAAATCACTGTAGGAAGAAATGGCTGTGCTGTGGGTAGGGAGCAGAATACTGGAGGAAAAGTGGACATACCCACGCGCAAACTTGACAACCAACCAAATTCTAAGACATTTCATTAAGTAAAGCAAACTCTATTCAGTTTTTTGGCAAACTTTGGGGTCAAGGAAAAAATTATAAGAGCAGATTAACACAGGAGAGTAAGTCTATTAAAAGGTTTAGAATAAGTAAATTTTTTGTCAGTATATGAAATAATGACTACACTATTCTTGGAAGTATTTAAACTTTCATTTACAGAGGAAAACAATGACTCTGCCATTACGTATAATTTCACTGCTTAAAAAAAAAAAAAAAAAAAAAAAATCTTGCGTATTAAAAAAAAAAAAAAAAAGAAATCAGTGGATGTCACAGCTAAGAATAAATATCTTAGCATATAAAATAAAAGACATGCCAACATTCTTACTAACGAAAACATGGATACGGTGTAAATTTACAAAAAAAAAAAAAAATGGCTGAATAACAATGATCAGAAGTAGATTGGTGAAGCATTCATGTGTCATTTAAACAATTTCGAAGTTTAGATCAACCAAATCTATTTAGAGAATTATGTATATATATAGTGCAATGTAGTTCAGTTCGAAGCTTTAAGAATCATTTAGATAAATACCTAAGTAAGATGCTGTAATGATTATAATTTATTTTATATTATTTGTTTTTGTTTTGTTATCATTTTTATCTTGATTCTCATTTATTATTAGTTACATGTCAATTTACTATTATTTTCTATTTACCTGTTTGTTTATTACTTAACAATACCTATGCATTTATATATGTATTGTATTTGTTATTTACATTATTATAGTTTTTATTTATTATTTTATTATTAATATGATTTTTTTTTTGCATCCGACCTAGATATGAATCAAAAGGTCTCCTGTCAGCATGCTCCGCCTTTGTAATCCTTTGTAATTATATGAATATATATATATATATATATATATACATATATATACATATATATATATATAAATATATATGTATATATATATATATATATATATATATATATATATATGTATATATTACAATTCTGACTTTATGTTACTTCATGCCGAAAAATATCACTCATTATTTCAAGTCCAAAGTGTACTTGCAGTTTTAATATAAGAATCACCAGACGGTTTTATATAGGTGGTTGCTGTTTTTTTTTCACAAAAGAAAAAAGGTAACCGATTACATGATTACTTATCCTGATAAAGATACACTCTACAATTAATCCTACTTCAGGTCTATTGCAAAAAGTAAACGATAACTAAAAAAAAAGTGTCGATTTGTCAGGGACTACCATCCTAGTATCAGTTTTCTCGATCGCAGGTCATTCTTGTGTTTAAACTAATATTATCTAATAGTTTTCCATTGACTCGTGCAATTATTTTGTTAATTTTAATACAGTTTCATTAAGCATAATAGAGTGTTTTATTTACAAAGGATTACAAAAGAGGAGCATGCCGACAGAAGACCTTTTGGTCCATGTTTACCCCCTATCTTTTCAAATAAATACAGAGATAAAAGGAACAGAGATAAGCAACTGTTTAACCATTTTCCAACTTTAAAGAAGCAGTTAATTTATATGATGAATGAACTCTATTCACATAGAATGAATCGTGCATTGACGAGATTTCTAAACGTCTAAACGTAAATTGAATATACGGCGAGAGCTTTGAGATATTCTGAGAAATTCATCAAAGCAGATGAATATGTAGCAATGATAAGAAATTAAGTTGGAACTGTACATGAATTTGAGTCTAGGTTTGTTGGAAAGTTAGAGAATAGGGAACGGGACTTAACGAGCGTTGCTCCTTCCCTGAATACTACAATTAAGTAAACACCCACACACACGCTTTCGAAGCTAAGCTGGGACTTGTTTAAATTGAACGAGATGTCATGGCGCCAAATAAGAATAATTACACGAATTCCGTCACCTGGGGGTTAATGGAGACGGGCTTTACCCCCAGAAACACCTGCGAGGCTTGACTCGAGCTGAATAAAATCGCCTGACGACAGGAAGAAAAAAGAGGACGCGAGAAGGATCCTCGCCGTTTCCGGGCCGGAGCAGTATCTCTGATGTCTTCCTCGGTGAGATGACGAGTCGTTCGCTCCCGTCCGGGTCCTCCACGACTGGGGGAGCAGTTCGACCGAAGGAGCAGGAGGCCAACCGGCGGAGACAAGGATTGCAGAGACGACAAGACTCGCCGGTCGGCCTGGATCGCTGGAAAGTAACGACAGAAGGATATTAACAAGGAGGTCGGTCGGCCTGGAGATCATCGAACAGGAACGAGGCCGACCGACCGGGGAAACAGCGAGAGATAGCGTGACAGGAAAGGAAGCCGACCGGTTTGGAAAGAGAAGAAAAGGAACGAAAACCGGTCGGCTAGGAAGTCGAAAAGTATATCTGAAGAGCACGGGAGGACGGTCGACCAAGGAATAGTACAGAATCGAGGTCGGCCGTCCGGGTAAGCTGGAAAGTGATATAGAATGGAAACCAACCAGAGGAGGTCGGCTGGCACAGAATGCGTAAAATAACGATGCCAGCCGACCGGGTAAAAGGATAAGACATAGCTTGTTGGAAGAGAGGTCAGTCGGTCGGCATGGAAAGAGAAATTAGGATTGGAAGCCGACCGGCTGACCGGGAGGTGCTCTCCCTCAGCTGAATAAAGTCTTGACACTTCCCTTATGCTAAGAAATAAATAGATAGACAGGCAGGTAAGATAAAGAAATAGAGTAAATAATTAAATAGACTGGACAAAAGAAATGTTATATAAGTAGATGGGTAAACATATACATAGACGAACACAGATATATACATAGATAAATAAACACACACACACGCACGCGCACACACACATACACACACACACACACACACACACACACACACACACACACACACACACACCACACATACACACACATACACACATATATATGATTTGGATGATGGAGAACATAAACACAGGGGAAGGCTCGGAACCCTAAACACTCTAACGTGTCGTTCGCGTAGAACTTCTTCAGAGAGTGTACGGAAATCTGTAATTGAAGTTTATGTACTAAACTTAATTATCTTTTCGGATACTTGGGAAAGGTCGTTTTTCTGGCGTGTTCTAGAATTAAAATACTAGTTTGTTTAGCTAGATTGATAAACCTTCCTCGAAGGTTCGATGAATTATTAGTTGAAATATATGCTGATTCTACAAATCTTCTAGTGAATTTATTAAAACCTTTATGTAGCACTTCAGCTCCTCTCCAGTTTGGTAAATGATCGAATTTTTCCGCATGAACTACTGAAGTATTAGATGTCGTATGTGCTTTTATGTCGTTTTTATGTTCATAAATTCTTTTATCTAACTCCCTGCTGACTCGCCATAGTATGCCATTGAGCAACTATTGCACGGGATTTTGTATACGACACTGTTTTCGGAATTGGTTCTCTTTTCGGAAGTCTTTACCAAATCACCTATCCTCTTATTAGTTATTTTAGCTATGTTTATACCAGTTTTTGTTAAATATGTGTCTATTATTGGTGACGTTTCTGAGCCAGTGTTGTATACAAAATCCCGTGCAATAGTTGCTCAATGGCATATTATGGCGTGGCATCAAGGGGTTTAGATAAAAGAATTTATGAACATAAAAACGACATAAAAGCACATACGAGTAGGACATCTAATTCTTTAGTAGTTCATGCGGGAAAATTCGATCATTTACCAAACTGGAGAGGAGCTGAAGTGCTACATAAAGGTTTTGATAAATTCACTAGAAGAATTGTAGAATCAGCATATATTTCAACTAAGAATTCATCGAACCATCGAGGAGGGTTTATCAATCTAGCTAAACAAACTAGTATTTTAATTCTAGAACACGCCAGAAAAACGACCTTTCCCAAGTATCCGAAAAGATAATTTAAGTTTAGTACACAAACTTCAATTACAGTTTTCCGTACACTCTCTGAAGAAGATCTACGCGAACGAAACGTTAGAGTGTTTAGGGTTCCGAGCCTTCCCCTGTGTTTATGTTCTCCATCATCCAAATAATTTGTCTAAAATATTGATCAATATACATATATATATATATATATATATATATATATATATACTGTATATATATATATATATACACATATAAATTGGTAGATAGATTAATAGATAGTAGTTCAAGTAAATAAAATCTTCTTTAGGTGAAAGAAATTGACCTTGATACTATAGCCCATAAACAAAATTAATCATTCAACTAGAACGATAATTCTTTTCTATGTATGAAATGTGGAAAGATATGCAAGAGAAGTTTTATATCTATATTCCATTTAAGCAAGAAATTCGACTTGATCAATCCAGATCAAAATGGCTGGATAACAAAACAAAAGTATATGCCCACACACACACACCCAGATAGAGAGAGAGAGAAAGAGAGAGAGAGAGAGAGAGAGAGAGAGAGAGAGAGAGAGAGAGAGAGAGAGAGAGAGAGAGAGAGAGAGAGAGAGAGAGATGGAGAGAGATATGAAGAGAGAGAGAGAGAGAGAGAGAGAGAGAGAGAGAGAGAGAGAGAGAGAGAGAGAGAGAGAGAGAGATGGAGAGAAAGGGAGAGAAAGAGATTGAAAGAGAGAGAAAGAAAGGAAGGACAGAGAGAGATATAAAAATTAGAACGTTTCATCTGAAGCCTTCATACTAAAAAGAATAACAGTTAAAAATTAAAACTGGTGACAAAGGCAAACAAATACAAAAGGACTTGATAATTACATTAAAGATGAAAAGATCACAATAAATCTCAATGAATGTGGTCAGTTTCATATAATAACAAAAGAAGCCAGGGTTTAAAGGTACATGTCTTTTGATTTGAAATTTTCTTGTTTTCCATAAGTACGTTTGGATTTGGATGTCGTGAAGTTGACTTTATTTCTTTTGTGTAAAAATCAACGTAGGAAGAAATGGCTGCGCTGTGGGTAGGAGGGAGAATACAGGAGGAAAAGTGGACATACCCACGCGCAAACTCGACAACCAACCAAATTTTGATACTCCCTATAGGGACATAATTCTAAGACATTTCATTAAGTAAAGCAAACTCTATTCAGTTTTTGGCAAACTTTGGGGTCAAGGAAAAAATTATATGAGCAGATTAACACAGGAGAGTAAGTCTATTAAAAGGTTTAGAATAAGTAAATTTTTTGTCAGTATATGAAATAATGACGACACTATTCTTGGAAGTATTTAAACTTTCATTTCCAGAGGAAAACAATGACTCTGCCATTACGTATCATTTCACTGCTTAAAGAAAAAAAAAAAATCTTGCGTATGAAAAAAAAAAATATTGCGTATGAAAAAAAAAAAAAAAATCAGTGGATGCCACAGCTAAGAATAAATATCTTAGCATATAAAATAAGAGACATGCCAACATTCTTCCTAACGAAAACATGGATACGGTGTAAAATTTACAAATAAATGGATGAATAACAATGATCAGAAGTAGATTGGTGAAGCATTCATGTGTCATTTAAACAATTTCGAAGTTTAGATCAACCAAATCTATTTAGAGAATTATGTATATATATAGTGCAATGTAGTTCAGTTCGAAGCTTTAAGAATCATTTAGATAAATACCTAAGTAAGATGCTGTAATGATTATAATTTATCTTATATTATTTGTTTTTGTTTTGTTATCATTTGTCTGTCTGATTTTCATTTATTATTCGTTATATGTCAATTTATTATTATTTACTATTTACCTGTTTGTTTATTATTTAACTATACCTATGCATTTATTTATGTATTGTATTTGTTATTTACATTATTATAGTTTTTATTTATTATTTTATTATTGATATGATTTTTTTTCGCATCCGACCTAGATATGGATCAAAAAGTCTCCTGTCGGCATGCTCCGCCTTTGTAATCCTTTGTAATATATATGTATATATATATATATACATATATATACATATATATATATATAAATATATATATATATATATATATATATATATATATATATATGTATATATTACAATTCTGACTTTATGTTACTTCATACCGTAAAATGTCATTCATTATTTCAAGTCCAAAGTGTAGTTGCAGTTTTAACATAAGAATCACCAGACGGTTTTATATAGGTGGTTGCTGTTTTTTCACAAAAGAAAAAAGGTAACCAATTATATGATTACTGATCCTGATAAAGATACACCTTGACTCTACAATTAATCCTACTTCAGCTCTATTGCAAAAAGTAAACTAAAAAAAGTGTCGATTTTTCAGGGACCACCATCCTAGTATCAGTTTTCTCGATCGCAGGTCATTCTTGTGTTTAAACTAATATTATCTAATAGTTTTCCATTGACTCGTTCAATTATTTTGTTAATTTTAATACAGTTTCATTAAGCATAATAGAGTGTTTTATTTACAAAGGATTACAAAGGAGTAGCATGCCGACAGAAGACCTTTTGGTCCAT
This sequence comes from Oratosquilla oratoria, assembly GCF_046742065.1. NCBI lineage: Eukaryota > Metazoa > Arthropoda > Malacostraca > Stomatopoda > Squillidae > Oratosquilla > Oratosquilla oratoria. The sequence continues at coordinate 49,392,135 of NC_134792.1, read as the reverse complement.
GTTTACCACCCTATCTTTTCAAATAAATACAGAGATAAAAGGAACAGAGATAAGCAACTGTTTAACCATTTTCCAACTTTAAAGAAGCAGTTAATTTATATGATGAATGAACTCTATTCACATAGAATGAATCGTGCATTGACAAGATTTCTAAGCGTGTAAACGTAAATTGAATATACGGCGAGAGCTTTGAGATATTCTGAGAAATTCATCAAAGCAGATGAATATGTAGCAATGATAAGAAATTAAGTTGGAACTGTACATGAATGAGTCTAGGTTTGTTGGAAAGTTAGAAAATAGAGAACGGGACTTAACGAGCGTTGCTCCTTCCCTGAATACTACAATTAAGTAAACACCCACACACACGCTTTCCAAGCTAAGCTGGGACTTGTTTAAATTGAACGAGATGTCATGGCGCCAAATAAGAATAATTACACGAACTCCGTCACCTGGGGGTTAATGGAGACGGGCTTTACCCCCAGAAACACCTGCGAGGTTTGACTCGAGCTGAATAAAATCGCCTGACGACAGGAAGAAAAAAAAGAGGACGCGAGAAGGATTCTCGCCGTTTCCGGGTCGGAGCAGTATCTCTGATGTCTTCCTCGGTGCGACGACGAGTCGTTCGCTCCCGTCCGGGTCCTCCACGATTGGGGGAGCAGTTTGACCGAAGGAACAGGAGGTCGACCGGCGGAGACAAGGATTGCAGAGACGACAAGACTCGCCGGTCGGCCTGGATCGCTGGAAAGTAACGACAGAAGGATTTTATCAAGGAGGTCGGTCGGCCTGGAGATCATCGAACAGGAACAAGGCCGACCGACCGGGGAAACAGCGAGAGATAGCGTGACAGGAAAGGAAGCCGACCGGTTAGGAAAGAGAAGAAAAGGAACGAAAACCGGTCGGCTAGGAAGTCGAAAAGTATATCTGAAGAGCACGGGAGGACGGTCGACCAAGGAATAGTACAGGATCGAGGTCGGCCGTCCGGGTAAGCTGGAAAGTGATATAGAATGGAAACCAAAGGAGGTCGGCTGGCACAGAATGCGTAAAAGAACGATGCCAGCCGACCGGGTAAGAGGATAAGACATAGCTTGTTGGAATGGAGGTCAGTCGGTCGGCATGGAAAGAGAAATTAAGATTGGAAACCGACCGGCTGACCGGGAGAAGCTCTCCCTCAGCTGAATAAAGTCTTGACACTCCCCTTACGTTAAGAAATAAATAGATAGACAGGCAGGTAAGATAAAGAATAAGTTTAAATAATTAAATAAACTGGACAAAAGAAATTTTATATCAGTAGATGGGTAAACATATACATAGACGAACACAGATATATATATATATATATATATATATATATATATATATATATATATATATAGATAAACACACACACACACACACACACACACACACACACACACACACACACACACACACACACACACACACACACACACACACACACACACACACACACACACACACACACACACACACACATATATATATATATATATATATATATATATATATATATATATATATATGATTTGGATGTTGGAGAACATAAACACAGGGGAAGGATCGGAACCCTAAACACTTTAACGTTTCGTTCGCGTAGAACTTCTTCAGAGAGTGTACGGAAAACTGTAATTGAAGTTTATTTACTAAACTTAATTATCTTTTCGGATACTTGGGAAAGGTCGTTTTTCTGGCGTGTTCTAGAATTGAAATACTAGTTTGTTTAGCTAAATTGATAAACCATCCTCGATGGTTCGATGAATTCTTAGTTGAAATATATGCTGATTCTACAATTCTTCTAGTGAATTTATCAAAACCTTTACGTAGCACTTCAGCTCCTCTCCAGTTTGGTAAATGATCGAATTTTTCCGCATGAACTACTAAAGTATTAGATGTCGTATGTGCTTTTATGTCGTTTTTATGTTCATAAATCCTTTTATCTAGCTCCCTTGATGACTCGCCATAATATCCCATTGAGCTACTATTGCACGGGATTTTGTATACGACACTGTTTTCGGAATTGGTTCTCTTTTCGGAAGTCTTTATCAAATCACCTATCCTATTATTAGTTATTTGAGTTATGTTTATACCCGTTTTTGTTAAATATGTGTCTATTATTGGTGACGTTTCTGAGCCAGTGTCGTACACAAAATCCCGTGCAATAGTTGCTCAATGGCATATTATGGCGTGCCATCAAGGGGTTTAGATAAAAGAAATTTATGAACATAAAATCGACATTAAAGCACATACGAGTAAGACATCTAATTTTTTACTAGTTCATGCGGAAAAATTCGATCATTTACCAAACTATATAGGAGCTGAAGTGCTACATAAAGGTTATGATAAATTCACTAGAAGAATTGTAGAATCAGCATATATTTTAACTAAGAATTCATCGAACCATCGAGGAGGGTTTATCAATCTAGCTAAACAAACTAGTGTTTTAATTCTAGAACACGCCAGAAAAACGACCTTTCCCAAGTATCCGAAAAGATAATTAAGTTTAGTAAATAAACTTCAATTACAGTTGTCCGTACACTCTCTGAAGAAGTTCTACGCGAACGAAACGTTAGAGTGTTTAGGGTTCCGAGCCTTCCCCTGTGTTTATGTTCTCCATCATCCAAATAATTTGTCTAAAATATTTATCAATATACATACATGTATATATATATATATATATATACATATATATATATATATATATATATATATACTGTATATATATATACACATATAAATTGGTAGATAGATATAAAGGTAGATAGATTAATAGATAGTAGTTCAAGTAAATGAAATCTTCCTTAGGTGAAAGAAATTGACCTTGATACTATAGCCCATAAACAACATTAATCATTCAACTAGAACGATGATTCTTATCTATGTATGAAATGTGGAAAGATATTCAAGAGAAGTTTTATATCTATATTCCATTTAAGCAAGAAATTCGACTTGATCAATCCAGATAAAAATGGCTGGATAACAAAACAAAATTATATGCCCACCCACACACACCCTAAGAGGAAGAGAAAGAAAGAGAGAGAGAGAGAGAGAGAGAGAGAGAGAGAGAGATGGAGAGAAAGGGAGAGAAAGAGATTGAAAGAGAGAAAAAGAAAGGAAGGGAGAGAGAGAGATATAGAAATTAGAACGTTTCATCCGAAGCCTTCATACAAAAAAGAATAACAGTTAAAAATTAAAACTGGTGACAAAGGCAAACAAATACAAAAGGACTTGATAATTACATTAAAGATGAAAAGATCACAAGAAATCTCAATGAATGTGGTTAGTTTCATACAATAACAAAAGAAGCCAGGGTGTAAAGGTACATGTCTTTTGATTTGAAATTTTCTCGTTTTCCATAAGTACGTTTGGATTTGGATGTCGTGGAGTTGACTTAATTTCTATTGTGTAAAAATCACTGTAGGAAGAAATGGCTGTGCTGTGGGTGGGAAGCAGAATACAGGAGGAAAAGTGGACATACCCACGCGCAAACTCGACAACCAACTAAATTTTAATATTCCCTATAGGGACATAATTCCAAGACATTTCATTAAGTAAAGCAAACTCTATTCAGTTTTTGGCAAACTTTGGGGTCAAGGAAAAAATTATAAGAGCAGATTAACACAGGAGAGTAAGTCTATTAAAAGGTTTAAAATAAGTAAATTTTTTGTCAGTATATGAGACAATGACGAGATTCTTCTTGGAAGTATTTCAACTTTCATTTCCAGAGGAAAGCAATGACTCTGCCATTACATATCACTTCACTGTTAAAAAAAAAAAAAAAAAAAAAAAAAAAAAAAAAAAAAAAAAAAAAAAAAAAAAAAAAAAAAAAATCATATTAATAATAAATTAAAACTATAACAATGTAAATAACAATTAAAATACATAAATAAATGCATTGGTATAGTTGAATAACAAACAAACAGGTAAATAGTAAATGATAATAAATTGACATGTAACTAATAATAAATGAAAATCAGACAGACAAATTATAACAAAACAAAAACAAATAATATAACATAAATTATAATAATTACAGCATTTTACTTAGGTATTTATCTAAATGATTCTTAAAGCTTCGAACTGAACTACATTGCACTACCTGTGCAGGAAGTTTATTCCATTCATTAACTACACGGTTGGCAAAGTTGTTTCTACCTACTTCCAAATTGAATTATGTATATATATATATATATATATATATATATACATATATATATATATATATATATATATATATATATATATATATATATTACAATTCTGACTTTATGTTACTTCATACAGTAAAATGTCATTCATCATTTCAAGTCCAAAGTGTACTTGCAGTTTTAATATAAGAATCGCCAGACGGTTTTATATAGGTGGTTGCTGTTTTTTCACAAAAGAAAAAAGGTAACCGATTATATGATTACTTACCCTGATAAAGATACACCTTGACTCTAGAATTAATCCTACTTCAGTTCTATTGCAAAAAGTAAACGATAACTAAAAAAAAGTGTCGATTTGTCAGGGACTACCATCCTAGTATCCGTTTTCTCGAGTTTCATTAAGCATAATAGAGTGTTTTATTTACAAAGGATTACAAAGGAGTAGCATACCGACAGAAGACCTTTTGGTCCATGTTTACCCCCTATCTTTTCAAATAGATAAAGAGATAAAAGGAACAGAGATAAGCAACTGTTTAACCATTTTCCAACTTTAAAGAAACAGTTAATTCATATGATGAATGAACTCTATTCACATAGAATGAATCGTGCATTGACAAGATTTCTAAGCGTCTAAACGTAAATTGAATATACGGCGAGAGCTTTGAGATATTCTGAGAAATTCATCAGAGCAGATGAATATGTAGCAATGATAAGAAATTAAGTTGGAACTGTACATGAATTTGAGTCTAGGTTTGTTGGAAAGTTAGAAAATAGAGAACGGGACTTAACGAGCGTTGCTCCTTCCCTGAATACTACAATTAAGTAAACACCCACACACACGCTTTCGAAGCTAAGCTGGGACTTGTTTAGATTGAACGAGATGTCATGGCGCCAAAGAATAATAATTACACGAATTCCGTCACCTGGGGGTTAATGGAGACGGGCTTTACCCCCCAGAAACACCTGCGAGGTTTGACTCGAGCTGAATAAAATCGCCTGACGACAGGAAGAAAAAAAAGAGGACGCGAGAAGGATCCTCGCCGTTTCCGGGCCGGAGCAGTATCTCTGATGTCTTCCTCGGTGCGGCGACGAGTCGTTCGCTCCCGTCCGGATCCTCCACGATTGGGGGAGCAGTTTGACCGAAGGAACAGGAGGCCGACCGGCGGAGACAAGGATTGCAGAGACGACAAGACTCGCCGGTCGGCCTGGATCGCTGGAAAGTAACGACAGAAGGATATCATCAAGGAGGTCGGTCGGCCTGGAGATCATCGAACAGGAACGAGGCCGACCGACCGGGGAAACAGCGAGAGATAGCGTGACAGGAAAGGAAGCCGACCGGTTAGGAAAGTGAAGAAAAGGAACGAAAACCGGTCGGCTAGGAAGTCGTAAAGTATATCTGAAGAGCACGGGAGGACGGTCGACCAAAGAATAGTACAGGATCGAGGTCGGCCGTCCGGGTAAGCTGGAAAGTGATATAGAATGGAAACCTAAGGAGGTCGGCTGGCAGAGAATGCGTAAAAGAACGATGCCAGCCGACCGGGTAAGAGGATAAGACATAGCTTGTTGGAATGGAGGTCAGTCGGTCGGCATGGAAAGAGAAATTAGGATTGGAAGCCGACCGACTGACCGGGAGGAGCTCTCCCTCAGCTGAATAAAGTCTTGACACTTCCCTTACGCTAAGAAAATAAACAGACAGGCAGGTAAGATAAAGAATAAGTTTAAATGATTAAATAAACTGGACAAAAGAAATTATAAATCAGTAGATGGGTAAACATATACATAGACGAACACAGATATATATAGATAGATAAATAAACACACACACACGCACACACACACACACACACACACACACACACACACACACACACACACACACACACACACACACACACACACACACACATACACACACATATATATATATGATTTGGATGTTAGAGAACATAAACACGGGAAGGCTCGGAACCCTGAACACTAACGTTTCGTTCGCGTAGAACTTCTTCAGAGAGTGTAAGGAAAACTGTAATTGAAGTTTAGGTACTAAACTTAATTATCTTTCGGATACTTGGGAAAGGTCGTTTTTATGGCGTAATATAGAATTAAAATGCTAGTTTGCTTAGCTAAATTGATAAGCCCTCCTCGATGGTTCGACGAATTCTTAGTTGAAATATATGCTGATTCTACAATTCTTCTAGTAAATTTATGAAAGCCTTTATGTAGCACTTCAGCTCCTCTCCAGTTTGGTAAATGATCAAATTTTTCCGCATGAACCACCAAAGAATTATATGTCCTATATGCTTTTATGCTGTTTTTATGTTCAAAAATTCTTTTATTTAACTCCCTTGATGGCTCACCATAAAATGCCATTGAGCAACTATTGCACGGGATTTTGTATACGACACTGTTTTCGGAATTGGTTCTCTTTTCGGAAGTCTTTATCAAATCACCTATCCTCTTATTAGTTATTTTAGCTATGTTTATACCCGTTCTTTGTTAAATATGTGTCTATTATTGGTGACGTTTCTGAGCCAGTGTTGTATACAAAATCCCGTGTAATAGTTGCTCAATGGCATATTATGGCGAATCATCAGGGGGTTAGATAAAAGAATTTATGAACATAAAAACGACATAAAAACACATACGAGTAGGACATCTGATTCTTTAGTAGTTCATGCGGAAAAATTCGATCATTTACCAAACTGGAGAGGAGCTGAAGTGCTACATAAAGGTTTTGATAAATTCACTAGAAAAATTGTAGAATCAGCATACATTTCAACTAAGAATTCATCGAACCATCGAGGAGGGTTTACCAATCTAGCCAAACAAACTAGTATTTTAATTCTAGAACACGCCAGAAAAAACGACCTTTCCCAAGTATCCGACAAGATAATTAAGTTTAGTACATAAACTTCAATTTCAGTTTTCCGTACACTCTCTGAAGAAATTCTACGCGAACGAAACGTTAGAGTGTTTAGGGTTCCGAACCTTCCCCTGTGTTTATATTCTCCATCATCCAAATAATTTGTCTAAAATATTTATCAACATACACACATATACATATACATATATATATATATATATATATATATGTATATATATACATATATATACAGTATGTATATATATATATATATATACACATATAAATTGGTAGATAGATATAAAGGTAGATAGATTAATAGATAGTAGTTCAAGTAAATGAAATCTTCCTTAGGTGAAAGAAATTGACCTTGATACTATAGCCCATAAACAACATTAATCATTCAACTAGAACGATGATTCTTATCTATGTATGAAATGTGGAAAGATATTCAAGAGAAGTTTTATATCTATATTCCATTTAAGCAAGAAATTCGACTTGATCAATCCAGATAAAAATGGCTGGATAACAAAACAAAATTATATGCCCACCCACACACACCCTAAGAGGAAGAGAAAGAGAGAGAGAGAGAGAGAGAGAGAGAGAGAGAGAGAGAGAGAGAGAGAGAGAGAGAGAGAGAGATGGAGAGAAAGGGAGAGAAAGAGATTGAAAGAGAGAAAAAGAAAGGAAGGGAGAGAGAGAGATATAGAAATTAGAACGTTTCATCCGAAGCCTTCATACAAAAAAGAATAACAGTTAAAAATTAAAACTGGTGACAAAGGCAAACAAATACAAAAGGACTTGATAATTACATTAAAGATGAAAAGATCACAAGAAATCTCAATGAATGTGGTTAGTTTCATACAATAACAAAAGAAGCCAGGGTGTAAAGGTACATGTCTTTTGATTTGAAATTTTCTTGTTTTCCATAAGTACGTTTGGATTTGGATGTCGTGAAGTTGACTTTATTTCTTTTGTGTAAAAATCAACGTAGGAAGAAATGGCTGCGCTGTGGGTAGGAGGGAGAATACAGGAGGAAAAGTGGACATACCCACGCGCAAACTCGACAACCAACCAAATTTTGATACTCCCTATAGGGACATAATTCTAAGACATTTCATTAAGTAAAGCAAACTCTATTCAGTTTTTGGCAAACTTTGGGGTCAAGGAAAAAATTATAAGAGCAGATTAACACAGGAGAGTAAGTCTATTAAAAGGTTTAAAATAAGTAAATTTTTTGTCAGTATATGAGACAATGACGAGATTCTTCTTGGAAGTATTTCAACTTTCATTTCCAGAGGAAAGCAATGACTCTGCCATTACATATCACTTCACTGCTTTAAAAAAAAAAAAAAAAAAAAAAAAAAAAAAAAAAAAAAAAAAAAAAAACTTGCGTATGAAAAAAAAAAAAAATCAGTGGATGCCACAGCTAAGAATAAATATCTTAGCATATAAAATAAGAGACATGCCAACATTCTTACTAACGAAAACATGGATACGGTGTAAAATTTACAAAAAGTGGCTGAATAACAATGATCAGAAGTAGATTGGTGAAGCATTCATGTGCCATTTAAACAATTTCGAAGTTTAGATCAACCAAATCTATTTAGAGAATTATTTATATATATATATATATATATATATATATATATATATATATATATATATATTACAATTCTGACTTCATGTTACTTCGTACCGTAAAATGTCATTCATTATTTCAAGTCCAAAGTGTACTTGCAGTTTTAATATAAGAATCACCAGACGGTTTTATATAGGTGGTTGCTGTTTTTTTTTCACAAAAGAAAAAAGGTAACCGATTACATGATTACTTATCCTGATAAAGATACACTCTACAATTAATCCTACTTCAGGTCTATTGCAAAAAGTAAACGATAACTAAAAAAAAAGTGTCGATTTGTCAGGGACTACCATCCTAGTATCAGTTTTCTCGATCGCAGGTCATTCTTGTGTTTAAACTAATATTATCTAATAGTTTTCCATTGACTCGTGCAATTATTTTGTTAATTTTAATACAGTTTCATTAAGTATAATAGAGTGTTTTATTTACAAAGGATTACAAGGGAGGAGCATGCCGACAGAAGATCTTTTGGTCCATGTTTACCACCCTATCTTTTCAAATAAATACAGAGATAAAAGGAACAGAGATAAGCAACTGTTTAACCAGTTTCCAACTTTAAAGAAGCAGTTAATTCATATGATGAATGAACTCTATTCACATAGAATGAGTCGTGCATTGACAAGATTTCTAAACGTCTAAACGTAAATTGAATATACGGCGGAGATTTGAGATATTTTGATAAATTCATCAAAGCAGATGAATATGTAGCAATGATAAGAAATTAAGTTGGAACTGTACATGAATTTGAGTCTAGGTTTGTTGGAAAGTTAGAGAATAGGGAACGGGACTTAACGAGCGTTGCTCCTTCCCTGAATACTACAATTAAGTAAACACCCACACACACGCTTTCGAAGCTAAGCTGGGACTTGTTTAAATTGAACGAGATGTCATGGCGCCAAATAAGAATAATTACACGAATTCCGTCACCTGGGGGTTAATGGAGACGGGCTTTACACCCCAGAAACACCTGCGAGGCTTGACTCGAGCTGAATAAAATCGCCTGACGACAGGAAGGAAAAAGAGGACGCAAGAAGGATCCTCGCCGTTTCCGGGTCGGAGCAGTATCTCTGATGTCTTCCTCGGTGCGACGACGAGTCGTTCGCTCCCGTCCGGGTCCTCTACGACTGGGGGAGCAGTTTGACCGAAGGAACAGGAGGCCGACCGGCGGAGACAAGGATTGCAGAGACGACAAGACTCGCCGGTCGGCCTGGATCGCTGGAAAGTAACGACAGAAGGATATCATCAAGGAGGTCGGTCGGCCTGGAGATCATCGAACAGGAACGAGGCCGACCGACCGGGGAAACAGCGAGAGATAGCGTGACAGGAAAGGAAGCCGACCGGTTAGGAAAGTGAAGAAAGAAACGAAAACCGGTCGGCTAGGAAGTCGTAGAGAACGTTTGAAGAGCACGGGAGGACGGTCGACCAAGGAATAGTACAGGATCGAGGTCGGCCGTCCGGGTAAGCTGGAAAGTGATATAGAATGGAAACCAAAGGAGGTCGGCTGGCACAGAATGCGTAAAAGAACGATGCCAGCCGACCGGGTAAGAGGATAAGACATAGCTTGTTGGAATGGAGGTCAGCCGGTCGGCATCGAAAGAGAAATTAGGATTGCAAGCCGACCGGCTGACCGGGAGGAGCTCTCCCTCAGCTGAATAAGGTCTTGACACTTCCCTTACGCTAAGAAATGAATAGATAGACAGGCAGGTAAGATAAAGGAATAGATTAAATAATTAAATAGACTGGACAAAAGAAATGTTATATCAGTAGATGGGTAAACATATACATAGACGAACACAGATATATATAGATAGATAAATAAACACACACACACGCACACGCACGCACACACACACACACGCACACACACACACACATACACACACATATATATATATGATTTGGATGTTAGAGAACATAAACACAGGGGAAGGCTCGGAACCCTGAACACTTTAACGTTTCGTTCGCGTAGAAGTTCTTCAGAGAGTGTACGGAAAACTGTAATAGAAGTTCATGTACTAAACTTAATTATCTTTTCGGATACTTGGGAAAGGTCGTTTTTCTGGCGTGTTCTAGAATTAAAATACTAGTTTGTTTAGCTAAATTGATAAACCCTCCTCGATGGTTCGATGTATTCTTAGTTGAAATATATGCTGATTCTACAATTCTTCTAGTGAATTTATCAAAACCTTTACGTAGCACTTCAGCTCCTCTCCAGTTTGGTAAATGATCAAAATTTTCCGCATGAACTAAAGTATTAGATGTCGTATGTGCTTTTATGTCGTTTTTATGTTCATAAATCCTTTTATCTAGTCCCCTTGATGACTCGCCATAATATGCCACTGAGCAACTATTGCACGGGATTTAGACTCAAATTCATGTACAGTTCCAACTTAATTTCTTATCATTGCTACATATTCATCTGCTTTGATGAATTTCTCAGAATATCTCAAAGCTCTCGCCGTATATTCAATTTACGTTTAGACGTTTAGAAATCTTGTCAATGCACGATTCATTCTATGTGAATAGAGTTCATTCATCATATAAATTAACTGCTTCTTTAAAGTTGGAAAATGGTTAAACAGTTGCTTATCTCTGTTCCTTTTACCTCTGTATTTATTTGAAAAGATAGGGTGGTAAACATGGACCAAAAGGTCTTCTGTCGGCATGCTCCTCTTTTGTAATCCTTTGTAAATAAAACACTCTATTATGCTTAATGAAACTGTATTAAAATTAACAAAATGATTGCACGAGTTAATGGAAAACTGTTAGATAATATTAGTTTAAACACAAGAATGACCTGCGATCGAGAAAACTGATACTAGGATGGTGGTCCCTGACAAATCGACACTTTTTTTTAGTTATCGTTTACTTTTTGCAATAGAGCTGAAGTAGGATTAATTCTAGAGTCAAGGTGTATCTTTATCAGGGTAAGTAATCATGTAATTGGTTACCTTTTTTCTTTTGTGAAAAAACAGCAACCACCTATATAAAACCGTCTGGTGATTCTTATATTAAAACTGCAAGTACACTTTGGACTTGAAATGATGAATGACATTTTACGGTATGAAGTAACATAAAGTCAGAATTGTAATATATACATATATATGTATATATATATATACATATATATATATAGATGTATATATATGCATATATATTACAAAGGATTACAAAGGCGGAGCATGCCGACAGGAGACCTTTTGATCCATATCTAGGTCGGATGCGAAAAAAAAATCATAAAATAATAAATAAAAACTATAATAATGTAAATAACAAATACAATACATAAATAAATGCATAGGTATAGTTAAATAATAAACAAACAGGTAAATAGTAAATAATAATAAATTGACATATAACGAATAATAAATGAAAATCAGACAGACAAATGATAACAAAACAAAAACAAATAATATAAGATAAATCATAATCATTACAGCATCTTACTTAGGTATTTATCTAAATGATTCTTAAAGCTTCGAACTGAACTACATTGCACTATATATATACATAATTCTCTAAATAGATTTGGTTGATCTAAACTTCGAAATTGTTTAAATGACACATGAATGCTTCACCAATCTACTTCTGATCATTGTTATTCAGCCATTTTTTTTTTTTTTTGTAAATTTACACCGTATCCATGTTTTCGTTAGTAAGAATGTTGGCATGTCTTTTATTTTATATGCTAAGATATTTATTCTTAGCTGTGACATCCACTGATTTCTTTTTTTTTTTTTTTTTAATACGCAAGATTTTTTTTTTATTTATTTATTTTTTTTTTTTTTATTTAAGCAGTGAAATGATACGTAATGGCAGAGTCATTGCTTTCCTCTGGAAATGGAAGTTGAAATACTTCCAAGAAGAATCTCGTCATTGTTTCATATACTGACAAAAAATTTACTTATTTTAAACCTTTTAATAGACTTACTCTCCTGTGTTAATCTGCTCTTATAATTTTTTCCTTGACCCCAAAGTTTGCCAAAAACTGAATAGAGTTTGCTTTACTTAATGAAATGTCTTAGAATTATGTCCCTATAGGGAGTATCAAAATTTGGTTGGTTGTCGAGTTTGCGCGTGGGTATGTCCACTTTTCCTCCTGTATTCCGCTTCCCACCCACAGCACAGCCATTTCTTCCTACAGTGATTTTTACACAACAGAAATTAAGTCAACTTCACGACATCCAAATCCAAACGTACTCATGGAAAACAAGAACATTTCAAATCAAAAGACATGTACCTTTACACCCTGGCTTCTTTTGTTATTGTATGAAACTAACCACATTCATTGAGATTTCTTGTGGCCTTTTCATCTTTAATGTAATTATCAAGTCCTTTTGTATTTGTTTGCCTTTGTCACCAGTTTTGATTTTTAACTGTTATTCTTTTTTGTCTGAAGGCTTCAGATGAAATGTTCTAATTACTATATCTCTCTCTCCCTTCCTTTCTTTCTCTCTTTTTCAATCTCTTTCTCTTCCTTTCTCTCCATATCTGGTTCTTTCTCTTTTTATCTCCCTCTCTCCCTCTCTCTCTCTCTCTCTCTCTCTCTTTGGGTGTGTGTGGGGGCATATAATTTTGTTTTGTTATACAGCCATTTTTATCTGGATTGATCAGGTCGAATTTCTTGCTTAAATGAAATATAGATATAAGATTTCTCTTGCATATCTTTCCACATTTCATACATAGACAAGAATCATCGTTCTAGTTGAATGATTAATGTTGTTAATGGGCTATAGTATTAAGGTCAATTTCTTTCACCTAAAGAAGATTTCATTTACTTGAACTACTATCTATTAATCTATCTACCTTTATATCTATCTACCAATTTATATGTGTATATATATATATACAGTATATATATATATATATATATATATATATATATATATATATATATATGTATATGTATATTGATAAGTATTTTAGACAAATTATTTGGATGATGGAGGACATAAACACAGGGGAAGGCTCGGAACCCTACACTCTAACGTTTCGTTCTCGTAGAAATTTTTCAGAGAGTGTTCGGAAAACTGTAATTGAAGTTTATGTACTAAACTTAATTATCTTTTCGGATACTTGGGGAAGCTCGTTTTTCTGGCGTGTGCTAGAATTGAAATACTAGTTTGGGTAAGCTGGAAAGTGATATAGAATGGAAACCAAAGGAGGTCGGCTGGCAGAGAATGCGTAATGGAAGGTTGACAGCGGACCGGGCAAGAGGATAAGACATTGCTTGTTGGAATGGATGTCTGCCGTTCGGCATGTATAGAAACAAGTAAAGATTGGAAGCCGACCGGCTGACTGGGAGGAGCTCTCCCTCGGCTGAATAAAGTCTTGACACTTCCCTTACGCTAAGAAAATAAACAGACAGGCAGGTAAGATAAAGAATAAGTTTAAATGATTAAATAAACTGGACAAAAGAAATGTTATATCAGTAGATGGGTAAACATATACATAGACGAACACAGATATATATAGATAGATAAATAAACACACACACACGCACACGCACGCACACACACACACACGCACACACACACACACACACACACACACACACACACACACACACACACACATACACACACATATATATATATGATTTGGATGTTAGAGAACATAAACACAGGGGAAGGCTCGGAACCCTGAACACTTTAACGTTTCGTTCGCGTAGAAGTTCTTCAGAGAGTGTACGGAAAACTGTAATAGAAGTTCATGTACTAAACTTAATTATCTTTTCGGATACTTGGGAAAGGTCGTTTTTCTGGCGTGTTCTAGAATTAAAATACTAGTTTGTTTAACTAAATTGTTAAACCCTCCTTGATGGTTCGATGTATTCTTAGTTGAAATATATGCTGATTCTACAATTCTTCTAGTGAATTTATCAAAACCTTTACGTAGCACTTCAGCTCCTCTCCAGTTTGGTAAATGATCAAAATTTTCCGCATGAACTAAAGTATTAGATGTCGTATGTGCTTTTATGTCGTTTTTATGTTCATAAATCCTTTTATCTAGTCCCCTTGATGACTCGCCATAATATCCCATTGAGCAACTATTGCACGGGATTTTGTATACGACACTGTTTTCGGAATTGGTTCTCTTTTCGGAAGTCTATATCAAATCACCTATCCTCTTATTAGTTATTTTAGCTATGTTTATACCCGTTCTTTGTTAAATATGTGTCTATTATTGGTGACGTTTCTGAGCCAGTGTTGTATACAAAATCCCGTGTAATAGTTGCTCAATGGCATATTATGGCGTGCCATCAAGGGGTTTAGATAAAAGAATTTATGAATATAAAAACGACATTAAAGCACATACGAGTAGGACATCTAATTCTTTAGTAGTTCATGCGGAAAAATTCGATCATTTACCAAACTGGAGAGGAGCTGAAGTGCTACATAAAGGTTTTGATAAATTCACTAGAAGAATTGTAGAATCAGCATATATTTCAACTAAGAATTCATCGAACCATCGAGGAGGGTTTATCAATTTAGCTAAACAAACTAGTATTTTAATTCTAGAACACGCCAGAAAAACGACCTTTCCCAAGTATCCGAAAAGATAATTAAGTTTAGTACATAAACTTCAATTACAGTTTTCCGTACACTCTCTGAAGAAGTTCTACGCGAACGAAACGTTAGAGTGTTTAGGGTTCCGAGCCTTCCCCTGTGTTTATGTTCTCCATCATCCAAATAATTTGTCTAAAATACTTATCAATATATATATATATATATATATATATATATACATATATATATACATATATATATATATATATATATATATATATATACATATATATATATTCTGGTTGAAATCAACTGCACTAGTTGCTTTAACAATCTTCAAGACTGTATTATTTAATATGGAGAATACTTTCCTATTAGCAACTGAGAGGGACTGGAAGTAGTCATTAATGACTCTCAAAAGAATATACGCAGTGTATGCCAACTGATATATTTTTGCATAGTAATACTATTACTATGCAAAAATATATCAGTTGGCATACACTGCGTATATTCTTTTGAGAGTCATGAATGACTACTTCCAGTCCCTCTCAGTTGCTAATAGGAAAGTATTCTCCAGATTAAAGAATACAGTCTTGAAGATTGTTAAAGCAACTAGTGCAGTTGATTTCAACCAGAATTGCCTTAGAGAAAACCTGTGCCCCACAAATATTATATATATATATATATATATATATATATATATTATATATATATATATATATATATATATATATATATATAAATTGGTAGATAGATATAAAGGTAGATAGATTAATAGACAGTAGTACAAGTAAAATTCTCGCGCTAAGCAATGGCTGCCATATGAACGGTGCATGCAATGACCGAAATTTGACTTGGATTTCCTAAAACGTAGGGCAAAGGTGATAGTTTTGGCATCATTAAAGAGTATCCTGACCTAAACTTGATTGCCATGGCTAGTCTCAGACGATCTTACGCCCTGTTCACATTAGTGACTTCACTTACAATGCAAGTCAATGTAGGCATTCACACACAACCGCACCTTTTTTCCTTCACTATGCAGTACCGCCGCGAAGTCCGCACGGTTCAAACCGCTAGTGTGAACAGGGCCTTATTCTGCTCAGAGGAACCCTGAAGTAGTAAAAGTTGAGAAAAGTATCTCAATTGAATTAATTCGTCTAACTTTTTTGTGCCTAAAGGGAGAGACTTGATACCCCTAAGGACTCTATCCTGGCTAGCGATTGACGGTTCTAATCAACTTATATCAATTTATGAGTAGAATAGAGCAGCTTTATTTACTGTCAGTGTCCCTATTTCTTGTTGAATGACTTTTTAAAATAACATATTTTCCCACCCATGTTATTCATCAAGCAACAGTAATCACATAAAACTCGTGAATAAAGATATTTTGCTTCAAACCACGAGGACATCAAAGAACGTTTTCGTCTATTTAAGACATTTTCAAAGTACATAGTATCACAACAAAGTACAGCTTAAATACAATAGAGTAGAGAACAGGAGAGGTCACTCAACATAAATACATAAGGACTGTGTTACACAGAAACAAAAACAGAAATAATAAAAACGAAAATAATAACAAGAATGATAATAAAAAAAAAATATTCATCAAGTATCTCATCCTACGTTCTTTGTCACCTTCGACCCTTTCCCTTCTTATGACTTTCTTCAGGAGAATTCTTCTCTCCCTCCTTTCCCACCTTCCTTTCCAGTTTCTTATATTCCAGGTACCTGCCTTTCCAGAACCAACACTTTAAGTTCACTTCAGTTCTTCCTTCAGGAGAATTCTTCTCTCCCCCCTTTCCCACCTTCCTTTCCAGTTTCTTATATTCCAGGTACCTGCCTTTCCAGAACCAACACTTTAAGTTCACTTCAGTTCTTCCTTCAGGAGAATTCTTCTCTCCCTCCTTTCCCACCTTCCTTTCCAGTTTCTTATATTCCAGGTACCTGCCTTTCCAGAACCAACACTTTAAGTTCACAGTCACCCAATCTTCTCCGTCGATTTCAGTATCCCACGGTCCACTCTATTAAACCTCTTCCAGCACAATATCTTCTCCAACGCAATTTCGTCTCCATTACAGTTGTTCCCCCCAACATGATTTCTACCATTAAATCTTTTTATCCCCGAGCTTAAACCCCGGGCTTGCTCTCCTTCCCTTATTCACCCCCCCCCACCCACCACCCCCAACCAAGCTCACAGTGGTTGCCTTCCCTCAAAGACAGGATTTCTGCCACAAACGTTTTTTTTTTCACGAGGGGGGTAATATGGTATTCTTTTTTTTTTGTCCATGTGTGTGTATTTGTGTGTGTGTGTGTGTGTGTGTGTGTGTGTGTGTGTGTGTGTGTGTGTGTGTGTGTGTGTGTGTGTAAGAGAGAGAGGGAGAGAGAGAGAGAGAGAGAGAGAGAGAGAGAGAGAGAGAGAGAGAGAGAGAGAGAGAGAGAGAGAGAGAGAGAGAGAGAGAGAGAGAGAGAGAGAGAGAGGAGGAAGTCAGAAGAGGGAGGTGGGTGGAAGGATCGCTTCTGTATACGAGTTTTTTGTACCACATTTTTCTCCACCTTTTCCCCCTCTTCCTCCCCTGTAACCTTTCCCCTCAGTTCCACTACACATATACACTAAATAAGACGATTATTTTATTTTTACCTCTGCTCAAAGGTCCTTTCTGCGTTCTAGAACTACAACATTTCTAGAACCCTGCTCTACACACGTCCTCCTTCATTGCACAAATTTCCTTTTTTTTTTTTTTTTTTTTTTTTTTTAAGAACCTCCCCTCCAAAAGCTTCCTTTAACGGCAGACCCTTTGACAATTTTCTGTCCACCTTTCTTTGAAAATCCACTTTTAGCAATTTTCTTCTTGTATCACAGCCTCACAGCTGCCACCTTCTTCCAAACAACACTCCCCTCTCAGTGTTTTAGAACACACTACAGTTCTAAAGTTTGGTATTCACTTCATAAAAGAGGAAATAAAAATACATATCACTATACCGAAAGGTCTCGAATGTTATTCATACATAGGTATAGGTATATGTATGTGTATATTTATATGTATATGTATATGTATTTGCATATGTATATGTATTTGTATATGTATTTGTATATGTATATGTATATGTATGTGTATGTATATGTATATGTATATGTATATGTATACGTATATGTACTGTATATGTATATATAAATATATGCACACACACACACACACACACACACACACACACACACACACACACACACACACACACACACACACACACACACACACACACACACACACACACACACATTCACACACACACACACATGCACACACACACACACACACACACACACACACACACACACACACACACACACACACACACACACACACACACACACACGAACACATTTTCGCACGCACGCACACATGTACATGCATATACATGTAAGATTTATGTTATCTATGCCCAGAACTCTTGAATGAGTGGCAAAGTGCCGGAGACTTGTTGACAGATGCAGAAAGCGGTTGACTGGAAATATACACGACGCCGTTGAGAGATGGTGTACCAACTAAGGGGGGGTGGGAAGTCTTAGAAAAGAGCTTTTATAATAACAGAAGCAGTTGAAAAGGGTTCGTCTCGGCAGCCTAAGAAGGGGAAGGTGGGAAGGTAAGAAAAGGTTATGGCGTTGTCTCTGATTCGCGAGAGGCACAGCCATTATCGTTTATTATATTCGCCTGCGTGGGTGAACTGTCTAATTAATATCTTTTCATCCTGAGTTTGTATACCAATTCCTTCGTCTTTCTGACGTTTGGTTTTTTAGTGGAAACAAAATTAAAAGGAAATTATTATTCATATGGAGAGAGTTATTCACGGTCTTAGCCCTTCAAAAGAAGATTTTCCTTCAGGTGAACAAAATCATTTGATAATATTCAGAAGAAACGTTAATAAAGCGCTTTATTATCAGGGAAATTAAGTTAAGCAACACTGAAATCTTTGCAAGTTTTCTTCAATATTAATCTTCCCCCGGCTTATTCACTGCTGAGAAGCAATACAAATTTGACGCAATTATTAATGAAAATGAAAATCGAAATTAAAACTCATTTGTAAAGGTAATGATCATATGATTTTGTGATGAGGATTGCAATGTCGGAGATTAGGGGAAGGCGGCATCGGGAAAAAAAAAAAAAATTATGAGAGAATAGCCCTTGAACTCATAATGGCTACAGGATTATCATGATCATTAATGGAATCAATAAAACTTGAAATGCTACTGAGAGATTAGCGAAAAGTTGTCTGGAGTACTATGATGCTTCTGGTAGTTCTCTCTCTCTCTCTCTCTCTCTCTCTCTCTCTCTCTCTCTCTCTCTCTCTCTCTCTCTCTCTCTCTCTCATCAATAGACGGCTCAGGTGCGTGGGACAGGGTAAAGCCTGTCGAGGGTCACCAGCTAACTAGGAAGATGAAAAAATACATAGACTGGAAGGATTTCACTGAAGCTAATGGAACAGAAGAAATGATCTATCTTCATTAAATCGTATAACACAGGAGTAGCAGTATATATAAAAGAGATGATTGGGTGAGAACAATACATACATACATACATACATACATGCAGTATATATATATATGTATATATATATATGTATAATATGTATATATATGTATATATACTTATATATACATATATATATATATATATATATATATATATGTGTATTCACCTCACCTCGGATCTGCTGCAGCCTCTTTTCGAGACAGCCAGACACCACCCTACGGCAGTGAGCTCAGAGCTCATTATTAGCAGATCTCTGGGTAGGTCTGAGACCACTCACACTCCACACACCGGGAATGCAAGGTCACAACTCCTTGACTAACGTCCCGTACCTACTCGCTGCTAGGTGAACAGGGGCTACACGTGAAAGGAGACAAACCCAACTTGTCTCCGCCCGGCCGGGGAATCGAACCCCGGTTCTCCGGCTTGTGAGGCCAGTGCCTGTGTGTGTGTGTGTGTGTGTGTGTGTGTGTACGTATGTATACATATACATACACACATACGTACATATATATATATGTATATATATATATATATATATATACATGTTGTGTATGTTTCTTAAGACAGATTGAACATTTTTAGAAGCTCCGCCATGGGATACGAACCCTGACCCGTGCGTCGAAAATCACGAGGTCAAGACGTTAGCAACTATGCTACGGTGATGGTTCAAAAGGACTGTACTAGTCCCCGACCACGCTTCACGTAACATTGGAAGATCTAATCTCAATTTCATCTAATCCCGTATTAGGCGAGCCTTCCGACAAGTTGTGTATGTTTCTTAAGACAGATTGAACATTTTTAGAAGCTCCGCCATGGGATACGAACCCTGACCCGTGCGTCGAAAATCACGAGGTCAAGACGTTAGCAACTATGCTACGGTGATGGTTCAAAAGGACTGTACTAGTCCCCGACCACGCTTCACGTAACATTGGAAGATCTAATCTCAATTTCATCTAATCCCGTATTAGGCGAGCCTTCCGACAAGTTGTGTATGTTTCTTAAGACAGATTGAACATTTTTAGAAGCTCCGCCATGGGATACGAACCCTGACCCGTGCGGAGCTTCTAAAAATGTTCAATCTGTCTTAAGAAACATACACAACTTGTCGGAAGGCTCGCCTAATACAGGATTAGATGAAATTGAGATTAGATCTTCCAATGTTACGTGAAGCGTGGTCGGGGACTAGTACAGTCCTTTTGAACCATCACCGTAGCATAGTTGCTAACGTCTTGACCTCGTGATTTTCGACGCACGGGTCAGGGTTCGTATCCCATGGCGGAGCTTCTAAAAATGTTCAATCTGTCTTAAGAAACATACACAACTTGTCGGAAGGCTCGCCTAATACGGGATTAGATGAAATTGAGATTAGATCTTCCAATGTTACGTGAAGCGTGGTCGGGGACTAGTACAGTCCTTTTGAACCATCACCGTAGCATAGTTGCTAACGTCTTGACCTCGTGATTTTCGACGCACGGGTCAGGGTTCGTATCCCATGGCGGAGCTTCTAAAAATGTTCAATCTGTCTTAAGAAACATACACAACTTGTCGGAAGGCTCGCCTAATACGGGATTAGATGAAATTGAGATTAGATCTTCCAATGTTACGTGAAGCGTGGTCGGGGACTAGTACAGTCCTTTTGAACCATCACCGTAGCATAGTTGCTAACGTCTTGACCTCGTGATTTTCGACGCACGGGTCAGGGTTCGTATCCCATGGCGGAGCTTCTAAAAATGTTCAATCTGTCTTAAGAAACATACACAACTTGTCGGAAGGCTCGCCTAATACGGGATTAGATGAAATTGAGATTAGATCTTCCAATGTTACGTGAAGCGTGGTCGGGGACTAGTACAGTCCTTTTGAACCATCACCGTAGCATAGTTGCTAACGTCTTGACCTCGTGATTTTCGACGCACGGGTCAGGGTTCGTATCCCATGGCGGAGCTTCTAAAAATGTTCAATCTGTCTTAAGAAACATACACAACTTGTCGGAAGGCTCGCCTAATACGGGATTAGATGAAATTGAGATTAGATCTTCCAATGTTACGTGAAGCGTGGTCGGGGACTAGTACAGTCCTTTTGAACCATCACCGTAGCATAGTTGCTAACGTCTTGACCTCGTGATTTTCGACGCACGGGTCAGGGTTCGTATCCCATGGCGGAGCTTCTAAAAATGTTCAATCTGTCTTAAGAAACATACACAACTTGTCGGAAGGCTCGCCTAATACGGGATTAGATGAAATTGAGATTAGATCTTCCAATGTTACGTGAAGCGTGGTCGGGGACTAGTACAGTCCTTTTGAACCATCACCGTAGCATAGTTGCTAACGTCTTGACCTCGTGATTTTCGACGCACGGGTCAGGGTTCGTATCCCATGGCGGAGCTTCTAAAAATATATATATATATATATATATATATATATATATATATATGTATATATATATATATACATATATATATATATATATATATATATATATATATATATATACGGATTAACTCAGTTTAGATGTGCATCGAAAAAAGTTATAGATACACAAAATAAACAAATAAAATAATGAATACAAAAATAAGTGTAGAAGAATAGGAAGAGGCGACAAAAACAGAATTTTGAGAAGGACGTATTTGATAAAGCTGTTCTTCAGATATATGAGTGTTAAGCTGAAGAACAGAGAAGAAATATCAAAGGAGAAAGCTGAAGTGGTAATGAACATAAGCTACTAATTAGAGTTCATTAAGAAAGTGAATTTTGAGAGGGAAATAATATAAGGTAAATGTTATGAACAAAATAACAGTGTTCAACATTATAACGTGAAGTGTTTATATATTACTTGAGAAATTGGAGCAGCAGAGATGTTATGATAATGATATTTGGATAAGAAGAAGTTATGGTGAAATGAGTCGGGAGGACCAGTTGATATGAAGTGAAATGATCAAAGAAAGGTCGTAGTTGAAAACTTAAAAAAGGAAGATGGTTTAAAGTATTCGGAAGTATATTTTTCCACTTAAACGCGTGGATTTGTGGAACAAGCTGGATGAAAGTGTAGTCAATGGCAAGAGCATAAATAAAGGAAGATGGTTTAAAGCGTTCGGAAGTATATTTTTCCACCTAAACACGTGGATTTGTGGGAGAACCTGGATGAAAGTATGATCAATGGCAACATCATTAATCAGGTAAAACAAATCTTATGTGGAGACAAAAAGACAGTACACTAAGAAATAAACTCTTCTGCTGGGATTCGAACCCCCGCCAGAGCGGTTTCCTTCATACAAAGCGAGGACCGTACTCATCACTCCACCGCAAGCCGTCTGGCGGGGGTTCGAATCCCAGCAGAAGAGTTGATTTCCAAATGTCAAATTGACACAAACAGTACACTAAAAGTAGATCTCAAACCCAGTATAGTGCAATGACAAGAAAGTAAACACATACAAATACGCGCACGCACACACACGCATACACGACTCGGTGGCGCGGTTGGTAGAGTACTGGACTGGAAAGTACGGTGGTGCTCGCAGTACCCAGTTCGAATCCTGCCCAGGGGCAAAATTATTTCGGTATCGCTGCGCTTCGGGTCGTTACTCTGACTCTCGTGGGCGGGGAGTTGGGTGTGTGTGTGTGTGTGTGAAAGGTCATAGCATTACCCATAGATCGGTCATACGAGCTCTGAGCTCTCTTCCGGGAGGGAAATAGCTGTCGATCACGAGTCCAACACGTGATCCAAAGACCAAGGTGAATACACGCACACACGCACACACACGCACATTTATGACTGGATATCCAGGAGCAGAAAATCAGATATAAAGCCCTCCCACTCAAAAAAAAAAAAAAAAAAAAAAAAAAAAAGTTATGGAAATTAACAAAAATCTAGATATCATAAACAATTTATTCTACAGGAATTGAAAACTTTGTATGAGTAAAAGATACGAGCATTTTAGAAGTTCTCGTCGTAGATTATTTTTCATACGATATATGAAAAAAATACACAAAAACAAAATTGTTGTCGAGACATATTGACGTCCAAAAAAAAAAAAAAAATCTTTTCATATAGAAGGAGAGATGAGAAAAAATCAATCTTTGCGAACCTAATTTGCTACAGATCATAATATGCACATTCTATGCACAAAGAGAAGTATACAAATAAGATCAAGAGAACACAAAGAGGATCAGCCAAAATGATCCCAAGTCTTAGAGCCACTTAAGGCATGATCGGAGCGGAATGATCTCGTATTTGCTTAGTTGTGGGTTCGAATCCCGCACGCCTCTCCGATTCCCAGCAGTGATTGTTACCTGCCCCAACAGCAGAAGCGCATAGAACAAAGGTAAAGCCTTTAGTAGCAACTACGCGTCTCCCGGTGTATGCTACTTACTACCAGCATCTGAAAGACAAAGAGTATAAAGAGAGAGGGTAAGTATAAGGTATATCGATATTAAAAGAAAGAAGAGAGAGAGGGAGAGAGAGAGAGAGAGAGAGAGAGAGAGAGAGAGAGAGAGAAAACATACAAAACACACACACACACACACACACACACACACACACACACACACACACACACACACACACACACACACACACACACAAACACACACACACACACACACACACACAGAGAGAGAGAGAGAGAGAGAGAGAGAGAGAGAGAGAGAGAGAGAGAGAGAGAGAGAGAGAGAGAGAGAGAGAGAGAGAGAGAGAGAAAGATAGATAGATAGATAGAGAGAGAGAGAAGAGAGAGAGAGAGAGAGAGAGAGAGAGAGAGAGAGAGAGAGAGAGAGAGAGAGAGAGAGAGAGAGAGAGAGAGAGAGAGAGAGAGAGAGAGAGAGAGAGAGAGATGACATGATCGGGTCACTGAGCTCAATAAGAGGAAGGGAAGATATTTTTG
>NC_134792.1:49360053-49365053 GCF_046742065.1 Oratosquilla oratoria | reverse complement strand
TAAGGGTACAAAACCAGAATTTTGTATCTAAGAGTAGATTAAACGAGAGTGTCTTAATTCACCCAGGAGTAAAAGGTCTTCTTTAAGCTGAATAAAGTCTTCTGACGGTAGTCACAATGTATGTACAAATCGCCCTCACCTACGAATAAGTTTAACTGATAATTTTTTTTAAGTGACAAAGAATATTGTGTATGGTAATGAGTAAAGAAATCATTCTCATTTCACAAAATTATATATCTCCAATCTGTGTTTACCTCACTATTCTGTTGTAGCGATGCTAGTGTGAGAAGACAAAGAGGTTTTAGTGAGTCCGTCTCTTTTATTTGTAAGGTAAGAGTGAACTGATTTTACATGAGGCCAGGAGCAGATATATATACCGCGTGGGTAGTGGTCATCCGTGGTGTGTAATTATATAATTGCACTGGATTAGGTTAGGTCGGGTCAAGCAGGGTCGCACGGTCATAGGCGCGTCGGGTCTAGCCACGTGGGCGACAACGTGTGCTCCACGCCACGCGGTTGTCGCGGTTTGTACACTGCTAACTTCCCTCACCTAACCAAAGCTACCCTAATATATCCCAACCTAATGCAATTTAACCTAACTTCGCAGAGTTTGGTGAAATATCTAAGGGAGTAAGGTGTAAAGTGGTTTGGCGAAGCCTAATTTGGCGAAATGGATAGTTATCGAGTAAAAAGTGTACTATTTCCTCCTGAAAGAAGCTGACGATTTCCGTGATCACCCCGGATCTCCGCGTCTTTCAATCGAAAGACAAAGAAAGGAGGATTCACCTGCTCTGCATCATGACCAAGGAAGGCTAGATCCAAGTCAACGCCCGCAAGAAAAGGACGAGTTCACGAAAGACGACAAAATCTTCGAAGTTCTTTGTTTATGTATTACGCACCGGTTTTTTTCGTTTTCTTTTATTTTAGCGAATACCAAACTCTCTTTTAACATCTCTACGTTATAGCTTGTCTCAAATGGCACTTTGGTTGTTAACATGTTTAAGAAGGAAATAGACAAGAACTAGTTCACCAATAGAGTGATTAGCGAATGGACTGGACTTAGTAAACATGTAGTAAGCGCTGAAATCATTGGTTATTTTAAGAAAAGACTAGATTATTTTATGGATAGCGATGAAAGGTGGTAAGGAACATGAAACTGTCTAGTGTAGGCCTTACGGTCTCTTGCAGCATTCCCAATTCTTAAGTTTTTATGTTCTCTGTGGTGCAACTTCAGCGGCATTTCTTACCAAATTTGAGGATATTGTTATCTTCAATGCCAGCTTTGATCACCGCCACATGATCAGATTTCACCTCGGGAATAAATATTTCATCCCTTATTAGTTAAGAAACTATTGTTACTAAAACCCATCTGCAAGTCCTCGTTTCACGTTTGTCGTTATCTTACATAATTATTCTTACTATCACTCGACGATTTCATCTTGTCAAAAGAAGAAGAAGAAGAAAAAGAAGAAGAAGAAGAAGAAGAAGAACGCGAAGAAGAAGAACGCGGAGAAGAAGAAGAACGCAAAGAAGAAGAAGAAGAAGAAGAAGAAGAAGAAGAAGAAGAAGAAGAAGAAGAAGAAGAAAATGTCATGATTAAAAGGGTTAGTCATCCATATATATGAAATGCATTCGAAACGAGACAATTTTCGAAAGGGGGAAAGTCACGGGAGATAGTCTGCCTGGCGGAAATAGAAGACGACTCGGAGAGGCAATATATTAGACACGTCTCTTCTCCTTCAGTCCCAGAGGAAGGCATAAACGGCTGAAGTGGACCTCGTGTAGATGAATACGCAAATTAAGGTGCAGCTGAAGCAGACTGCTCTCTCTCTCTCTCTCTCTCCCTCTCTCTTTCATGTACTCAATTCCACGGGATTAATTGTGAAATAAAAATGTTCACGAAATAACAGTCTTTGATTATCAAAATACATCTTTGGCTACTTATTCCTCTATAAAAAATGTGTAATGTACGTAGTTTATGAGAGAGAGAGAGAGAGAGAGAGAGAGAGAGAGAGAGAGAGAGAGAGAGAGAGAGAGAGAGAGAGAGAGAGAGAGAGAGAGAGAGAGAGAGAGAGAGAGAGAAGGGAGGGAGAGACAGACAGACAGAGAAAGACACGGGGTAAAAGAGTAAAGGAAGCTAATTAAAGAAAGGAACGAAACAAAGAAAAACAAACCACATTAGTAAATAATAAAGCAAACAGGTACGCAGAGAGAAAGACAGACAAAATGCTAATGAATAGGAGAGGGAAGAAAGGCGTAGAGATATAAATAAAGAATAAACGAGTTTACAGGGAGAAAACGCGAAGAGAATAAGATGCTACATGTGTTGAATATAAACTGATTTCCAGTGTAAGGAGTGAGGTCGAATCAAAGCCCACACCCACTTCGTAATGAACAATCACAACAGCAATCGGGAGCTGGGGGTGGAAAGACAGATAGATGAGGAGTAGAGAGAGGATGAATAGATGGAAGAGTAGATGATAACAGATAGATGAGGAGTAGAGGGAGGAAAACAGATAAAAAATTAGATGATAAAACATAGCCCATAGCTAGTATAACAGTCAACTTGATGTCTAATGAGGAGGAGAAGGAGGAAAGAGGAGATGGAGAAGAAGGATGGAAAGGAGGAATAGGAAAGAAAAGGGAAAGGAGTGAAAAATAAAAAGAAGGAAGGAAAGAGGAAAGCGAAGGTAAAAAGGGAAGAAAAGAAGAGGAACTAAGCAACCGTAATAATGAAGGAAAAATAAGACTAAGAGAAGTGTAAGAAATAGAGGAAGGAGGAGGAGAAGGAATAGAAGGAGGGAAAGGAGGAGAAGAAGGAGAAGGAGGGGGAGGGGAGAAAGAAGATGAAGTGTGAGAAGGAAGAGAAGAAGGAGGACGGAAAGGGGGAGAAGTAGAAGAAAGAGGATTAGAAAGAGAAAGAAGAGGAAAGAAATAGAGGAAGGAGGAGGATAAGGAATAGAAGGAGGAAAAGGAAGAGAAGAAGGAGAAGGAGGGGGAGGGGGGAAAGAAGATGAAGTATGAGAAGGAAGAGAAGAAGGAGGAGGGAAAGGGGGAGAAGCAGGAGAAAGAGGATTAGAAAGAGAAAGAAGAGGGAGAAAAGGATGATGAAGAGGAGTAATTGGAAGAACGATGGAAGAGATGGACGAAAAAATGTAATTATGAAGATGGGAAAATAAGAGATAGTGAACAAGGATGCTTAAGAATTAGTCTAGTGAATGAAGATAATCAAGATAGCAAGGGGACAGGAGGACAAAAAAAAAAAAAAAAAAAAAAAAAGAGGGGAAGGGAGGAGGGGAAGGGAGGAGGGAGAGGAGAAGAGGGAGTGAAAATGGGAGTAAGAACGGGATGCGCAGGATAAAAGAAAGGGAAGGGGGAGTTAAAGGGAGAGAGAGAGAGGGAAGAGAGGATAAAGGAGGTGGGAGAGGATGAAGGGGATGGGAAGGGAGAGGGAGAGGGGAAAGATGAAAGAGAAGGGAGAGGTATTCATATTTTGAAAAAGGGGCTTTAGTTCATCTTGTTATTCTATCGTAGGAGGAGGAGAGGAAAGGTCAATGGGATGTGGGTGGCAATTCAAGCATATAACTCGCGTTAGTAAGAACTTCCTTCTTGCCTTCTCCCTCCAATCTCTCACATTTCTCTCCAATAATCCTCAGATATTAACACCCGTCCCCTCCCACACTCATATACAATCAGTTTCCCGTTTTCATTGCGAGGTGTCACTTGGGATGAATTAAAACGATGAAGCACATTGACGGAGTGGTTTTGGTCCTTATCGAGGATGGATAAAGAAAAAGACAACAACAACTAAGTCTTGCATTCAATCATCTTGGCTGGGAGTTTATTTTGTTCATTGACGACGCGGTTTGTGAAATTGTTTCTGTCTGGTTTTAGGACAAAGTCACGTTCTGGCGGGTTCACGAGGCCATTATTTGGTGTGAAAATATTCCTTTCCTTTCTCGAATTTCTTTTGTAAGATAAACATAACCGAAAGGAGGGAAGGAATGCATGGGTAGGTACGTTTGCATGCTCTTGTAACAAGTACAGTATACATGTAATGTACAAATGTACACTGGAGCACAGAAACCACTCATATTTACGAAGTCTAGAATATTATTACTTGTATAAAATCTTTCTTATACGATGGCAGACTTTTTGAATCTAGTTTTGGCTGACACCAAACTATTCTATTCAGGTTAGAAAAGTACCTCGCGTTGAAACGTTTGAAAGGGAAGGGCTCGTCTTTATGTGATTCTCTGACATTTCATCCGTGTCACGGAACACTTATCCTATTTGTCTAGCTTCTGTCAGATTACTTTATTTAATATTGCGTGACCCTTTACAAAGGATTACAAAGGCGGAGCATGCCGACAGGAGACCTTTTGATCCATATCTAGGTCGGATGAAAAAAAAAAACACTTAAAAAAAACTCCCGTATTATGTGACGCTTACCTTTTCTCTCCGGCTGTCACGAGGCTAATTTAACTACAGTTTACCTCTCTGATTGCAAAGTGTTGATAACCATCACTGACACGCTTGTTAGTGCCATAGAACTACATGACAAAAATCTAGAGTTCAAGTCTTCTTGGGGGTGTCTTGGAAAGTAGCACATGTCTTTTGTATGAACGTGAGTATATACACGTTTTAGGTGGTAGGCTATTCAACTTTTATTCTGGCTGATTTCACACTGTTGTTCTATTTCCTCGGCATTCCTTTGGTAAGGCTGGTATCTATGTAGATGAACTCCTTCCAGCAAAGGGAAGATGAAGCTAATGAATTATCACTTTTCATCTTAAGCGGTGTTCATTCTCTTGTCCTTATGACCGCCGTGGCACACGTTCGGTAACATGTTCAGCTTGTCTATTGCTCCTTATTGTAATAGGCAATACCTATTACTTTATTTTGGTTGTCTACAGGCTATAATATCTATTTTTGTAGCAATGTTATTTCCTATTAGACGAGCTTGTCTATTGCTCCTTATTGTAATAGGCAATACCTAT
>NC_134792.1:49352553-49357553 GCF_046742065.1 Oratosquilla oratoria | reverse complement strand
TCTAGTTCTTCTTCATTACTTTTTCTTTATTCTAGATCAAACAGCCTTCAAGTACGACAAGATACCTTCTAGTCTTGAAGCCAATGAATTCATGAAATCCGTTTAATGGTGCTACAGGTCACAGTGTCTTCTACCTCCTTCCTCTTTCATTAATGTTTTTTTATTATACATCAAACAGCCTTCAAGCACGACAAGATTCTCTCTAACTTTGAAGCGAATGAGTTAATCCGTTTGAGGTTACAGTGTCTTCTTATGAGTTTATCTAGTCATCGCCTCTAAAC
The DNA here is from genome assembly GCF_046742065.1 of Oratosquilla oratoria. NCBI lineage: Eukaryota > Metazoa > Arthropoda > Malacostraca > Stomatopoda > Squillidae > Oratosquilla > Oratosquilla oratoria. The sequence goes on along the minus strand of NC_134792.1, from coordinate 49,357,272 downwards.
CTGATAACTTTTACACGAATCTACAACGAAGTTACGCCACGAGAAACGTTGCCGTCAGTTTTTACAAAACAGTTTCCTCCTACATTGTGTTACGATGTTGGCTAATGACTACATCTTTATGAAAAATGTTGAAAACAATGTCGCAACTGTAGGTTTTCAAGCCCTCCTTTATCTCGTTAAGTCTTCCCGTCTATTATGCCTCAGTAAACTGTAGGTAGAAGAAAAATCTATGAACTTTTCAAAGCTCGAAAACTTTCCGGAACAAAATTTAATTTTAATAAAGCTTATGGATCAGTTGCCTCAAATTAAGTTACCAATTGATCAACTAATCAATTATTTGGGTGCATCCATACCCAGCCTTCTCCTCCAGTTCTGGGAATCAATTCTGTAAAAATTTCAGAATGATTCCTCATTTATTCCCTTCTCCAGGCACATGTAAATTATTTAAACAACTATAACTCTCGGAGATGACTCTACACGCAAGGGCATCGACTGGGAGGTTGGTCACGTGACAACGATTAGGGCAGTTTAAGCTATCTCAATTACGCTCCGAATGAGTAATGGAGAGTTAACAACTTGTACATAATCTGATATTTTTTTATGCATAAGCATACACCGCACGCAACAATTTTCCCCAACGCTTAACCTGTTAGGTCACATACAGCTGTGAGCATTGTTTATTCAGTATGATTAAATAAAGGTCTTTACCATTTCTTTTTTATTTACTCTGCCAAAATATGAACATCCCTTCAGAAGGTGTGGGTTGCACTCATCAATATAGTTCAATATAAACCACAATGATCTTTGAATATTGTCAGAATTTGACACTAATTTTTGTTATTTGCTAATGTTTTAGCTTTGCCTGTTCACCTTCTACTCATATCTCAATCGTATTTATATCTCAATAATTTCTTATAACTGTACTTTCCTGAAGAGGGCTTTAGTTATTAGCCGAAATATAGAAGTTATACTTTCTTCTAAGTTACCTTTTATTCCGACTATGGGTTCTTCGTGATTATTTTTTTGCAAATGTGCTACTACATTTTGTCCAAGTGATATATAAATATATATACAGATATATATATATATATTATATATTATATATTATATATATATATATATATATATATATATATATATATATATATATATTCTGTTAAAAACGACAGCAAAAGAATTATTGATTAACTTTTTCCGTGAGCTCTCAAGCTTGCGAAAAGTAGATTTCTGGTAGGGGGAAAGGGAGTAAATCAAATTTCCAAAACTCATAGGAAACAAAAGTTATAATGAACACAAAAATACAGCACACAGTAAACTAAATACAAGAAAAGAGTACAAAGAATACAGCAAAAAACAAAATACAAGCAGAACAAATTAAATTTCAAAACGTTTCGCAGATCTTTCTGCACCCTCAGTTGATGTGAATAAGAATGGAAAAGGGAGCATATTTTAAATGTAGAAAAAGCACGGAGAGAAGACAGCGTGTAGAAACTGGGGGAGGTCACACGCATGAGCACGAACACTAGGAGAGATCACAGGTAGTGGGAATGTATTTAGTTTACTGTGTGCTGTATTTTTGTGTTCACTATAACTTTTGTTTCCTATGAGTTTTGGAAATTTGATTTACTCCCTTTCCCCCTACCAGAAATCTACTTTTCGCAAGCTTGAGAGCTCACGGAAAAAGTTAATCAATAATTCTTATAACTGTACTTACAACCGCATTATTTCATTTAGGGAGATGATCTTGTTCTTCAATGTGCCTAAAAATAAGATTAATTGTCTGGTGTGCTTTTATATACTTTTTATATTCAATTAACCTTTTTTTAGTCCTCGAGCAGATTTTCCATAGTATGCTGGAGGGCAACTTTTATATGGATTTTATATACGACACTATTTTCATTCGTCGCATTAGTATTTTTATGTTCAATGATTTGGCTGATCCTGTGACCTGCTGTCCTTGCTATACTTATGCCCGCTTTCAAAAGGAACGTGTCAAGATTTTGACTTATGTCAGTGTTTGGTACAGCTATATAGCGTGGTTTTCTCCAAACAATTTCTTTATTTCCATTTTTACTTTTGTCACTTATTAACTTTGCTTTCTTTTTAAGATTACGTGATAGACCTTCATGATATATATTCAAACGGGGAAGGGGAGATGTTCTCCACATTGCAAAGACAGGTTGTTACCAACCAGCATATCCTCATGCACGCCATCAACCGTTGCGAAGAAACGGTTTATGTATGTTATATTTGTACACCTGTACGTTCATATCAACAGTCAAATAAACTCTGAGGAAAAATGCAAATCGTCGCTGACGACTCAGTGAGTAAACTTACCAAATAATGGAAACACAAATTAATTATGTTATATTTTTCTAAAAGATCAACACCTAAAGGCTATATCTGAAATAGGACCGAATTCACGAGGAAATAGAGCTATTTTGATTTGCTACAAATCAGACGTATACTTGTAAATGAAAAATAAAAGAAAGAATGAATATGGCATCTCGTGAGATAAATAGGATTGGATATTGTATAATTATTAACGAGGAAGCTTTGGACTTTGCTTAGAGAACTAATTAATTGAAATGATCCGCAAAAATAATTCAGTGTGATATATATTACACTGAATTATTACACTTAGAAACTCTAAGATATAATAGTGCGCTAGATTACCAGTCGTTCAATTGTGATATTGGGTCAACTGGTCACAAATCAAAGATGTTTAAGCTCAAAACAGTTGTGTATTTACATTGTCATATTCAAACGAAAAACTATCATATAAGACAAGAGGTAAAACAATATTTTCAGGATTTTGTAAGAAATACATAACCGAGAGATCCCATCCACAGTTCTAAGAAAACTCAAATGAAAGTAATGTGTTATTTTTATCAGTAAGGAAGATTACGTGAAATGATAAGGGATTGCTGGTATGGCTCACAATATTTCTTATATGATCTTTTGAATATTCAGTATAATCTATCATGATATTAAACTGTGAATGCTTTTTATCTTCAGTCAATACTTTACGCTTCCGTCGCTGAGAGTGACAAATGTCAGCAATTCTAATAAAATGTCTAAAATAAAAAAAAAGTTTTCTTACACTTCTGTGCTTACATATCAAAAAACAAAAACAAAACAAAACGAAACAAAAAATAAAACTCATTCGATCGAAAACACGAGATATGGAATTACACAAACCATTTTTCAAAGTTGGTCAAGCCCTTTACAACCCTAGCACTTCCTGGAAGCTTTCACTTCCTGGAAGCTTTCACTTCTTCGTTACCGAGATAATGCTGGTCACATTGTTCTCAACTTAGAAACTCAAAATCACATTTAGGCGTAGCATATTTGTTTTGTTCCCTAATTAGTCTTAGCACGTCAGTGTCTACGTGATCCAATGCGTTTTTCTACGTCGAGTAACTACATGGGTTTCTGATGTTCCCAAGCAACGTTTTGTTTTTTCATCTTTATTTCCACGTTGTCGGCGACATCCTCCCGCTCTTCCAAAACAGTTCCGAACAAAGCCTCGTTCGTTTGTTTTCCAATGGCTTCGCAGTTTCATAATTGTTTCGTTCTTTATACCCTTTGTCCACAGCGGTCAGCTCTGATGGTGCATGAACCAGGGAAATGGCAAGCGAGATGGTATGCAGGTATAAAAATGGTAGTCCTCTAACATCCACCATCATGTTGCGGTTAACCCATTCAACTCCGATGACAAGATGTCTTGTCATTTGGTCAAATAAAACAAAAAATCATAAAACACCAAAATGTTTGATCAAACACCAGAAAAATATGACGTCAGTCCTCGCTTCGCTGCGAGCGAAGCGCGGATTGACGGCATATTTTTCTGGTGTTTGATCAAACATTTTGGTGTTTTATGATTTTTTGTTTTATTTGACCAAATGACAAGACATCTTGTCATCGGAGTTGAATGGGTTAAGATAATGATGCAATTGTGATTTTGGACGTACTGGTGAAAATGACAATAGCAGTAGCTGCGCAGAAGCAGAGCAATTTTTCTTATAATGATGGACGCATAATTATTATACTTTGGTTTATAATGTTGGCTTTGGTTACGAAGATTAACCACTTTCAACACAGTGATGCTAATCTTTTTCGTTTCTAGAAACAAAAAAGAAGTAAAATGGAAAGATTTAAACAAAAGAGTAGGGATGATTAACGTGAAATCTTATCTAATGAAAAAAAAAAAAGTAGAAAACACGAGATATAAAATCAAGAAGGTGGTAGCTCCGAAATAAAAATATATAGGAGATAAGTGATATTTCTTTTTATCATAGTGATTTTCTTTTATCAAAAGTCGTATAAAAGTAAATACCAACAAAAAAGGCATTTCTAGTAATGTACGTTGACAATAAATGATTCGTAAACGAAATTATTACACTAAAACAAGCATAAATTGTTATGTTTTCCAAGTAGCGTACGAGTGCCAAACAAAATTTGAAAAGAAGAAAATATTAGTATTTTCCGTGACATTTAACATACGTTAGAGGTATCAAAATGTTTCCGTTCATATGTATCTCACTGATCAAGTGTACAATATAATAATGTCTGTGACGACATCTTGACAGGTTGTGAGAGAGGCAGAGGGGAAGACACACAAATAGAACGAGAGATAATTCTTTAACATTGTATTGTCACCCCCCTTCCCCCCTATGGTTGTCACCTGACCCTTATATTTAAAACCCAACTCTGTTC